>NW_027671286.1:1200000-1588903 GCF_964165515.1 Mesoplodon bidens
CTGCAGGCACCAAGTTGGCCTGCGTGCTGTCGCTGGTGTGGCTCCACGGCCCTTCGTCTAGGCTTTCAAGCCCTTGTACATATTCAGGTGTTTCACCTGGGAAGGGTGGGAACAGTTCAGCAGCATCTGGCCTGGGGCTCAACTCACGTTTACTCACAGAGGCCTCGGCACGGTCTCCCAGCTTTGCAATGAGGATGCTCCTTGCGTGGGCGGGCGGGGCTGCTGGCTGTATGGGAGATGATTCCCCACCTCTGACCAATTTCAGAATTGTTTACCACTGGAGCAAGTGCCTTGGTAGTGTTTTCCTCTGTATAACTGTTAGGTTCAGTTTTTTTTTTTCTTTTTTGGTTCACGTTAGATTTTATTCCTCATTTATGTATTTATAGATATAAGCATGGAAATAATTCATTCGTATAAATACATCAGTGTGAATGGAAGAACTTTTTTTCTGTTTTACTTTTACATTTTATTTTTTAAAATTTTGAAATTTAATTTTAGTTATTTTTTTTATACAGTAGGTTATTATTAGTTATCTATTTTATGCATAGACATGTACACAGGTCAATCCTAATCTCCCAACTCATCCCACCACCACCACCCCATGGCTTCCCCCACTTTGTGTCCATACGTTTGTTCTCTACCTCTGTGTCTCTATTTCTGCCCTGCAAACCAGTTCATCTCTACCATTTTTCTAGGTTCCACATATAGGCATTAATATACAATATTTGTTTTTCTCTTTCTGACTTACTTCACTCTGTATGACAGTCTCTAGATCCATCAACTTCTCTACAAATGACCCAGTTTCATTCCTGTTTATGGCTGAGTAATATTCCATTTTGTATATGTACCACATCTTTATCCATTCGTCTGTCTGTGGGCATTTAGGTTGCTTCCATTACCTGGCTATTGTAAATAGTGCTGCAATGAACATTGTGGTGAATGTGTCTTTGTGATTTATGGTTTTCTCTGGGTATATGCCCTGAAGAGGGATTGCTGGATCCTATGGTAATTCTCTTTTTAGTTTTTTAAAGGAACCTCCATACTGTTCTCCATAGTGAGTGTATCAATTTACATTCCCACCAATAGCGGAAGAGGGTTCCTTTTGTCCACACCCACCCCAGAATTTGTTGATTGTAGATTATCTGATGATGCCGATTCTAACAGGTGTGAGGTCTTACCTCATTGTAGTTTTGATTTGCATTTCTCTAATAATTAGTGATTTTGAGCAGCTTTTCATGTGCGTCTTGGCCATCTCTGTGTCTTCTTTGAAGAAACGTCTCTTTAGATCTTCTGCCCATTTTTGTATTGGGTTGTTTGTTTTATTAATATTAAGCTGCATGAGCTGTTTATATATATTGGAGATTAAACCTTTGTCCATTGATTCGTTTGTGAATGTTTTCGCCCATTCTGAGGGTTGCCTTTCTCCATTCCCGTTTTTTTTAACAAAGACAGAAAGAAAGCAAAAGAAGCAGAACACTAATGTGCGTGAAATATGCCTCTTGAAACTGTCGTTTTGAAATATGGACGTCTTTTGAATTTTTTGGTCGATATATGACCCCAGGATTTGTTTTCAGGGCAGGTGTCATTTACAGGCCTGTAATGATTTGGAATATCCACTGACCATTAGCGCTGGCATTAAACCTGCAGTTGTGTGAAACGGCCACAAGGTGGCAGCAGTTCTCCCTTACCAAATCTGGTTACTAGGGCAGCAGAGCCTCAATGGAAGTCGTGTTCTAGATTGGAATGTAGAACGGAATGTGCCAGGAGAAAGCCCCTCAAGTTTGTCTCACTACTTCTTGTTCGTGTTTTTAATTTAATTTTTTATTTTTTATTACAGCAAGTTTGAGTACAACGTTTAGCTTGTTGTAGGTGTGCAAGAGGTGGTTCTTTTACACATATACATATGCCTGTTCTTCCTGGGATCCTTTTCCCATGTACGTTATGACAGAATGTTGAGTAGTCTTCTCTTGGTACTCCGTAGGTCTTTGGTGATTATATACGTCTACTGTGTTTGTATCTATCTGTTAACCCCAATATCGTAATGAATTCAATCCTCACACCTTTCCTTTGGTGAACCATAAGTTTGTTTAATGAATCTGTGATTGCCCTTCTCCGTGGAAATATCTGCCCTGGTATCAATTTATAGGTAACACCTATAAGTGATATGATATGATATGTGTCTTTCACTTTCTGACTTACTCCAAATCACGTGATTACCTCGAGACTCATCTACGGTGCTGCAAATGGCATTGTGTCCTTTTTCTCCTTGGCGAATATTCTGTCTTAGCGAGGTCCATTTTCTGCAATGTGATTCCCTGAGGGCTGAGGATTAGCTGACCTGGGCAGCCTGACCCTGCCGGCAAGCCCTCCCCAGGTGTGCCTGGGTTGAGGTCAATATAAACAGCACTCCAGGCAGCAATAGCCCCTGCAGCTGTGCCTTACTCCATATTCTCTGCCCCGTCAGCAGTCTCGGGGCTGTGCTGGTGGGAGTGTGTGAGGGTCCACGGCTTTGTGGGTGGCCCGGTGTGAGTGGGGCTCTGCTGGACTTTCGGCAGGAGTTGCCAGGCTGCCACCTGTAAAGAAGAGGATGTGTCACCCATAACTTCCACTGGAATATCTCTCCGGGCTGAGGTGAGGAAGGAAAAAAAGGAGTGGGGGCGGGACAGGAGGGGTATCTCAGGCAGGGCAATAGAAAGCTTCCAGAAGAGCGCCCGTGGCCAGTACCATCCTGGCTGACCTGCAGGCACCAAGTTGGCCTGCGTGCTGTCGCTGGTGTGGCTCCACGGCCCTTCCTCTAGGCTTTCAAGCCCTTGTACAAATTCAGGTGTTTCACCTGGGAAGGGTGGGAACAGTTCAGCAGCATCTGGCCTGGGGCTCAGCTCACGTTTACTCACAGAGGCCTCGGCACGGTCTCCCAGCTTTGCAATGAGGATGCTCCTTGTGTGGGCGGGCGGGGCTGCTGGCTGTATGGGAGATGATTCCCCACCTCTGACCAATTTCAGAATTGTTTACCACTGGAGCAAGTGCCTTGGTAGTGTTTTCCTCTGTATAATTCTTAGGTTCAGTTTTTTTTTTTCTTTTTTGGTTCAAGTTAGATTTTATTCCTCATTTATGTATTTATAGATATAAGCATGGAAATAATTCATTCGTATAAATACATCAGTGTGAATGGAAGAACTTTTTTTCTGTTTTACTTTTACATTTTATTTTTTAAAATTTTGAAATTTAATTTTAGTTATTTTTTTTATACAGTAGGTTATTATTAGTTATCTATTTTATGCATAGACATGTATACAGGTCAATCCTAATCTCCCAACTCATCCCACCACCACCACCCCATGGCTTCCCCCACTTTGTGTCCATACGTTTGTTCTCTACCTCTGTGTCTCTATTTCTGCCCTGCAAACCAGTTCATCTCTACCATTTTTCTAGGTTCCACATATAGGCATTAATATACAATATTTGTTTTTCTCTTTCTGGCTTACTTCACTCTGTATGACAGTCTCTAGATCCATCAACTTCTCT
This sequence comes from Mesoplodon bidens, assembly GCF_964165515.1. Lineage (NCBI taxonomy): Eukaryota > Metazoa > Chordata > Mammalia > Artiodactyla > Ziphiidae > Mesoplodon > Mesoplodon bidens. Next base: position 1,203,526 of record NW_027671286.1, read on the forward strand.
ACAAATGACCCAGTTTCATTCGTTTTTATGGCTGAGTAATATTCCATTTTATATATGTACCACATCTTTTTCCATTCGTCTGTCTGTGGGCATTTATGTTGCTTCCATAACCTGGCTATTGTAAATAGTGCTGCAATGAACATTGTGGTGAATGTGTCTCTGTGATTTATGGTTTTCTCTGGGTATATGCCCAGAAGTGGGATTTCTAGATCCTATGGTAATTCTCTTTTTAGTTTTTTAAAGGAACCTCCATACTGTTCTCCATAGTGACTGTATCAATTTACATTCCCACCAATAGCGGAAGAGGGTTCCTTTTGTCCACACCCTCCCCAGAGTTTGTTGTTTGTAGATTATCTGATGATGCCGATTCTAACAGGTGTGAGGTCTTACCTCATTGTAGTTTTGATTTGCATTTCTCTAATAATTAGTGATGTTGAGCAGCTTTTCATGTGCGTCTTGGCCATCTCTGTGTCTTCTTTGAAGAAACGTCTCTTTAGATCTTCTGCCCATTTTTGTATTGGGTTGTTTGTTTTATTAATATTAAGCTGCATGAGCTGTTTATATATATTGGAGATTAAACCTTTGTCCATTGATTCGTTTGTGAACGTTTTCGCCCATTCTGAGGGTTGCCTTTCTCCATTCCCGTTTTTTTTAACAAAGAAAGAAAGAAAGCAAAAGAAGCAGAACACTAATGTGCGTGTAATATGCCTCTTGAAACTGTCGTTTTGAAATATGGACGTCTTTTGAATTTTTTGGTCGATATATGACCCCAGGATTTGTTTTCAGGGCAGGTGTCATTTACAGGCCTGTAATGATTTGGAATATCCACTGACCATTAGCGCTGGCATTAAACCTGCAGTTGTGTGAAACGGCCACAAGGTGGCAGCAGTTCTCCCTTACCAATTCGGGTTACTAGGGCAGCAGAGACTCAATGGAAGTCATGTTCTAGATTGGAATGTAGAACGGAATGTGCCAGGAGAAAGCCCCTCAAGTTTGTCTCACTACTTCTTGTTCGTGTTCTTAATTTAATTTTTTATTTTTTATTACAGCAAGTTTGAGTACAACGTTTAGCTTGTTGTAGGTGTGCAAGAGGTGGTTCTTTCACACATATACATATGTCTGTTCTTCCTGGGATCCTTTTCCCATGTACGTTATGACAGAATGTTGAGTAGTCTTCTCTTGGTACTCCGTAGGTCTTTGGTGATTATATACGTCTACTGTGTTTGTATCTGTCTGTTAACCCCAATATCGTAATGAATTCAATCCTCACACCTTTCCTTTGGTGAACCATAAGTTTGTTTAATGAATCTGTGATTGCCCTTCTCCGTGGAAATATCTGCCCTGGTATCAATTTATAGGTAACACCTATAAGTGATATGATATGATATGTGTCTTTCACTTTCTGACTTACTCCAAGTCACGTGATTACCTCGAGACTCATCTACGGTGCTGCAAATGGCATTGTGTCCTTTTTCTCCTTGGCGAATATTCTGTCTTAGCGAGGTCCATATTCTGCAATGTGATTCCCTGAGGGCTGAGGATTAGCTGACCTGGGCAGCCTGACCCTGCCGGCAAGCCCTCCCCAGGTGTGCCTGGGTTGTGGTCAATATAAACAGCACTCCAGGCAGCAATAGTCCCTGCAGCTGTGCCTGACTCCATATCCTCTGCCCCGTCAGCAGTCTCGGGGCTGTGCTGGTGGGAGGGTGTGAGGGTCCACGGCTTTGTGGGTGGCCCGGTGTGAGTGGGGCTCTGCTGGACTTTCGGCAGGAGTTGCCAGGCTGCCACCTGTAAAGAAGAGGATGTGTCACCCATAACTTCCACTGGAATATCTCTCCGGGCTGAGGTGAGGAAGGAAAAAAAGGAGTGGGGGCCGGGACAGGAGGAGTATCTCAGGCAGGCCAATAGAAAGCTTCCAGAAGAGCGCCCGTGGCCAGTACCATCCTGGCTGACCTGCAGGCACCAAGTTGGCCTGCGTGCTGTCGCTGGTGTGGCTCCACGGCCCTTCCTCTAGGCTTTCAAGCCCTTGTACATATTCAGGTGTTTCACCTGGGAAGGGTGGGAAGAGTTCAGCAGCATCTGGCCTGGGGCTCAGCTCACGTTTACTCACAGAGGCCTCGGCACAGTCTCCCAGCTTTGCAATGAGGATGCTCCTTGCGTGGGCGGGCGGGGCTGCTGGCTGTATGGGAGATGATTCCCCACCTCTGACCAATTTCAGAATTGTTTACCACTGGAGCAAGTGCCTTGGTAGTGTTTTCCTCTGTATAATTCTTAGGTTCAGTTTTTTTTTCTTTTTTGGTTCAAGTTAGATTTTATTCTTCATTTATGTATTTATAGATATAAGCATGGAAATAATTCATTCGTATAAATACATCAGTGTGAATGGAAGTACTTTATTTCTGTTTTATTTTTACATTTTATTTTTTAAAATTTTGAAATTTAATTTTAGTTATTTTTTTATACAGTAGGTTATTATTAGTTATCTATTTTATGCATACACATGTATACAGGTCAATCCTAATCTCCCAACTCATCCCACCACCACCACCCCATGGCTTCCCCCACTTTGTGTCCATACGTTTGTTCTCTACCTCTGTGTCTCTATTTCTGCCCTGCAAACCAGTTCATCTCTACCATTTTTCTAGGTTCCACATATAGGCATTAATATACAATATTTGTTTTTCTCTTTCTGGCTTACTTGACTCTGTATGACAGTCTCTAGATCCATCAACTTCTCTACAAATGACCCAGTTTCATTCCTTTTTATGGCTGAGTAATATTCCATTTTATATATGTACCACATCTTTTTCCATTCGTCTGTCTGTGGGCATTTATGTTGCTTCCATAACCTGGCTATTGTAAATAGTGCTGCAATGAACATTGTGGTGAATGTGTCTCTGTGATTTATGGTTTTCTCTTGGTATATGCCCAGAAGTGGGATTGCTGGATCCTATGGTAATTCTCTTTTTAGTTTTTTAAAGGAACCTCCATACTGTTCTCCATAGTGACTGTATCAATTTACATTCCCACCAATAGCGGAAGAGGGTTCCTTTTGTCCACACCCTCCCCAGAATTTGTTGATTGTAGATTATCTGATGATGCCGATTCTAACATGTGTGAGGTCTTACCTCAATGTAGTTTTGATTTGCATTTCTCTAATAATTAGTGATGTTGAGCAGCTTTTCATGTGCGTCTTGGCCATCTCTGTGTCTTCTTTGAAGAAACGTCTCTTTAGATCTTCTGCCCATTTTTGTATTGGGTTGTTTGTTTTATTAATATTAAGCTGCATGAGCTGTTTATATATATTGGAGATTAAACCTTTGTCCATTGATTCGTTTGTGAACGTTTTTGCCCATTCTGAGGGTTGCCTTTTTCCATTCCCGTTTTTTCTAACAAAGAAAGAAAGAAAGCAAAAGAAGCAGAACACTAATGTGCGTGAAATATGCCTCTTGAAACTGTCGTTTTGAAATATGGACGTCTTTTGAATTTTTTGGTCGATATATGACCCCAGGATTTGTTTTCAGGGCAGGTGTCATTTACAGGCCTGTAATGATTTGGAATATCCACTGACCATTAGCGCTGGCATTAAACCTGCAGTTGTGTGAAACGGCCACAAGGTGGCAGCAGTTCTCCCTTACCAAATCTGGTTACTAGGGCAGCAGAGCCTCAATGGAAGTCGTGTTCTAGATTGGAATGTAGAACGGAATGTGCCAGGAGAAAGCCCCTCAAGTTTGTCTCACTACTTCTTGTTCGTGTTTTTAATTTAATTTTTTATTTTTTATTACAGCAAGTTTGAGTACAACGTTTAGCATGTTGTAGGTGTGCAAGAGGTGGTTCTTTTACACATATACATATGTCTGTTCTTCCTGGGATCCTTTTCCCATGTACGTTATGACAGAATGTTGAGTAGTCTTCTCTTGGTACTCCGTAGGTCTTTGGTGATTATATACGTCTACTGTGTTTGTATCTGTCTGTTAACCCCAATATCGTAATGAATTCAATCCTCACACCTTTCCTTTGGTGAACCATAAATTTGTTTAATGAATCTGTGATTGCCCTTCTCCGTGGAAATATCTGCCCTGGTATCAATTTATAGGTAACACCTATAAGTGATATGATATGATATGTGTCTTTCACTTTCTGACTTTCTCCAAATCACGTGATTACCTCGAGACTCATCTACGGTGCTGCAAATGGCATTGTGTCCTTTTTCTCCTTGGCGAATATTCTGTCTTAGCGAGGTCCATTTTCTGCAATGTGATTCCCTGAGGGCTGAGGATTAGCTGACCTGGGCAGCCTGACCCTGCCGGCAAGCCCTCCCCAGGTGTGCCTGGGTTGAGGTCAATATAAACAGCACTCCAGGCAGCAATAGCCCCTGCAGCTGTGCCTTACTCCATATTCTCTGCCCCGTCAGCAGTCTCGGGGCTGTGCTGGTGGGATGGTGTGAGGGTCCACGGCTTTGTGGGTGGCCCGGTGTGAGTGGGGCTCTGCTGGACTTTCGGCAGGAGTTGCCAGGCTGCCACCTGTAAAGAAGAGGATGTGTCACCCATAACTTCCACTGGAATATCTCTCCGGGCTGAGGTGAGGAAGGAAAAAAAGGAGTGGGGGCCGGGACAGGAGGGTTATCTCAGGCAGGGCAATAGAAAGCATCCAGAAGAGCGCCAGTGGCCAGGACCATCCTGGCTGACCTGCAGGCACAATGTTGGCCTGCGTGCTGTCGCTGGTGTGGCTCCACGGCCCTTCCTCTAGGCTTTCAAGCCCTTGTACATATTCAGGTGTTTCGCCTGGGAAGGGTGGGAACAGTTCAGCAGCATCTGGCCTGGGGCTCAGCTCACGTTTACTCACAGAGGCCTCGGCACGGTCTCCCAGCTTTGCAATGAGGATGCTCCTTGCGTGGGCGGGCGGGGCTGCTGGCTCTATGGGAGATGATTCCCCACCTCTGACCAATTTCAGAATTGTTTACCACTGGAGCAAGTGCCTTGGTAGTGTTTTCCTCTGTATAACTGTTAGGTTCAGTTTTTTTTTTTTCTTTTTTGGTTCAAGTTAGATTTTATTCCTCATTTATGTATTTATAGATATAAGCATGGAAATAATTCATTCGTATAAATACATCAGTGTGAATGGAAGAACTTTTTTTCTGTTTTATTTTTACATTTTATTTTTTAAAATTTTGAAATTTAATTTTAGTTATTTTTTTATACAGTAGGTTATTATTAGTTATCTATTTTATGCATAGACATGTATACATGTCAATACTAATCTCCCAACTCATCCCACCACCACCACCCCATGGCTTCCCCCACTTTGTGTCCATACGTTTGTTCTCTACCTCTGTGTCTCTATTTCTGCCCTGCAAACCAGTTCATCTCTACCATTTTTCTAGGTTCCACATATAGGCATTAATATACAATATTTGTTTTTCTCTTTCTGGCTTACTTGACTCTGTATGACAGTCTCTAGATCCATCAACTTCTCTACAAATGACCCAGTTTCATTCCTTTTTATGGCTGAGTAATATTCCATTTTATATATGTACCACATCTTTATCCATTCGTCTGTCTGTGGGCATTTATGTTGCTTCCATAACCTGGCTATTGTAAATAGTGCTGCAATGAACATTGTGGTGAATGTGTCTCTGTGATTTATGGTTTTCTCTTGGTATATGCCCAGAAGTGGGATTGCTGGATCCTATGGTAATTCTCTTTTTAGTTTTTTAAAGGAACCTCCATACTGTTCTCCATAGTGACTGTATCAATTTACATTCCCACCAATAGCGGAAGAGGGTTCCTTTTGTCCACACCCTCCCCAGAAATTGTTGTTTGTAGATTATCTGATGATGACGATTCTAACAGGTGTGAGGTCTTACCTCATTGTAGTTTTGATTTGCATTTCTCTAATAATTAGTGATGTTGAGCAGCTTTTCATGTGCGTCTTGGCCATCTCTGTGTCTTCTTTGAAGAAACGTCTCTTTAGATTTTCTGCCCATTTTTGTATTGGGTTGTTTGTTTTATTAATATTAAGCTGCATGAGCTGTTTATATATATTGGAGATTAAACCTTTGTCCATTGATTCGTTTGTGAACGTTTTCGCCCATTCTGAGGGTTGCCTTTTTCCATTCCCGTTTTTTTTTAACAAAGAAGGAAAGAAAGCAAAAGAAGCAGAACACTAATGTGCGTGAAATATGCCTCTTGAAACTGTCGTTTTGAAATATGGACGTCTTTTGAATTTTTTGGTCGATATATGACCCCAGGATTTGTTTTCAGGGCAGGTGTCATTTACAGGCCTGTAATGATTTGGAATATCCACTGACCATTAGCGCTGGCATTAAACCTGCAGTTGTGTGAAACGGCCACAAGGTGGCAGCAGTTCTCCCTTACCAAATCTGGTTACTAGGGCAGCAGAGCCTCAATGGAAGTCGTGTTCGAGATTGGAATGTAGAACGGAATGTGCCAGGAGAAAGCCCCTCAAGTTTGTCTCACTACTTCTTGTTCGTGTTTTTAATTTAATTTTTTATTTTTTATTACAGCAAGTTTGAGTACAACGTTTAGCTTGTTGTAGGTGTGCAAGAGGTGGTTCTTTTACACATATACATATGTCTGTTCTTCCTGGGATCCTTTTCCCATGTACGTTATGACAGAATGTTGAGTAGTCTTCTCTTGGTACTCCGTAGGTCTTTGGTGATTATATACGTCTACTGTGTTTGTATCTGTCTGTTAACCCCAATATCGTAATGAATTCAATCCTCACACCTTTCCTTTGGTGAACCATAAGTTTGTTTAATGATTCTGTGATTGCCCTTCTCCGTGGAAATATCTGCCCTGGTATCAATTTATAGGTAACACCTATAAGTGATATGATATGATATGTGTCTTTCACTTTCTGGCTTACTCCAAGTCACGTGATTACCTCGAGACTCATCTACGGTGCTGCAAATGGCATTGTGTCCTTTTTTTCCTTGGCGAATATTCTGTCTTAGCGAGGTCCATATTCTGCAATGTGATTCCCTGAGGGCTGAGGATTAGCTGACCTGGGCAGCCTGACCCTGCCGGCAAGCCCTCCCCAGGTGTGCCTGTGTTGAGGTCAATATAAACAGCACTCCAGGCAGCAATAGCCCCTGCAGCTGTGCCTTACTCCATATTCTCTGCCCCGTCAGCAGTCTCGGGGCTGTGCTGGTGGGAGGGTGTGAGGGTCCACGGCTTTGTGGGTGGCCCGGTGTGAGTGGGGCTTTGCTGGACTTTCGGCAGGAGTTGCCAGGCTGCCACCTGTAAAGAAGAGGATGTGTCACCCATAACTTCCACTGGAATATCTCTCCGGGCTGAGGTGAGGAAGGAAAAAAAGGAGTGGGGGCCGGGACAGGAGGGGTATCTCAGGCAGGGCAATAGAAAGCTTCCAGAAGAGCGCCCGTGGCCAGTACCATCCTGGCTGACCTGCAGGCACCAAGTTGGCCTGCGTGCTGTCGCTGGTGTGGCTCCACGGCCCTTCCTCTTGGCTTTCAAGCCCTTGTACATATTCAGGTGTTTCACCTGGGAAGGGTGGGAACAGTTCAGCAGCATCTGGCCTGGGGCTCAGCTCACGTTTACTCACAGAGGCCTCGGCACGGTCTCCCAGCTTTGCAATGAGGATGCTCCTTGCGTGGGCGGGCGGGGCTGCTGGCTGTATGGGAGATGATTCCCCACCTCTGACCAATTTCAGAATTGTTTACCACTGGAGCAAGTGCCTTGGTAGTGTTTTCCTCTGTATAATTCTTAGGTTCAGTTTTTTTTTCTTTTTTGGTTCAAGTTAGATTTTATTCCTCATTTATGTATTTATAGATATAAGCATGGAAATAATTCATTCGTATAAATACATCAGTGTGAATGGAAGAACTTTATTTCTGTTTTATTTTTACATTTTATTTTTTAAAATTTTGAAATTTAATTTTAGTTATTTTTTTTATACAGTAGGTTATTATTAGTTATCTATTTTATGCATAGACATGTATACAGGTCAATCCTAATCTCCCAACTCATCCCACCACCACCACCCCATGGCTTCCCCCACTTTGTGTCCATACGTTTGTTCTCTACCTCTGTGTCTCTATTTCTGCCCTGCAAACCAGTTCATCTCTACCATTTTTCTAGGTTCCACATATAGGCATTAATATACAATATTTGTTTTTCTCTTTCTGGCTTACTTGACTCTGTATGACAGTCTCTAGATCCATCAACTTCTCTACAAATGACCCAGTTTCATTCGTTTTTATGGCTGAGTAATATTCCATTTTATATATGTACCACATCTTTTTCCATTCGTCTGTCTGTGGGCATTTATGTTGCTTCCATAACCTGGCTATTGTAAATAGTGCTGCAATGAACATTGTGGTGAATGTGTCTCTGTGATTTATGGTTTTCTCTGGGTATATGCCCAGAAGTGGGATTTCTAGATCCTATGGTAATTCTCTTTTTAGTTTTTTAAAGGAACCTCCATACTGTTCTCCATAGTGACTGTATCAATTTACATTCCCACCAATAGCGGAAGAGGGTTCCTTTTGTCCACACCCTCCCCAGAGTTTGTTGTTTGTAGATTATCTGATGATGCCGATTCTAACAGGTGTGAGGTCTTACCTCATTGTAGTTTTGATTTGCATTTCTCTAATAATTAGTGATGTTGAGCAGCTTTTCATGTGCGTCTTGGCCATCTCTGTGTCTTCTTTGAAGAAACGTCTCTTTAGATCTTCTGCCCATTTTTGTATTGGGTTGTTTGTTTTATTAATATTAAGCTGCATGAGCTGTTTATATATATTGGAGATTAAACCTTTGTCCATTGATTCGTTTGTGAACGTTTTCGCCCATTCTGAGGGTTGCCTTTCTCCATTCCCGTTTTTTTTAACAAAGAAAGAAAGAAAGCAAAAGAAGCAGAACACTAATGTGCGTGTAATATGCCTCTTGAAACTGTCGTTTTGAAATATGGACGTCTTTTGAATTTTTTGGTCGATATATGACCCCAGGATTTGTTTTCAGGGCAGGTGTCATTTACAGGCCTGTAATGATTTGGAATATCCACTGACCATTAGCGCTGGCATTAAACCTGCAGTTGTGTGAAACGGCCACAAGGTGGCAGCAGTTCTCCCTTACCAATTCTGGTTACTAGGGCAGCAGAGACTCAATGGAAGTCATGTTCTAGATTGGAATGTAGAACGGAATGTGCCAGGAGAAAGCCCCTCAAGTTTGTCTCACTACTTCTTGTTCGTGTTCTTAATTTAATTTTTTATTTTTTATTACAGCAAGTTTGAGTACAACGTTTAGCTTGTTGTAGGTGTGCAAGAGGTGGTTCTTTTACACATATACATATGTCTGTTCTTCCTGGGATCCTTTTCCCATGTACGTTATGACAGAATGTTGAGTAGTCTTCTCTTGGTACTCCGTAGGTCTTTGGTGATTATATACGTCTACTGTGTTTGTATCTGTCTGTTAACCCCAATATCGTAATGAATTCAATCCTCACACCTTTCCTTTGGTGAACCATAAGTTTGTTTAATGAATCTGTGATTGCCCTTCTCCGTGGAAATATCTGCCCTGGTATCAATTTATAGGTAACACCTATAAGTGATATGATATGATATGTGTCTTTCACTTTCTGACTTACTCCAAGTCACGTGATTACCTCGAGACTCATCTACGGTGCTGCAAATGGCATTGTGTCCTTTTTCTCCTTGGCGAATATTCTGTCTTAGCGAGGTCCATATTCTGCAATGTGATTCCCTGAGGGCTGAGGATTAGCTGACCTGGGCAGCCTGACCCTGCCGGCAAGCCCTCCCCAGGTGTGCCTGGGTTGTGGTCAATATAAACAGCACTCCAGGCAGCAATAGTCCCTGCAGCTGTGCCTGACTCCATATCCTCTGCCCCGTCAGCAGTCTCGGGGCTGTGCTGGTGGGAGGGTGTGAGGGTCCACGGCTTTGTGGGTGGCCCGGTGTGAGTGGGGCTCTGCTGGACTTTCGGCAGGAGTTGCCAGGCTGCCACCTGTAAAGAAGAGCATGTGTCACCCATAACTTCCACTGGAATATCTCTCCGGGCTGAGGTGAGGAAGGAAAAAAAGGAGTGGGGGCCGGGACAGGAGGAGTATCTCAGGCAGGCCAATAGAAAGCTTCCAGAAGAGCGCCCGTGGCCAGTACCATCCTGGCTGACCTGCAGGCACCAAGTTGGCCTGCGTGCTGTCGCTGGTGTGGCTCCACGGCCCTTCCTCTAGGCTTTCAAGCCCTTGTACATATTCAGGTGTTTCACCTGGGAAGGGTGGGAAGAGTTCAGCAGCATCTGGCCTGGGGCTCAGCTCACGTTTACTCACAGAGGCCTCGGCACGGTCTCCCAGCTTTGCAATGAGGATGCTCCTTGCGTGGGCGGGCGGGGCTGCTGGCTGTATGGGAGATGATTCCCCACCTCTGACCAATTTCAGAATTGTTTACCACTGGAGCAAGTGCCTTGGTAGTGTTTTCCTCTGTATAATTCTTAGGTTCAGTTTTTTTTTCTTTTTTGGTTCAAGTTAGATTTTATTCCTCATTTATGTATTTATAGATATAAGCATGGAAATAATTCATTCGTATAAATACATCAGTGTGAATGGAAGTACTTTATTACTGTTTTATTTTTACATTTTATTTTTTAAAATTTTGAAATTTAATTTTAGTTATTTTTTTATACAGTAGGTTATTATTAGTTATCTATTTTATGCATACACATGTATACAGGTCAATCCTAATCTCCCAACTCATCCCACCACCACCACCCCATGGCTTCCCCCACTTTGTGTCCATACGTTTGTTCTCTACCTCTGTGTCTCTATTTCTGCCCTGCAAACCAGTTCATCTCTACCATTTTTCTAGGTTCCACATATAGGCATTAATATACAATATTTGTTTTTCTCTTTCTGGCTTACTTGACTCTGTATGACAGTCTCTAGATCCATCAACTTCTCTACAAATGACCCAGTTTCATTCGTTTTTATGGCTGAGTAATATTCCATTTTATATATGTACCACATCTTTTTCCATTCGTCTGTCTGTGGGCATTTATGTTGCTTCCATAACCTGGCTATTGTAAATAGTGCTGCAATGAACATTGTGGTGAATGTGTCTCTGTGATTTATGGTTTTCTCTGGGTATATGCCCAGAAGTGGGATTGCTGGATCCTATGGTAATTCTCTTTTTAGTTTTTTAAAGGAACCTCCATACTGTTCTCCATAGTGACTGTATCAATTTACATTCCCACCAATAGCGGAAGAGGGTTCGTTTTGTCCACACCCTCCCCAGAGTTTGTTGTTTGTAGATTATCTGATGATGCCGATTCTAACAGGTGTGAGGTCTTACCTCATTGTAGTTTTGATTTGCATTTCTCTAATAATTAGTGATGTTGAGCAGCTTTTCATGTGCGTCTTGGCCATCTCTGTGTCTTCTTTGAAGAAACGTCTCTTTAGATCTTCTGCCCATTTTTGTATTGGGTTGTTTGTTTTATTAATATTAAGCTGCATGAGCTGTTTATATATATTGGAGATTAAACCTTTGTCCATTGATTCGTTTGTGAACGTTTTCGCCCATTCTGAGGGTTGCCTTTCTCCATTCCCGTTTTTTTTAACAAAGAAAGAAAGAAAGCAAAAGAAGCAGAACACTAATGTGCGTGTAATATGCCTCTTGAAACTGTCGTTTTGAAATATGGACGTCTTTTGAATTTTTTGGTCGATATATGACCCCAGGATTTGTTTTCAGGGCAGGTGTCATTTACAGGCCTGTAATGATTTGGAATATCCACTGACCATTAGCGCTGGCATTAAACCTGCAGTTGTGTGAAACGGCCACAAGGTGGCAGCAGTTCTCCCTTACCAATTCTGGTTACTAGGGCAGCAGAGACTCAATGGAAGTCGTGTTCTAGATTGGAATGTAGAACGGAATGTGCCAGGAGAAAGCCCGTCAAGTTTGTCTCACTACTTCTTGTTCGTGTTCTTAATTTAATTTTTTATTTTTTATTACAGCAAGTTTGAGTACAACGTTTAGCTTGTTGTAGGTGTGCAAGAGGTGGTTCTTTTACACATATACATATGTCTGTTCTTCCTGGGATCCTTGTCCCATGTACGTTATGACAGAATGTTGAGTAGTCTTCTCTTGGTACTCCGTAGGTCTTTGGTGATTATATACGTCTACTGTGTTTGTATCTGTCTGTTAACCCCAATATCGTAATGAATTCAATCCTCACACCTTTCCTTTGGTGAACCATAAGTTTGTTTAATGAATCTGTGATTGCCCTTCTCCGTGGAAATATCTGCCCTGGTATCAATTTATAGGTAACACCTATAAGTGATATGATATGATATGTGTCTTTCACTTTCTGACTTACTCCAAGTCACGTGATTACCTCGAGACTCATCTACGGTGCTGCAAATGGCATTGTGTCCTTTTTTTCCTTGGCGAATATTCTGTCTTAGCGAGGTCCATATTCTGCAATGTGATTCCCTGAGGGCTGAGCATTAGCTGACCTGGGCAGCCTGACCCTGCCGGCAAGCCCTCCCCAGGTGTGCCTGGGTTGTGGTCAATATAAACAGCACTCCAGGCAGCAATAGTCCCTGCAGCTGTGCCTGACTCCATATCCTCTGCCCCGTCAGCAGTCTCGGGGCTGTGCTGGTGGGAGGGTGTGAGGGTCCACGGCTTTGTGGGTGGCCCGGTGTGAGTGGGGCTCTGCTGGACTTTCGGCAGGAGTTGCCAGGCTGCCACCTGTAAAGAAGAGGATGTGTCACCCATAACTTCCACTGGAATATCTCTCCGGGCTGAGGTGAGGAAGGAAAAAAAGGAGTGGGGGCCGGGACAGGAGGGTTATCTCAGGCAGGGCAATAGAAAGCTTCCAGAAGAGCGCCCGTGGCCAGTACCATGCTGGCTGACCTGCAGGCACCAAGTTGGCCTGCGTGCTGTCGCTGGTGTGGCTCCACGGCCCTTCCTCTAGGCTTTCAAGCCCTTGTACATATTCAGGTGTTTCACCTGGGAAGGGTGGGAACAGTTCAGCAGCATCTGGCCTGGGGCTCAGCTCACGTTTACTCACAGAGGCCTCAGCACGGTCTCCCAGCTTTGCAATGAGGATGCTCCTTGCGTGGGCGGGCGGGGCTGCTGGCTCTATGGGAGATGATTCCCCACCTCTGACCAATTTCAGAATTGTTTACCACTGGAGCAAGTGCCTTGGTAGTGTTTTCCTCTGTATAACTGTTAGGTTCAGTTTTTTTTTTTTCTTTTTTGGTTCACGTTAGATTTTATTCCTCATTTATGTATTTATAGATATAAGCATGGAAATAATTCATTCGTATAAATACATCAGTGTGAATGGAAGAAATTTTTTTCTGTTTTATTTTTACATTTTATTTTTTAAAATTTTGAAATTTAATTTTAGTTATTTTTTTATACAGTAGGTTATTATTAGTTATCTATTTTATGCATAGACATGTATACAGGTCAATCCTAATCTCCCAACTCATCCCACCACCACCACCCCATGGCTTCCCCCACTTTGTGTCCATACGTTTGTTCTCTACCTCTGTGTCTCTATTTCTGCCCTGCAAACCAGTTCATCTCTACCATTTTTCTAGGTTCCACATATAGGCATTAATATACAATATTTGTTTTTCTCTTTCTGGCTTACTTGACTCTGTATGACAGTCTCTAGTTCCATCAACTTCTCTACAAATGACCCAGTTTCATTCGTTTTTATGGCTGAGTAATATTCCATTTTATATATGTACCACATCTTTTTCCATTCGTCTGTCTGTGGGCATTTATGTTGCTTCCATAACCTGGCTATTGTAAATAGTGCTGCAATGAACATTGTGGTGAATGTGTCTTTGTGATTTATGGTTTTCTCTGGGTATATGCCCAGAAGTGGGATTGCTGGATCCTATGGTAATTCTCTTTTTAGTTTTTTAAAGGAACCTCCATACTGTTCTCCATAGTGACTGTATCAATTTACATTCCCACCAATAGCGGAAGAGGGTTCGTTTTGTCCACACCCTCCCCAGAGTTTGTTGTTTGTAGATTATCTGATGATGCCGATTCTAACAGGTGTGAGGTCTTACCTCATTGTAGTTTTGATTTGCATTTCTCTAATAATTAGTGATGTTGAGCAGCTTTTCATGTGCGTCTTGGCCATCTCTGTGTCTTCTTTGAAGAAACGTCTCTTTAGATCTTCTGCCCATTTTTGTATTGGGTTGTTTGTTTTATTAATATTAAGCTGCATGAGCTGTTTATATATATTGGAGATTAAACCTTTGTCCATTGATTCGTTTGTGAACGTTTTCGCCCATTCTGAGGGTTGCCTTTCTCCATTCCCGTTTTTTTTAACAAAGAAAGAAAGAAAGCAAAAGAAGCAGAACACTAATGTGCGTGTAATATGCCTCTTGAAACTGTCGTTTTGAAATATGGACGTCTTTTGAATTTTTTGGTCGATATATGACCCCAGGATTTGTTTTCAGGGCAGGTGTCATTTACAGGCCTGTAATGATTTGGAATATCCACTGACCATTAGCGCTGGCATTAAACCTGCAGTTGTGTGAAACGGCCACAAGGTGGCAGCAGTTCTCCCTTACCAATTCTGGTTACTAGGGCAGCAGAGACTCAATGGAAGTCGTGTTCTAGATTGGAATGTAGAACGGAATGTGCCAGGAGAAAGCCCCTCAAGTTTGTCTCACTACTTCTTGTTCGTGTTCTTAATTTAATTTTTTACTTTTTATTACAGCAAGTTTGAGTACAACGTTTAGGTTGTTGTAGGTGTGCAAGAGGTGGTTCTTTTACACATATACATATGTCTGTTCTTCCTGGGATCCTTTTCCCATGTACGTTATGACAGAATGTTGAGTAGTCTTCTCTTGGTACTCCGTAGGTCTTTGGTGATTATATACGTCTACTGTGTTTGTATCTGTCTGTTAACCCCAATATCGTAATGAATTCAATCCTCACACCTTTCCTTTGGTGAACCATAAGTTTGTTTAATGAATCTGTGATTGCCCTTCTCCGTGGAAATATCTGCCCTGGTATCAATTTATAGGTAACACCTATAAGTGATATGATATGATATGTGTCTTTCACTTTCTGACTTACTCCAAGTCACGTGATTACCTCGAGACTCATCTACGGTGCTGCAAATGGCATTGTGTCCTTTTTTTCCTTGGCGAATATTCTGTCTTAGCGAGGTCCATATTCTGCAATGTGATTCCCTGAGGGCTGAGCATTAGCTGACCTGGGCAGCCTGACCCTGCCGGCAAGCCCTCCCCAGGTGTGCCTGGGTTGTGGTCAATATAAACAGCACTCCAGGCAGCAATAGTCCCTGCAGCTGTGCCTGACTCCATATCCTCTGCCCCGTCAGCAGTCTCGGGGCTGTGCTGGTGGGAGGGTGTGAGGGTCCACGGCTTTGTGGGTGGCCCGGTGTGAGTGGGGCTCTGCTGGACTTTCGGCAGGAGTTGCCAGGCTGCCACCTGTAAAGAAGAGGATGTGTCACCCATAACTTCCACTGGAATATCTCTCCGGGCTGAGGTGAGGAAGGAAAAAAAGGAGTGGGGGCCGGGACAGGAGGGTTATCTCAGGCAGGGCAATAGAAAGCTTCCAGAAGAGCGCCCGTGGCCAGTACCATGCTGGCTGACCTGCAGGCACCAAGTTGGCCTGCGTGCTGTCGCTGGTGTGGCTCCACGGCCCTTCCTCTAGGCTTTCAAGCCCTTGTACATATTCAGGTGTTTCACCTGGGAAGGGTGGGAACAGTTCAGCAGCATCTGGCCTGGGGCTCAGCTCACGTTTACTCACAGAGGCCTCAGCACGGTCTCCCAGCTTTGCAATGAGGATGCTCCTTGCGTGGGCGGGCGGGGCTGCTGGCTCTATGGGAGATGATTCCCCACCTCTGACCAATTTCAGAATTGTTTACCACTGGAGCAAGTGCCTTGGTAGTGTTTTCCTCTGTATAACTGTTAGGTTCAGTTTTTTTTTTTTCTTTTTTGGTTCACGTTAGATTTTATTCCTCATTTATGTATTTATAGATATAAGCATGGAAATAATTCATTCGTATAAATACATCAGTGTGAATGGAAGAAATTTTTTTCTGTTTTATTTTTACATTTTATTTTTTAAAATTTTGAAATTTAATTTTAGTTATTTTTTTATACAGTAGGTTATTATTAGTTATCTATTTTATGCATAGACATGTATACAGGTCAATCCTAATCTCCCAACTCATCCCACCACCACCACCCCATGGCTTCCCCCACTTTGTGTCCATACGTTTGTTCTCTACCTCTGTGTCTCTATTTCTGCCCTGCAAACCAGTTCATCTCTACCATTTTTCTAGGTTCCACATATAGGCATTAATATACAATATTTGTTTTTCTCTTTCTGGCTTACTTGACTCTGTATGACAGTCTCTAGTTCCATCAACTTCTCTACAAATGACCCAGTTTCATTCGTTTTTATGGCTGAGTAATATTCCATTTTATATATGTACCACATCTTTTTCCATTCGTCTGTCTGTGGGCATTTATGTTGCTTCCATAACCTGGCTATTGTAAATAGTGCTGCAATGAACATTGTGGTGAATGTGTCTTTGTGATTTATGGTTTTCTCTGGGTATATGCCCAGAAGTGGGATTGCTGGATCCTATGGTAATTCTCTTTTTAGTTTTTTAAAGGAACCTCCATACTGTTCTCCATAGTGACTGTATCAATTTACATTCCCACCAATAGCGGAAGAGGGTTCGTTTTGTCCACACCCTCCCCAGAGTTTGTTGTTTGTAGATTATCTGATGATGCCGATTCTAACAGGTGTGAGGTCTTACCTCATTGTAGTTTTGATTTGCATTTCTCTAATAATTAGTGATGTTGAGCAGCTTTTCATGTGCGTCTTGGCCATCTCTGTGTCTTCTTTGAAGAAACGTCTCTTTAGATCTTCTGCCCATTTTTGTATTGGGTTGTTTGTTTTATTAATATTAAGCTGCATGAGCTGTTTATATATATTGGAGATTAAACCTTTGTCCATTGATTCGTTTGTGAACGTTTTCGCCCATTCTGAGGGTTGCCTTTCTCCATTCCCGTTTTTTTTAACAAAGAAAGAAAGAAAGCAAAAGAAGCAGAACACTAATGTGCGTGTAATATGCCTCTTGAAACTGTCGTTTTGAAATATGGACGTCTTTTGAATTTTTTGGTCGATATATGACCCCAGGATTTGTTTTCAGGGCAGGTGTCATTTACAGGCCTGTAATGATTTGGAATATCCACTGACCATTAGCGCTGGCATTAAACCTGCAGTTGTGTGAAACGGCCACAAGGTGGCAGCAGTTCTCCCTTACCAATTCTGGTTACTAGGGCAGCAGAGACTCAATGGAAGTCGTGTTCTAGATTGGAATGTAGAACGGAATGTGCCAGGAGAAAGCCCCTCAAGTTTGTCTCACTACTTCTTGTTCGTGTTCTTAATTTAATTTTTTACTTTTTATTACAGCAAGTTTGAGTACAACGTTTAGGTTGTTGTAGGTGTGCAAGAGGTGGTTCTTTTACACATATACATATGTCTGTTCTTCCTGGGATCCTTTTCCCATGTACGTTATGACAGAATGTTGAGTAGTCTTCTCTTGGTACTCCGTAGGTCTTTGGTGATTATATACGTCTACTGTGTTTGTATCTGTCTGTTAACCCCAATATCGTAATGAATTCAATCCTCACACCTTTCCTTTGGTGAACCATAAGTTTGTTTAATGAATCTGTGATTGCCCTTCTCCGTGGAAATATCTGCCCTGGTATCAATTTATAGGTAACACCTATAAGTGCTATGATATGATATTTGTCTTTCACTTTCTGACTTACTCCAAGTCACGTGATTACCTTGAGACTCATCTACGGTGCTGCAACTGGCATTGTGTCCTTTTTCTCCTTGGCGAATATTCTGTCTTAGCGAGGTCCATTTTCTGCAATGTGATTCCCTGAGGGCTGAGGATTAGCTGACCTGGGCAGCCTGACCCTGCCGGCAAGCCCTCCCCAGGTGTGCCTGGGTTGAGGTCAATATAAACAGCACTCCAGGCAGCAATAGCCCCTGCAGTTGTGCCTTACTCCATATTCTCTGCCCCGTCAGCAGTCTCGGGGCTGTGCTGGTGGGAGGGTGTGAGGGTCCACGGCTTTGTGGGTGGCCCGGTGTGAGTGGGGCTCTGCTGGACTTTCGGCAGGAGTTGCCAGGCTGCCACCTGTAAAGAAGAGGATGTGTCACCCATAACTTCCACTGGAATATCTCTCCGGGCTGAGGTGAGGAAGGAAAAAAAGGAGTGGGGGCCGGGACAGGAGGGGTATCTCAGGCAGGGCAATGGAAAGCTTCCAGAAGAGCGCCCGTGGCAGTACCATCCTGGCTGACCTGCAGGCACCAAGTTGGCCTGCGTGCTGTCGCTGGTGTGGCTCCACGGCCCTTCCTCTAGGCTTTCAAGCCCTTGTACATATTCAGGTGTTTCACCTGGGAAGGGTGGGAACAGTTCAGCAGCAGCTGGCCTGGGGCTCAGCTCACGTTTACTCACAGAGGCCTCGGCACGGTCTCCCAGCTTTGCAATGAGGATGCTCCTTGCGTGGGCGGGCGGGGCTGCTGGCTGTATGGGAGATGATTCCCCACCTCTGACCAATTTCAGAATTGTTTACCACTGGAGCAAGTGCCTTCGTAGTGTTTTCCTCTGTATAATTCTTAGGTTCAGTTTTTTTTTCTTTTTTGGTTCAAGTTAGATTTTATTCCTCATTTATGTATTTATAGATATAAGCATGGAAATAATTCATTCGTATAAATACATCAGTGTGAATGGAAGAACTTTTTTTCTGTTTTATTTTTACATTTTATTTTTTAAAATTTTGAAATTTAATTTTAGTTATTTTTTTTATACAGTAGGTTATTATTAGTTATCTATTTTATGCATAGACATGTATACAGGTCAATCCTAATCTCCCAACTCATCCCACCACCACCACCCCATGGCTTCCCCCACTTTGTGTCCATATGTTTGTTCTCTACCTCTGTGTCTCTATTTCTGCCCTGCAAACCAGTTCATCTCTACCATTTTTCTAGGTTCCACATATAGGCATTAATATACAATATTTGTTTTTCTCTTTCTGACTTACTTCACTCTGTATGACAGTCTCTAGATCCATCAACTTCTCTACAAATGACCCAGTTTCATTCCTTTTTATGGCTGAGTAATATTCCATTTTGTATATGTACCACATCTTTATCCATTCGTCTGTCTGTGGGCATTTAGGTTGCTTCCATTACCTGGCTATTGTAAATAGTGCTGCAATGAACATTGTGGTGAATGTGTCTTTGTGATTTATGGTTTTCTCTGGGTATATGCCCAGAAGTGGGATTGCTGGATCCTATGGTAATTCTCTTTTTAGTTTTTTAAAGGAACCTCCATACTGTTCTCCATAGTGACTGTATCAATTTACATTCCCACCAATAGCGGAAGAGGGTTCCTTTTGTCCACACCCTCCCCAGAGTTTGTTGTTTGTAGATTATCTGATGATGCCGATTCTAACAGGTGTGAGGTCTTACCTCATTGTAGTTTTGATTTGCATTTCTCTAATAATTAGTGATGTTGAGCAGCTTTTCATGTGCGTCTTGGCCATCTCTGTGTCTTCTTTGAAGAAACGTCTCTTTAGATCTTCTGCCCATTTTTGTATTGGGTTGTTTGTTTTATTAATATTAAGCTGCATGAGCTGTTTATATATATTGGAGATTAAACCTTTGTCCATTGATTCGTTTGTGAACGTTTTCGCCCATTCTGAGGGTTGCCTTTCTCCATTCCCGTTTTTTTTAACAAAGAAGGAAAGAAAGCAAAAGAAGCAGAACACTAATGTGCGTGTAATATGCCTCTTGAAACTGTCGTTTTGAAATATGGACGTCTTTTGAATTTTTTGGTCGATATATGACCCCAGGATTTGTTTTCAGGGCAGGTGTCATTTACAGGCCTGTAATGATTTGGAATATCCACTGACCATTAGCGCTGGCATTAAACCTGCAGTTGTGTGAAACGGCCACAAGGTGGCAGCAGTTCTCCCTTACCAATTCTGGTTACTAGGGCAGCAGAGACTCAATGGAAGTCGTGTTCTAGATTGGAATGTAGAACGGAAAGTGCCAGGAGAAAGCCCCTCAAGTATGTCTCACTACTTCTTGTTCGTGTTCTTAATTTATTTTTTTATTTTTTATTACAGCAAGTTTGAGTACAACGTTTAGCTTGTTGTAGGTGTGCAAGAGGTGGTTCTTTTACACATATACATATGTCTGTTCTTCCTGGGATCCTTTTCCCATGTACGTTATGACAGAATGTTGAGTAGTCTTCTCTTGGTACTCCGTAGGTCTTTGGTGATTATATACGTCTACTGTCTTTGTATATGTCTGTTAACCCCAATATCGTAATGAATTCAATCCTCACACCTTTCCTTTCGTGAACCATAAGTTTGTTTAATGAATCTGTGATTGCCCTTCTCCGTGGAAATATCTGCCCTGGTATCAATTTATAGGTAACACCTATAAGTGATATGATATGATATTTGTCTTTCACTTTCTGACTTACTCCAAGTCACGTGATTACCTCGAGACTCATCTACGGTGCTGCAAATGGCATTGTGTCCTTTTTTTCCTTGGCGAATATTCTGTCTTAGCGAGGTCCATATTCTGCAATGTGATTCCCTGAGGGCTGAGGATTAGCTGACCTGGGCAGCCTGACCCTGCCGGCAAGCCCTCCCCAGGTGTGCCTGGGTTGTGGTCAATATAAACAGCACTCCAGGCAGCAATAGTCCCTGCAGCTGTGCCTGACTCCATATCCTCTGCCCCGTCAGCAGTCTCGGGGCTGTGCTGGTGGCAGGGTGTGAGGGTCCACGGCTTTGTGGGTGGCCCGGTGTGAGTGGGGCTCTGCTGGACTTTCGGCAGGAGTTGCCAGGCTGCCACCTGTAAAGAAGAGGATGTGTCACCCATAACTTCCACTGGAATATCTCTCCGGGCTGAGGTGAGGAAGGAAAAAAAGGAGTGGGGGCCGGGACAGGAGGGGTATCTCAGGCAGGGCAATAGAAAGCTTCCAGAAGAGCGCCCGTGGCCAGTACCATCCTGGCTGACCTGCAGGCACCAAGTTGGCCTGCGTGCTGTCGCTGGTGTGGCTCCACGGCTCTTCCTCTAGGCTTTCAAGCCCTTGTACATATTCAGGTGTTTCACCTGGGAAGGGTGGGAACAGTTCAGCAGCAGCTGGCCTGGGGCTCAGCTCACGTTTACTCACAGAGGCCTCGGCACGGTCTCCCAGCTTTGCAATGAGGATGCTCCTTGCGTGGGCGGGCCGGTCTGCTGGCTGTATGGGAGATGATTCCCCACCTCTGACCAATTTCAGAATTGTTTACCACTGGAGCAAGTGCCTTCGTAGTGTTTTCCTCTGTATAATTCTTAGGTTCAGTTTTTTTTTCTTTTTTGGTTCAAGTTAGATTTTATTCCTCATTTATGTATTTATAGATATAAGCATGGAAATAATTCATTCGTATAAATACATCAGTGTGAATGGAAGAACTTTTTTTCTGTTTTATTTTTACATTTTATTTTTTTAAATTTTGAAATTTAATTTTAGTTATTTTTTTTATACAGTAGGTTATTATTAGTTATCTTTTTTATGCATAGACATGTATACAGGTCAATCCTAATCTCCCAACTCATCCCACCACCACCACCCCATGGCTTCCCCCACTTTGTGTCCATACGTTTGTTCTCTACCTCTGTGTCTCTATTTCTGCCCTGCAAACCAGTTCATCTCTACCATTTTTCTAGGTTCCACATATAGGCATTAATATACAATATTTGTTTTTCTCTTTCTGACTTACTTCACTCTGTATGACAGTCTCTAGATCCATCAACTTCTCTACAAATGATCCAGTTTCATTCCTTCTTATGGCTGAGTAATATTCCATTTTGTATATGTACCACATCTTTATCCATTCGTCTGTCTGTGGGCATTTAGTTTGCTTCCATTACCTGGCTATTGTAAATAGTGCTGCAATGAACATTGTGGTGAATGTGTCTTTGTGATTTATGGTTTTCTCTGGGTATATGCCCAGAAGAGGGATTGCTGGATCCTATGGTAATTCTCTTTTTAGTTTTTTAAAGGAACCTCCATACTGTTCTCCATAGTGACTGTATCAATTTACATTCCCACCAATAGCGGAAGAGGGTTCCTTTTGTCCACACCCTCCCCAGAGTTTGTTGTTTGTAGATTATCTGATGATGCCGATTCTAACAGGTGTGAGGTCTTACCTCATTGTAGTTTTGATTTGCATTTCTCTAATAATTAGTGATGTTGAGCAGCTTTTCATGTGCGTCTTGGCCATCTCTGTGTCTTCTTTGAAGAAACGTCTCTTTAGATCTTCTGCCCATTTTTGTATTGGGTTGTTTGTTTTATTAATATTAAGCTGCATGAGCTGTTTATATATATTGGAGATTAAACCTTTGTCCATTGATTCGTTTGTGAACGTTTTCGCCCATTCTGAGGGTTGCCTTTCTCCATTCCCGTTTTTTTTAACAAAGAAAGAAAGAAAGCAAAAGAAGCAGAACACTAATGTGCGTGTAATATGCCTCTTGAAACTGTCGTTTTGAAATATGGACGTCTTTTGAATTTTTTGGTCGATATATGACCCCAGGATTTGTTTTCAGGGCAGGTGTCATTTACAGGCCTGTAATGATTTGGAATATCCACTGACCATTAGCGCTGGCATTAAACCTGCAGTTGTGTGAAACGGCCACAAGGTGGCAGCAGTTCTCCCTTACCAATTCTGGTTACTAGGGCAGCAGAGACTCAATGGAAGTCGTGTTCTAGATTGGAATGTAGAACGGAAAGTGCCAGGAGAATGCCCCTCAAGTTTGTCTCACTACTTCTTGTTCGTGTTCTTAATTTAATTTTTTATTTTTTATTACAGCAAGTTTGAGTACAACGTTTAGCTTGTTGTAGGTGTGCAAGAGGTGGTTCTTTTACACATATACATATGTCTGTTCTTCCTGGGATCCTTTTCCCATGTACGTTATGACAGAATGTTGAGTAGTCTTCTCTTGGTACTCCGTAGGTCTTTGGTGATTATATACGTCTACTGTGTTTGTATATGTCTGTTAACCCCAATATCGTAATGAATTCAATCCTCACACCTTTCCTTTGGTGAACCATAAGTTTGTTTAATGAATCTGTGATTGCCCTTCTCCGTGGAAATATCTGCCCTGGTATCAATTTATAGGTAACACCTATAAGTGCTATGATATGATATTTGTCTTTCACTTTCTGACTTACTCCAAGTCACGTGATTACCTCGAGACTCATCTACGGTGCTGCAAATGGCATTGTGTCCTTTTTCTCCTTGGCGAATATTCTGTCTTAGCGAGGTCCATTTTCTGCAATGTGATTCCCTGAGGGCTGAGGATTAGCTGACCTCGGCAGCCTGACCCTGCCGGCAAGCCCTCCCCAGGTGTGCCTGGGTTGAGGTCAATATAAACAGCACTCCAGGCAGCAATAGCCCCTGCAGCTGTGCCTGACTCCATATTCTCTGCCCCGTCAGCAGTCTCGGGGCTGTGCTGGTGGGAGGGTGTGAGGGTCCACGGCTTTGTGGGTGGCCCGGTGTGAGTGGGGCTCTGCTGGACTTTCGGCAGGAGTTGCCAGGCTGCCACCTGTAAAGAAGAGGATGTGTCACCCATAACTTCCACTGGAATATCTCTCCGGGCTGAGGTGAGGAAGGAAAAAAAGGAGTGGGGGCCGGGACAGGAGGGGTATCTCAGGCAGGGCAATAGAAAACTTCCAGAAGAGCGTCCGTGGCAGTACCATCCTGGCTGACCTGCAGGCACCAAGTTGGCCTGCGTGCTGTCGCTGGTGTGGCTCCACGGCCCTTCCTCTAGGCTTTCAAGCCCTTGTACATATTCAGGTGTTTCACCTGGGAAGGGTGGGAACAGTTCAGCAGCATCTGGCCTGGGGCTCAGCTCACGTTTACTCACAGAGGCCTCGGCACGGTCTCCCAGCTTTGCAATGAGGATGCTCCTTGCGTGGGCGGGCGGGGCTGCTGGCTGTATGGGAGATGATTCCCCACCTCTGACCAATTTCAGAATTGTTTACCACTGGAGCAAGCGCCTTCGTAGTGTTTTCCTCTGTATAATTCTTAGGTTCAGTTTTTTTTTCTTTTTTGGTTCAAGTTAGATTTTATTCCTCATTTATGTATTTATAGATATAAGCATGGAAATAATTCATTCGTATAAATACATCAGTGTGAATGGAAGAACTTTTTTTCTGTTTTATTTTTACATATTATTTTTTAAAATTTTGAAATTTAATTTTAGTTATTTTTTTTATACAGTAGGTTATTATTAGTTATCTATTTTATGCATAGACATGTATACAGGTCAATCCTAATCTCCCAACTCATCCCACCACCACCACCCCATGGCTTCCCCCACTTTGTGTCCATACGTTTGTTCTCTACCTCTGTGTCTCTATTTCTGCCCTGCAAACCAGTTCATCTCTACCATATTTCTAGGTTCCACATATAGGCATTAATATACAATATTTGTTTTTCTCTTTCTGACTTACTTCACTCTGTATGACAGTCTCTAGATCCATCAACTTCTCTACAAATGACCCAGTTTCATTCCTTTTTATGGCTGAGTAATATTCCATTTTGTATATGTACCACATCTTTATCCATTCGTCTGTCTGTGGGCATTTAGGTTGCTTCCATTACCTGGCTATTGTAAATAGTGCTGCAATGAACATTGTGGTGAATGTGTCTTTGTGATTTATGGTTTTCTCTGGGTATATGCCCAGAAGTGGGATTGCTGGATCCTATGGTAATTCTCTTTTTAGTTTTTTAAAGGAACCTCCATACTGTTCTCCATAGTGACTGTATCAATTTACATTCCCACCAATAGCGGAAGAGGGTTCCTTTTGTCCACACCCTCCCCAGAGTTTGTTGTTTGTAGATTATCTGATGATGCCGATTCTAACAGGTGTGAGGTCTTACCTCATTGTAGTTTTGATTTGCATTTCTCTAATAATTAGTGATGTTGAGCAGCTTTTCATGTGCGTCTTGGCCATCTCTGTGTCTTCTTTGAAGAAACGTCTCTTTAGATCTTCTGCCCATTTTTGTATTGGGTTGTTTGTTTTATTAATATTAAGCTGCATGAGCTGTTTATATATATTGGAGATTAAACCTTTGTCCATTGATTCGTTTGTGAACGTTTTCGCCCATTCTGAGGGTTGCCTTTCTCCATTCCCGTTTTTTTTAACAAAGAAGGAAAGAAAGCAAAAGAAGCAGAACACTAATGTGCGTGTAATATGCCTCTTGAAACTGTCGTTTTGAAATATGGACGTCTTTTGAATTTTTTGGTCGATATATGACCCCAGGATTTGTTTTCAGGGCAGGTGTCATTTACAGGCCTGTAATGATTTGGAATATCCACTGACCATTAGCGCTGGCATTAAACCTGCAGTTGTGTGAAACGGCCACAAGGTGGCAGCAGTTCTCCCTTACCAATTCTGGTTACTAGGGCAGCAGAGACTCAATGGAAGTCGTGTTCTAGATTGGAATGTAGAACGGAAAGTGCCAGGAGAAAGCCCCTCAAGTATGTCTCACTACTTCTTGTTCGTGTTCTTAATTTAATTTTTTATTTTTTATTACAGCAAGTTTGAGTACAACGTTTAGCTTGTTGTAGGTGTGCAAGAGGTGGTTCTTTTACACATATACATATGTCTGTTCTTCCTGGGATCCTTTTCCCATGTACGTTATGACAGAATGTTGAGTAGTCTTCTCTTGGTACTCCGTAGGTCTTTGGTGATTATATACGTCTACTGTCTTTGTATATGTCTGTTAACCCCAATATCGTAATGAATTCAATCCTCACACCTTTCCTTTCGTGAACCATAAGTTTGTTTAATGAATCTGTGATTGCCCTTCTCCGTGGAAATATCTGCCCTGGTATCAATTTATAGGTAACACCTATAAGTGATATGATATGATATTTGTCTTTCACTTTCTGACTTACTCCAAGTCACGTGATTACCTCGAGACTCATCTACGGTGCTGCAAATGGCATTGTGTCCTTTTTTTCCTTGGCGAATATTCTGTCTTAGCGAGGTCCATATTCTGCAATGTGATTCCCTGAGGGCTGAGGATTAGCTGACCTGGGCAGCCTGACCCTGCCGGCAAGCCCTCCCCAGGTGTGCCTGGGTTGTGGTCAATATAAACAGCACTCCAGGCAGCAATAGTCCCTGCAGCTGTGCCTGACTCCATATCCTCTGCCCCGTCAGCAGTCTCGGGGCTGTGCTGGTGGCAGGGTGTGAGGGTCCACGGCTTTGTGGGTGGCCCGGTGTGAGTGGGGCTCTGCTGGACTTTCGGCAGGAGTTGCCAGGCTGCCACCTGTAAAGAAGAGGATGTGTCACCCATAACTTCCACTGGAATATCTCTCCGGGCTGAGGTGAGGAAGGAAAAAAAGGAGTGGGGGCCGGGACAGGAGGGGTATCTCAGGCAGGGCAATAGAAAGCTTCCAGAAGAGCGCCCGTGGCCAGTACCATCCTGGCTGACCTGCAGGCACCAAGTTGGCCTGCGTGCTGTCGCTGGTGTGGCTCCACGGCTCTTCCTCTAGGCTTTCAAGCCCTTGTACATATTCAGGTGTTTCACCTGGGAAGGGTGGGAACAGTTCAGCAGCAGCTGGCCTGGGGCTCAGCTCACGTTTACTCACAGAGGCCTCGGCACGGTCTCCCAGCTTTGCAATGAGGATGCTCCTTGCGTGGGCGGGCCGGTCTGCTGGCTGTATGGGAGATGATTCCCCACCTCTGACCAATTTCAGAATTGTTTACCACTGGAGCAAGTGCCTTCGTAGTGTTTTCCTCTGTATAATTCTTAGGTTCAGTTTTTTTTTCTTTTTTGGTTCAAGTTAGATTTTATTCCTCATTTATGTATTTATAGATATAAGCATGGAAATAATTCATTCGTATAAATACATCAGTGTGAATGGAAGAACTTTTTTTCTGTTTTATTTTTACATTTTATTTTTTTAAATTTTGAAATTTAATTTTAGTTATTTTTTTTATACAGTAGGTTATTATTAGTTATCTTTTTTATGCATAGACATGTATACAGGTCAATCCTAATCTCCCAACTCATCCCACCACCACCACCCCATGGCTTCCCCCACTTTGTGTCCATACGTTTGTTCTCTACCTCTGTGTCTCTATTTCTGCCCTGCAAACCAGTTCATCTCTACCATTTTTCTAGGTTCCACATATAGGCATTAATATACAATATTTGTTTTTCTCTTTCTGACTTACTTCACTCTGTATGACAGTCTCTAGATCCATCAACTTCTCTACAAATGATCCAGTTTCATTCCTTCTTATGGCTGAGTAATATTCCATTTTGTATATGTACCACATCTTTATCCATTCGTCTGTCTGTGGGCATTTAGTTTGCTTCCATTACCTGGCTATTGTAAATAGTGCTGCAATGAACATTGTGGTGAATGTGTCTTTGTGATTTATGGTTTTCTCTGGGTATATGCCCAGAAGAGGGATTGCTGGATCCTATGGTAATTCTCTTTTTAGTTTTTTAAAGGAACCTCCATACTGTTCTCCATAGTGACTGTATCAATTTACATTCCCACCAATAGCGGAAGAGGGTTCCTTTTGTCCACACCCTCCCCAGAGTTTGTTGTTTGTAGATTATCTGATGATGCCGATTCTAACAGGTGTGAGGTCTTACCTCATTGTAGTTTTGATTTGCATTTCTCTAATAATTAGTGATGTTGAGCAGCTTTTCATGTGCGTCTTGGCCATCTCTGTGTCTTCTTTGAAGAAACGTCTCTTTAGATCTTCTGCCCATTTTTGTATTGGGTTGTTTGTTTTATTAATATTAAGCTGCATGAGCTGTTTATATATATTGGAGATTAAACCTTTGTCCATTGATTCGTTTGTGAACGTTTTCGCCCATTCTGAGGGTTGCCTTTCTCCATTCCCGTTTTTTTAACAAAGAAAGAAAGAAAGCAAAAGAAGCAGAACACTAATGTGCGTGTAATATGCCTCTTGAAACTGTCGTTTTGAAATATGGACGTCTTTTGAATTTTTTGGTCGATATATGACCCCAGGATTTGTTTTCAGGGCAGGTGTCATTTACAGGCCTGTAATGATTTGGAATATCCACTGACCATTAGCGCTGGCATTAAACCTGCAGTTGTGTGAAACGGCCACAAGGTGGCAGCAGTTCTCCCTTACCAATTCTGGTTACTAGGGCAGCAGAGACTCAATGGAAGTCGTGTTCTAGATTGGAATGTAGAACGGAAAGTGCCAGGAGAATGCCCCTCAAGTTTGTCTCACTACTTCTTGTTCGTGTTCTTAATTTAATTTTTTATTTTTTATTACAGCAAGTTTGAGTACAACGTTTAGCTTGTTGTAGGTGTGCAAGAGGTGGTTCTTTTACACATATACATATGTCTGTTCTTCCTGGGATCCTTTTCCCATGTACGTTATGACAGAATGTTGAGTAGTCTTCTCTTGGTACTCCGTAGGTCTTTGGTGATTATATACGTCTACTGTGTTTGTATATGTCTGTTAACCCCAATATCGTAATGAATTCAATCCTCACACCTTTCCTTTGGTGAACCATAAGTTTGTTTAATGAATCTGTGATTGCCCTTCTCCGTGGAAATATCTGCCCTGGTATCAATTTATAGGTAACACCTATAAGTGCTATGATATGATATTTGTCTTTCACTTTCTGACTTACTCCAAGTCACGTGATTACCTCGAGACTCATCTACGGTGCTGCAAATGGCATTGTGTCCTTTTTCTCCTTGGCGAATATTCTGTCTTAGCGAGGTCCATTTTCTGCGATGTGATTCCCTGAGGGCTGAGGATTAGCTGACCTCGGCAGCCTGACCCTGCCGGCAAGCCCTCCCCAGGTGTGCCTGGGTTGAGGTCAATATAAACAGCACTCCAGGCAGCAATAGCCCCTGCAGCTGTGCCTGACTCCATATTCTCTGCCCCGTCAGCAGTCTCGGGGCTGTGCTGGTGGGAGGGTGGGAGGGTCCACGGCTTTGTGGGTGGCCCGGTGTGAGTGGGGCTCTGCTGGACTTTCGGCAGGAGTTGCCAGGCTGCCACCTGTAAAGAAGAGGATGTGTCACCCATAACTTCCACTGGAATATCTCTCCGGGCTGAGGTGAGGAAGGAAAAAAAGGAGTGGGGGCCGGGACAGGAGGGGTATCTCAGGCAGGGCAATAGAAAACTTCCAGAAGAGCGTCCGTGGCAGTACCATCCTGGCTGACCTGCAGGCACCAAGTTGGCCTGCGTGCTGTCGCTGGTGTGGCTCCACGGCCCTTCCTCTAGGCTTTCAAGCCCTTGTACATATTCAGGTGTTTCACCTGGGAAGGGTGGGAACAGTTCAGCAGCATCTGGCCTGGGGCTCAGCTCACGTTTACTCACAGAGGCCTCGGCACGGTCTCCCAGCTTTGCAATGAGGATGTTCCTTGCGTGGGCGGGCGGGGCTGCTGGCTGTATGGGAGATGATTCCCCACCTCTGACCAATTTCAGAATTGTTTACCACTGGAGCAAGCGCCTTCGTAGTGTTTTCCTCTGTATAATTCTTAGGTTCAGTTTTTTTTTCTTTTTTGGTTCAAGTTAGATTTTATTCCTCATTTATGTATTTATAGATATAAGCATGGAAATAATTCATTCGTATAAATACATCAGTGTGAATGGAAGAACTTTTTTTCTGTTTTATTTTTACATTTTATTTTTTAAAATTTTGAAATTTAATTTTAGTTATTTTTTTTATACAGTAGGTTATTATTAGTTATCTATTTTATGCATAGACATGTATACAGGTCAATCCTAATCTCCCAACTCATCCCACCACCACCACCCCATGGCTTCCCCCACTTTGTGTCCATACGTTTGTTCTCTACCTCTGTGTCTCTATTTCTGCCCTGCACACCAGTTCATCTCTACCATTTTTCTAGGTTCCACATATAGGCATTAATATACAATATTTGTTTTTCTCTTTCTGACTTACTTCACTCTGTATGACAGTCTCTAGATCCATCAACTTCTCTACAAATGACCCAGTTTCATTCCTTTTTATGGCTGAGTAATATTCCATTTTGTATATGTACCACATCTTTATCCATTCGTCTGTCTGTGGGCATTTAGGTTGCTTCCATTACCTGGCTATTGTAAATAGTGCTGCAATGAACATTGTGGTGAATGTGTCTTTGTGATTTATGGTTTTCTCTGGGTATATGCCCAGAAGTGGGATTGCTGGATCCTATGGTAATTCTCTTTTTAGTTTTTTAAAGGAACCTCCATACTGTTCTCCATAGTGACTGTATCAATTTACATTCCCACCAATAGCGGAAGAGGGTTCCTTTTGTCCACACCCTCCCCAGAGTTTGTTGTTTGTAGATTATCTGATGATGCCGATTCTAACAGGTGTGAGGTCTTACCTCATTGTAGTTTTGATTTGCATTTCTCTAATAATTAGTGATGTTGAGCAGCTTTTCATGTGCGTCTTGGCCATCTCTGTGTCTTCTTTGAAGAAACGTCTCTTTAGATCTTCTGCCCATTTTTGTATTGGGTTGTTTGTTTTATTAATATTAAGCTGCATGAGCTGTTTATATATATTGGAGATTAAACCTTTGTCCATTGATTCGTTTGTGAACGTTTTCGCCCATTCTGAGGGTTGCCTTTCTCCATTCCCGTTTTTTTTAACAAAGAAGGAAAGAAAGCAAAAGAAGCAGAACACTAATGTGCGTGTAATATGCCTCTTGAAACTGTCGTTTTGAAATATGGACGTCTTTTGAATTTTTTGGTCGATATATGACCCCAGGATTTGTTTTCAGGGCAGGTGTCATTTACAGGCCTGTAATGATTTGGAATATCCACTGACCATTAGCGCTGGCATTAAACCTGCAGTTGTGTGAAACGGCCACAAGGTGGCAGCAGTTCTCCCTTACCAATTCTGGTTACTAGGGCAGCAGAGACTCAATGGAAGTCGTGTTCTAGATTGGAATGTAGAACGGAAAGTGCCAGGAGAAAGCCCCTCAAGTATGTCTCACTACTTCTTGTTCGTTTTCTTAATTTAATTTTTTATTTTTTATTACAGCAAGTTTGAGTACAACGTTTAGCTTGTTGTAGGTGTGCAAGAGGTGGTTCTTTTACACATATACATATGTCTGTTCTTCCTGGGATCCTTTTCCCATGTACGTTATGACAGAATGTTGAGTAGTCTTCTCTTGGTACTCCGTAGGTCTTTGGTGATTATATACGTCTACTGTGTTTGTATATGTCTGTTAACCCCAATATCGTAATGAATTCAATCCTCACACCTTTCCTTTGGTGAACCATAAGTTTGTTTAATGAATCTGTGATTGCCCTTCTCCGTGGAAATATCTGCCCTGGTATCAATTTATAGGTAACACCTATAAGTGCTATGATATGATATTTGTCTTTCACTTTCTGTCTTACTCCAAGTCACGTGATTACCTCGAGACTCATCTACGGTGCTGCAAATGGCATTGTGTCCTTTTTCTCCTTGGCGAATATTCTGTCTTAGCGAGGTCCATTTTCTGCAATGTGATTCCCTGAGGGCTGAGGATTAGCTGACCTGGGCAGCCTGACCCTGCCGGCAAGCCCTCCCCAGGTGTGCCTGGGTTGAGGTCAATATAAACAGCACTCCAGGCAGCAATAGCCCCTGCAGCTGTGCCTGACTCCATATTCTCTGCCCCGTCAGCAGTCTCGGGGCTGTGCTGGTGGGAGGGTGTGAGGGTCCACGGCTTTGTGGGTGGCCCGGTGTGAGTGGGGCTCTGCTGGACTTTCGGCAGGAGTTGCCAGGCTGCCACCTGTAAAGAAGAGGATGTGTCACCCATAACTTCCACTGGAATATCTCTCCGGGCTGAGGTGAGGAAGGAAAAAAAGGAGTGGGGGCCGGGACAGGAGGGGTATCTCAGGCAGGGCAATAGAAAGCTTCCAGAAGAGCGTCCGTGGCAGTACCATCCTGGCTGACCTGCAGGCACCAAGTTGGCCTGCGTGCTGTCGCTGGTGTGGCTCCACGGCCCTTCCTCTAGGCTTTCAAGCCCTTGTACATATTCAGGTGTTTCACCTGGGAAGGGTGGGAACAGTTCAGCAGCATCTGGCCTGGGGCTCAGCTCACGTTTACTCACAGAGGCCTCGGCACGGTCTCCCAGCTTTGCAATGAGGATGCTCCTTGCGTGGGCGGGCGGGGCTGCTGGCTGTATGGGAGATGATTCCCCACCTCTGACCAATTTCAGAATTGTTTACCACTGGAGCAAGTGCCTTCGTAGTGTTTTCCTCTGTATAATTCTTAGGTTCAGTTTTTTTTTCTTTTTTGGTTCAAGTTAGATTTTATTCCTCATTTATGTATTTATAGATATAAGCATGGAAATAATTCATTCGTATAAATACATCAGTGTGAATGGAAGAACTTTTTTTCTGTTTTATTTTTACATTTTATTTTTTAAAATTTTGAAATTTAATTTTAGTTATTTTTTTTATACAGTAGGTTATTATTAGTTATCTATTTTATGCATAGACATGTATACAGGTCAATCCTAATCTCCCAACTCATCCCACCACCACCACCCCATGGCTTCCCCCACTTTGTGTCCATACGTTTGTTCTCTACCTCTGTGTCTCTATTTCTGCCCTGCAAACCAGTTCATCTCTACCATTTTTCTAGGTTCCACATATAGGCATTAATATACAATATTTGTTTTTCTCTTTCTGACTTACTTCACTCTGTATGACAGTCTCTAGATCCATCAACTTCTCTACAAATGACCCAGTTTCATTCCTTTTTATGGCTGAGTAATATTCCATTTTGTATATGTACCACATCTTTATCCATTCGTCTGTCTGTGGGCATTTAGGTTGCTTCCATTACCTGGCTATTGTAAATAGTGCTGCAATGAACATTGTGGTGAATGTGTCTTTGTGATTTATGGTTTTCTCTGGGTATATGCCCAGAAGTGGGATTGCTGGATCCTATGGTAATTCTCTTTTTAGTTTTTTAAAGGAACCTCCATACTGTTCTCCATAGTGACTGTATCAATTTACATTCCCACCAATAGCGGAAGAGGGTTCCTTTTGTCCACACCCTCCCCAGAGTTTGTTGTTTGTAGATTATCTGATGATGCCGATTCTAACAGGTGTGAGGTCTTACCTCATTGTAGTTTTGATTTGCATTTCTCTAATAATTAGTGATGTTGAGCAGCTTTTCATGTGCGTCTTGGCCATCTCTGTGTCTTCTTTGAAGAAACGTCTCTTTAGATCTTCTGCCCATTTTTGTATTGGGTTGTTTGTTTTATTAATATTAAGCTGCATGAGCTGTTTATATATATTGGAGATTAAACCTTTGTCCATTGATTCGTTTGTGAACGTTTTCGCCCATTCTGAGGGTTGCCTTTCTCCATTCCCGTTTTTTTTAACAAAGAAGGAAAGAAAGCAAAAGAAGCAGAACACTAATGTGCGTGTAATATGCCTCTTGAAACTGTCGTTTTGAAATATGGACGTCTTTTGAATTTTTTGGTCGATATATGACCCCAGGATTTGTTTTCAGGGCAGGTGTCATTTACAGGCCTGTAATGATTTGGAATATCCACTGACCATTAGCGCTGGCATTAAACCTGCAGTTGTGTGAAACGGCCACAAGGTGGCAGCAGTTCTCCCTTACCAATTCTGGTTACTAGGGCAGCAGAGACTCAATGGAAGTCGTGTTCTAGATTGGAATGTAGAACGGAAAGTGCCAGGAGAAAGCCCCTCAAGTATGTCTCACTACTTCTTGTTCGTGTTCTTAATTTAATTTTTTATTTTTTATTACAGCAAGTTTGAGTACAACGTTTAGCTTGTTGTAGGTGTGCAAGAGGTGGTTCTTTTACACATATACATATGTCTGTTCTTCCTGGGATCCTTTTCCCATGTACGTTATGACAGAATGTTGAGTAGTCTTCTCTTGGTACTCCGTAGGTCTTTGGTGATTATATACGTCTACTGTCTTTGTATATGTCTGTTAACCCCAATATCGTAATGAATTCAATCCTCACACCTTTCCTTTGGTGAACCATAAGTTTGTTTAATGAATCTGTGATTGCCCTTCTCCGTGGAAATATCTGCCCTGGTATCAATTTATAGGTAACACCTATAAGTGATATGATATGATATTTGTCTTTCACTTTCTGACTTACTCCAAGTCACGTGATTACCTCGAGACTCATCTACGGTGCTGCAAATGGCATTGTGTCCTTTTTTTCCTTGGCGAATATTCTGTCTTAGCGAGGTCCATATTCTGCAATGTGATTCCCTGAGGGCTGAGGATTAGCTGACCTGGGCAGCCTGACCCTGCCGGCAAGCCCTCCCCAGGTGTGCCTGGGTTGTGGTCAATATAAACAGCACTCCAGGCAGCAATAGTCCCTGCAGCTGTGCCTGACTCCATATCCTCTGCCCCGTCAGCAGTCTCGGGGCTGTGCTGGTGGGAGGGTGTGAGGGTCCACGGCTTTGTGGGTGGCCCGGTGTGAGTGGGGCTCTGCTGGACTTTCGGCAGGAGTTGCCAGGCTGCCACCTGTAAAGAAGAGGATGTGTCACCCATAACTTCCACTGGAATATCTCTCCGGGCTGAGGTGAGGAAGGAAAAAAAGGAGTGGGGGCCGGGACAGGAGGGGTATCTCAGGCAGGGCAATAGAAAGCTTCCAGAAGAGCGCCCGTGGCCAGTACCATCCTGGCTGACCTGCAGGCACCAAGTTGGCCTGCGTGCTGTCGCTGGTGTGGCTCCACGGCCCTTCCTCTAGGCTTTCAAGCCCTTGTACATATTCAGGTGTTTCACCTGGGAAGGGTGGGAACAGTTCAGCAGCATCTGGCCTGGGGCTCAGCTCACGTTTACTCACAGAGGCCTCGGCACGGTCTCCCAGCTTTGCAATGAGGATGCTCCTTGCGTGGGCGGGCCGGGCTGCTGGCTGTATGGGAGATGATTCCCCACCTCTGACCAATTTCAGAATTGTTTACCACTGGAGCAAGTGCCTTCGTAGTGTTTTCCTCTGTATAATTCTTAGGTTCAGTTTTTTTTTCTTTTTTGGTTCAAGTTAGATTTTATTCCTCATTTATGTATTTATAGATATAAGCATGGAAATAATTCATTCGTATAAATACATCAGTGTGAATGGAAGAACTTTTTTTCTGTTTTATTTTTACATTTTATTTTTTTAAATTTTGAAATTTAATTTTAGTTATTTTTTTTATACAGTAGGTTATTATTAGTTATCTATTTTATGCATAGACATGTATACAGGTCAATCCTAATCTCCCAACTCATCCCACCACCACCACCCCATGGCTTCCCCCACTTTGTGTCCATACGTTTGTTCTCTACCTCTGTGTCTCTATTTCTGCCCTGCAAACCAGTTCATCTCTACCATTTTTCTAGGTTCCACATATAGGCATTAATATACAATATTTGTTTTTCTCTTTCTGACTTACTTCACTCTGTATGACAGTCTCTAGATCCATCAACTTCTCTACAAATGATCCAGTTTCATTCCTTCTTATGGCTGAGTAATATTCCATTTTGTATATGTACCACATCTTTATCCATTCGTCTGTCTGTGGGCATTTAGTTTGCTTCCATTACCTGGCTATTGTAAATAGTGCTGCAATGAACATTGTGGTGAATGTGTCTTTGTGATTTATGGTTTTCTCTGGGTATATGCCCAGAAGAGGGATTGCTGGATCCTATGGTAATTCTCTTTTTAGTTTTTTAAAGGAACCTCCATACTGTTCTCCATAGTGACTGTATCAATTTACATTCCCACCAATAGCGGAAGAGGGTTCCTTTTGTCCACACACTCCCCAGAGTTTGTTGTTTGTAGATTATCTGATGATGCCGATTCTAACAGGTGTGAGGTCTTACCTCATTGTAGTTTTGATTTGCATTTCTCTAATAATTAGTGATGTTGAGCAGCTTTTCATGTGCGTCTTGGCCATCTCTGTGTCTTCTTTGAAGAAACGTCTCTTTAGATCTTCTGCCCATTTTTGTATTGGGTTGTTTGTTTTATTAATATTAAGCTGCATGAGCTGTTTATATATATTGGAGATTAAACCTTTGTCCATTGATTCGTTTGTGAACGTTTTCGCCCATTCTGAGGGTTGCCTTTCTCCATTCCCGTTTTTTTTAACAAAGAAAGAAAGAAAGCAAAAGAAGCAGAACACTAATGTGCGTGTAATATGCCTCTTGAAACTGTCGTTTTGAAATATGGACGTCTTTTGAATTTTTTGGTCGATATATGACCCCAGGATTTGTTTTCAGGGCAGGTGTCATTTACAGGCCTGTAATGATTTGGAATATCCACTGACCATTAGCGCTGGCATTAAACCTGCAGTTGTGTGAAACGGCCACAAGGTGGCAGCAGTTCTCCCTTACCAATTCTGGTTACTAGGGCAGCAGAGACTCAATGGAAGTCGTGTTCTAGATTGGAATGTAGAACGGAAAGTGCCAGGAGAATGCCCCTCAAGTTTGTCTCACTACTTCTTGTTCGTGTTCTTAATTTAATTTTTTATTTTTTATTACAGCAAGTTTGAGTACAACGTTTAGCTTGTTGTAGGTGTGCAAGAGGTGGTTCTTTTACACATATACATATGTCTGTTCTTCCTGGGATCCTTTTCCCATGTACGTTATGACAGAATGTTGAGTAGTCTTCTCTTGGTACTCCGTAGGTCTTTGGTGATTATATACGTCTACTGTGTTTGTATATGTCTGTTAACCCCAATATCGTAATGAATTCAATCCTCACACCTTTCCTTTGGTGAACCATAAGTTTGTTTAATGAATCTGTGATTGCCCTTCTCCGTGGAAATATCTGCCCTGGTATCAATTTATAGGTAACACCTATAAGTGCTATGATATGATATTTGTCTTTCACTTTCTGACTTACTCCAAGTCACGTGATTACCTCGAGACTCATCTACGGTGCTGCAAATGGCATTGTGTCCTTTTTCTCCTTGGCGAATATTCTGTCTTAGCGAGGTCCATTTTCTGCAATGTGATTCCCTGAGGGCTGAGGATTAGCTGACCTGGGCAGCCTGACCCTGCCGGCAAGCCCTCCCCAGGTGTGCCTGGGTTGAGGTCAATATAAACAGCACTCCAGGCAGCAATAGCCCCTGCAGCTGTGCCTGACTCCATATTCTCTGCCCCGTCAGCAGTCTCGGGGCTGTGCTGGTGGGAGGGTGTGAGGGTCCACGGCTTTGTGGGTGGCCCGGTGTGAGTGGGGCTCTGCTGGACTTTCGGCAGGAGTTGCCAGGCTGCCACCTGTAAAGAAGAGGATGTGTCACCCATAACTTCCACTGGAATATCTCTCCGGGCTGAGGTGAGGAAGGAAAAAAAGGAGTGGGGGCCGGGACAGGAGGGGTATCT
The DNA here is from genome assembly GCF_964165515.1 of Mesoplodon bidens. Taxonomy (NCBI): domain Eukaryota; kingdom Metazoa; phylum Chordata; class Mammalia; order Artiodactyla; family Ziphiidae; genus Mesoplodon; species Mesoplodon bidens. The sequence goes on from NW_027671286.1 coordinate 1,240,984, forward strand.
CAGGCAGGGCAATAGAAAGCTTCCAGAAGAGCGTCCGTGGCAGTACCATCCTGGCTGACCTGCAGGCACCAAGTTGGCCTGCGTGCTGTCGCTGGTGTGGCTCCACGGCCCTTCCTCTAGGCTTTCAAGCCCTTGTACATATTCAGGTGTTTCACCTGGGAAGGGTGGGAACAGTTCAGCAGCATCTGGCCTGGGGCTCAGCTCACGTTTACTCACAGAGGCCTCGGCACGGTCTCCCAGCTTTGCAATGAGGATGCTCCTTGCGTGGGCGGGCGGGGCTGCTGGCTGTATGGGAGATGATTCCCCACCTCTGACCAATTTCAGAATTGTTTACCACTGGAGCAAGTGCCTTCGTAGTGTTTTCCTCTGTATAATTCTTAGGTTCAGTTTTTTTTTCTTTTTTGGTTCAAGTTAGATTTTATTCCTCATTTATGTATTTATAGATATAAGCATGGAAATAATTCATTCGTATAAATACATCAGTGTGAATGGAAGAACTTTTTTTCTGTTTTATTTTTACATTTTATTTTTTAAAATTTTGAAATTTAATTTTAGTTATTTTTTTTATACAGTAGGTTATTATTAGTTATCTATTTTATGCATAGACATGTATACAGGTCAATCCTAATCTCCCAACTCATCCCACCACCACCACCCCATGGCTTCCCCCACTTTGTGTCCATACGTTTGTTCTCTACCTCTGTGTCTCTATTTCTGCCCTGCAAACCAGTTCATCTCTACCATTTTTCTAGGTTCCACATATAGGCATTAATATACAATATTTGTTTTTCTCTTTCTGACTTACTTCACTCTGTATGACAGTCTCTAGATCCATCAACTTCTCTACAAATGACCCAGTTTCATTCCTTTTTATGGCTGAGTAATATTCCATTTTGTATATGTACCACATCTTTATCCATTCGTCTGTCTGTGGGCATTTAGGTTGCTTCCATTACCTGGCTATTGTAAATAGTGCTGCAATGAACATTGTGGTGAATGTGTCTTTGTGATTTATGGTTTTCTCTGGGTATATGCCCAGAAGTGGGATTGCTGGATCCTATGGTAATTCTCTTTTTAGTTTTTTAAAGGAACCTCCATACTGTTCTCCATAGTGACTGTATCAATTTACATTCCCACCAATAGCGGAAGAGGGTTCCTTTTGTCCACACCCTCCCCAGAGTTTGTTGTTTGTAGATTATCTGATGATGCCGATTCTAACAGGTGTGAGGTCTTACCTCATTGTAGTTTTGATTTGCATTTCTCTAATAATTAGTGATGTTGAGCAGCTTTTCATGTGCGTCTTGGCCATCTCTGTGTCTTCTTTGAAGAAACGTCTCTTTAGATCTTCTGCCCATTTTTGTATTGGGTTGTTTGTTTTATTAATATTAAGCTGCATGAGCTGTTTATATATATTGGAGATTAAACCTTTGTCCATTGATTCGTTTGTGAACGTTTTCGCCCATTCTGAGGGTTGCCTTTCTCCATTCCCGTTTTTTTTAACAAAGAAGGAAAGAAAGCAAAAGAAGCAGAACACTAATGTGCGTGTAATATGCCTCTTGAAACTGTCGTTTTGAAATATGGACGTCTTTTGAATTTTTTGGTCGATATATGACCCCAGGATTTGTTTTCAGGGCAGGTGTCATTTACAGGCCTGTAATGATTTGGAATATCCACTGACCATTAGCGCTGGCATTAAACCTGCAGTTGTGTGAAACGGCCACAAGGTGGCAGCAGTTCTCCCTTACCAATTCTGGTTACTAGGGCAGCAGAGACTCAATGGAAGTCGTGTTCTAGATTGGAATGTAGAACGGAAAGTGCCAGGAGAAAGCCCCTCAAGTATGTCTCACTACTTCTTGTTCGTGTTCTTAATTTAATTTTTTATTTTTTATTACAGCAAGTTTGAGTACAACGTTTAGCTTGTTGTAGGTGTGCAAGAGGTGGTTCTTTTACACATATACATATGTCTGTTCTTCCTGGGATCCTTTTCCCATGTACGTTATGACAGAATGTTGAGTAGTCTTCTCTTGGTACTCCGTAGGTCTTTGGTGATTATATACGTCTACTGTCTTTGTATATGTCTGTTAACCCCAATATCGTAATGAATTCAATCCTCACACCTTTCCTTTCGTGAACCATAAGTTTGTTTAATGAATCTGTGATTGCCCTTCTCCGTGGAAATATCTGCCCTGGTATCAATTTATAGGTAACACCTATAAGTGATATGATATGATATTTGTCTTTCACTTTCTGACTTACTCCAAGTCACGTGATTACCTCGAGACTCATCTACGGTGCTGCAAATGGCATTGTGTCCTTTTTTTCCTTGGCGAATATTCTGTCTTAGCGAGGTCCATATTCTGCAATGTGATTCCCTGAGGGCTGAGGATTAGCTGACCTGGGCAGCCTGACCCTGCCGGCAAGCCCTCCCCAGGTGTGCCTGGGTTGTGGTCAATATAAACAGCACTCCAGGCAGCAATAGTCCCTGCAGCTGTGCCTGACTCCATATCCTCTGCCCCGTCAGCAGTCTCGGGGCTGTGCTGGTGGGAGGGTGTGAGGGTCCACGGCTTTGTGGGTGGCCCGGTGTGAGTGGGGCTCTGCTGGACTTTCGGCAGGAGTTGCCAGGCTGCCACCTGTAAAGAAGAGGATGTGTCACCCATAACTTCCACTGGAATATCTCTCCGGGCTGAGGTGAGGAAGGAAAAAAAGGAGTGGGGGCCGGGACAGGAGGGGTATCTCAGGCAGGGCAATAGAAAGCTTCCAGAAGAGCGCCCGTGGCCAGTACCATCCTGGCTGACCTGCAGGCACCAAGTTGGCCTGCGTGCTGTCGCTGGTGTGGCTCCACGGCCCTTCCTCTAGGCTTTCAAGCCCTTGTACATATTCAGGTGTTTCACCTGGGAAGGGTGGGAACAGTTCAGCAGCATCTGGCCTGGGGCTCAGCTCACGTTTACTCACAGAGGCCTCGGCACGGTCTCCCAGCTTTGCAATGAGGATGCTCCTTGCGTGGGCGGGCCGGGCTGCTGGCTGTATGGGAGATGATTCCCCACCTCTGACCAATTTCAGAATTGTTTACCACTGGAGCAAGTGCCTTCGTAGTGTTTTCCTCTGTATAATTCTTAGGTTCAGTTTTTTTTTCTTTTTTGGTTCAAGTTAGATTTTATTCCTCATTTATGTATTTATAGATATAAGCATGGAAATAATTCATTCGTATAAATACATCAGTGTGAATGGAAGAACTTTTTTTCTGTTTTATTTTTACATTTTATTTTTTTAAATTTTGAAATTTAATTTTAGTTATTTTTTTTATACAGTAGGTTATTATTAGTTATCTATTTTATGCATAGACATGTATACAGGTCAATCCTAATCTCCCAACTCATCCCACCACCACCACCCCATGGCTTCCCCCACTTTGTGTCCATACGTTTGTTCTCTACCTCTGTGTCTCTATTTCTGCCCTGCAAACCAGTTCATCTCTACCATTATTCTAGGTTCCACATATAGGCATTAATATACAATATTTGTTTTTCTCTTTCTGACTTACTTCACTCTGTATGACAGTCTCTAGATCCATCAACTTCTCTACAAATGATCCAGTTTCATTCCTTCTTATGGCTGAGTAATATTCCATTTTGTATATGTACCACATCTTTATCCATTCGTCTGTCTGTGGGCATTTAGTTTGCTTCCATTACCTGGCTATTGTAAATAGTGCTGCAATGAACATTGTGGTGAATGTGTCTTTGTGATTTATGGTTTTCTCTGGGTATATGCCCAGAAGAGGGATTGCTGGATCCTATGGTAATTCTCTTTTTAGTTTTTTAAAGGAACCTCCATACTGTTCTCCATAGTGACTGTATCAATTTACATTCCCACCAATAGCGGAAGAGGGTTCCTTTTGTCCACACACTCCCCAGAGTTTGTTGTTTGTAGATTATCTGATGATGCCGATTCTAACAGGTGTGAGGTCTTACCTCATTGTAGTTTTGATTTGCATTTCTCTAATAATTAGTGATGTTGAGCAGCTTTTCATGTGCGTCTTGGCCATCTCTGTGTCTTCTTTGAAGAAACGTCTCTTTAGATCTTCTGCCCATTTTTGTATTGGGTTGTTTGTTTTATTAATATTAAGCTGCATGAGCTGTTTATATATATTGGAGATTAAACCTTTGTCCATTGATTCGTTTGTGAACGTTTTCGCCCATTCTGAGGGTTGCCTTTCTCCATTCCCGTTTTTTTTAACAAAGAAAGAAAGAAAGCAAAAGAAGCAGAACACTAATGTGCGTGTAATATGCCTCTTGAAACTGTCGTTTTGAAATATGGACGTCTTTTGAATTTTTTGGTCGATATATGACCCCAGGATTTGTTTTCAGGGCAGGTGTCATTTACAGGCCTGTAATGATTTGGAATATCCACTGACCATTAGCGCTGGCATTAAACCTGCAGTTGTGTGAAACGGCCACAAGGTGGCAGCAGTTCTCCCTTACCAATTCTGGTTACTAGGGCAGCAGAGACTCAATGGAAGTCGTGTTCTAGATTGGAATGTAGAACGGAAAGTGCCAGGAGAATGCCCCTCAAGTTTGTCTCACTACTTCTTGTTCGTGTTCTTAATTTAATTTTTTATTTTTTATTACAGCAAGTTTGAGTACAACGTTTAGCTTGTTGTAGGTGTGCAAGAGGTGGTTCTTTTACACATATACATATGTCTGTTCTTCCTGGGATCCTTTTCCCATGTACGTTATGACAGAATGTTGAGTAGTCTTCTCTTGGTACTCCGTAGGTCTTTGGTGATTATATACGTCTACTGTGTTTGTATATGTCTGTTAACCCCAATATCGTAATGAATTCAATCCTCACACCTTTCCTTTGGTGAACCATAAGTTTGTTTAATGAATCTGTGATTGCCCTTCTCCGTGGAAATATCTGCCCTGGTATCAATTTATAGGTAACACCTATAAGTGCTATGATATGATATTTGTCTTTCACTTTCTGACTTACTCCAAGTCACGTGATTACCTCGAGACTCATCTACGGTGCTGCAAATGGCATTGTGTCCTTTTTCTCCTTGGCGAATATTCTGTCTTAGCGAGGTCCATTTTCTGCGATGTGATTCCCTGAGGGCTGAGGATTAGCTGACCTGGGCAGCCTGACCCTGCCGGCAAGCCCTCCCCAGGTGTGCCTGGGTTGAGGTCAATATAAACAGCACTCCAGGCAGCAATAGCCCCTGCAGCTGTGCCTGACTCCATATTCTCTGCCCCGTCAGCAGTCTCGGGGCTGTGCTGGTGGGAGGGTGTGAGGGTCCACGGCTTTGTGGGTGGCCCGGTGTGAGTGGGGCTCTGCTGGACTTTCGGCAGGAGTTGCCAGGCTGCCACCTGTAAAGAAGAGGATGTGTCACCCATAACTTCCACTGGAATATCTCTCCGGGCTGAGGTGAGGAAGGAAAAAAAGGAGTGGGGGCCGGGACAGGAGGGGTATCTCAGGCAGGGCAATAGAAAGCTTCCAGAAGAGCGTCCGTGGCAGTACCATCCTGGCTGACCTGCAGGCACCAAGTTGGCCTGCGTGCTGTCGCTGGTGTGGCTCCACGGCCCTTCCTCTAGGCTTTCAAGCCCTTGTACATATTCAGGTGTTTCACCTGGGAAGGGTGGGAACAGTTCAGCAGCATCTGGCCTGGGGCTCAGCTCACGTTTACTCACAGAGGCCTCGGCACGGTCTCCCAGCTTTGCAATGAGGATGCTCCTTGCGTGGGCGGGCGGGGCTGCTGGCTGTATGGGAGATGATTCCCCACCTCTGACCAATTTCAGAATTGTTTACCACTGGAGCAAGTGCCTTCGTAGTGTTTTCCTCTGTATAATTCTTAGGTTCAGTTTTTTTTTTCTTTTTTGGTTCAAGTTAGATTTTATTCCTCATTTATGTATTTATAGATATAAGCATGGAAATAATTCATTCGTATAAATACATCAGTGTGAATGGAAGAACTTTTTTTCTGTTTTATTTTTACATTTTATTTTTTAAAATTTTGAAATTTAATTTTAGTTATTTTTTTATACAGTAGGTTATTATTAGTTATCTATTTTATGCATAGACATGTATACAGGTCAATCCTAATCTCCCAACTCATCCCACCACCACCACCCCATGGCTTCCCCCACTTTGTGTCCATACGTTTGTTCTCTACCTCTGTGTCTCTATTTCTGCCCTGCAAACCAGTTCATCTCTACCATTTTTCTAGCTTCCACATATAGGCATTAATATACAATATTTGTTTTTCTCTTTCTGACTTACTTCACTCTGTATGACAGTCTCTAGATCCATCAACTTCTCTACAAATGACCCAGTTTCATTCCTTTTTATGGCTGAGTAATATTCCATTTTGTATATGTACCACATCTTTATCCATTCGTCTGTCTGTGGGCATTTAGGTTGCTTCCATTACCTGGCTATTGTAAATAGTGCTGCAATGAACATTGTGGTGAATGTGTCTTTGTGATTTATGGTTTTCTCTGGGTATATGCCCAGAAGTGGGATTGCTGGATCCTATGGTAATTCTCTTTTTAGTTTTTTAAAGGAACCTCCATACTGTTCTCCATAGTGACTGTATCAATTTACATTCCCACCAATAGCGGAAGAGGGTTCCTTTTGTCCACACCCTCCCCAGAGTTTGTTGTTTGTAGATTATCTGATGATGCCGATTCTAACAGGTGTGAGGTCTTACCTCATTGTAGTTTTGATTTGCATTTCTCTAATAATTAGTGATGTTGAGCAGCTTTTCATGTGCGTCTTGGCCATCTCTGTGTCTTCTTTGAAGAAACGTCTCTTTAGATCTTCTGCCCATTTTTGTATTGGGTTGTTTGTTTTATTAATATTAAGCTGCATGAGCTGTTTATATATATTGGAGATTAAACCTTTGTCCATTGATTCGTTTGTGAACGTTTTCGCCCATTCTGAGGGTTGCCTTTCTCCATTCCCGTTTTTTTTTAACAAAGAAGGAAAGAAAGCAAAAGAAGCAGAACACTAATGTGCGTGTAATATGCCTCTTGAAACTGTCGTTTTGAAATATGGACGTCTTTTGAATTTTTTGGTCGATATATGACCCCAGGATTTGTTTTCAGGGCAGGTGTCATTTACAGGCCTGTAATGATTTGGAATATCCACTGACCATTAGCGCTGGCATTAAACCTGCAGTTGTGTGAAAAGGCCACAAGGTGGCAGCAGTTCTCCCTTACCAATTCTGGTTACTAGGGCAGCAGAGACTCAATGGAAGTCGTGTTCTAGATTGGAATGTAGAACGGAAAGTGCCAGGAGAAAGCCCCTCAAGTATGTCTCACTACTTCTTGTTCGTGTTCTTAATTTAATTTTTTATTTTTTATTACAGCAAGTTTGAGTACAACGTTTAGCTTGTTGTAGGTGTGCAAGAGGTGGTTCTTTTACACATATACATATGTCTGTTCTTCCTGGGATCCTTTTCCCATGTACGTTATGACAGAATGTTGAGTAGTCTTCTCTTGGTACTCCGTAGGTCTTTGGTGATTATATACGTCTACTGTCTTTGTATATGTCTGTTAACCCCAATATCGTAATGAATTCAATCCTCACACCTTTCCTTTCGTGAACCATAAGTTTGTTTAATGAATCTGTGATTGCCCTTCTTCGTGGAAATATCTGCCCTGGTATCAATTTATAGGTAACACCTATAAGTGATATGATATGATATTTGTCTTTCACTTTCTGACTTACTCCAAGTCACGTGATTACCTCGAGACTCATCTACGGTGCTGCAAATGGCATTGTGTCCTTTTTTTCCTTGGCGAATATTCTGTCTTAGCGAGGTCCATATTCTGCAATGTGATTCCCTGAGGGCTGAGGATTAGCTGACCTGGGCAGCCTGACCCTGCCGGCAAGCCCTCCCCAGGTGTGCCTGGGTTGTGGTCAATATAAACAGCACTCCAGGCAGCAATAGTCCCTGCAGCTGTGCCTGACTCCATATCCTCTGCCCCGTCAGCAGTCTCGGGGCTGTGCTGGTGGGAGGGTGTGAGGGTCCACGGCTTTGTGGGTGGCCCGGTGTGAGTGGGGCTCTGCTGGACTTTCGGCAGGAGTTGCCAGGCTGCCACCTGTAAAGAAGAGGATGTGTCACCCATAACTTCCACTGGAATATCTCTCCGGGCTGAGGTGAGGAAGGAAAAAAAGGAGTGGGGGCCGGGACAGGAGGGGTATCTCAGGCAGGGCAATAGAAAGCTTCCAGAAGAGCGCCCGTGGCCAGTACCATCCTGGCTGACCTGCAGGCACCAAGTTGGCCAGCGTGCGGTCGCCTGTGTGGCTCCACGGCCCTTCCTCTAGGCTTTCAAGCCCTTGTACATATTCAGGTGTTTCACCTGGGAAGGGTGGGAACAGTTCAGCAGCATCTGGCCTGGGGCTCAGCTCACGTTTACTCACAGAGGCCTCGGCACGGTCTCCCAGCTTTGCAATGAGGATGCTCCTTGCGTGGGCGGGCGGGGCTGCTGGCTGTATGGGAGATGATTCCCCACCTCTGACCAATTTCAGAATTGTTTACCACTGGAGCAAGTGCTTTCGTAGTGTTTTCCTCTGTATAATTCTTAGGTTCAGTTTTTTTTTCTTTTTTGGTTCAAGTTAGATTTTATTCCTCATTTATGTATTTATAGATATAAGCATGGAAATAATTCATTCGTATAAATACATCAGTGTGAATGGAAGAACTTTTTTTCTGTTTTATTTTTACATTTTATTTTTTTAAATTTTGAAATTTAATTTTAGTTATTTTTTTATACAGTAGGTTATTATTAGTTATCTATTTTATGCATAGACATGTATACAGGTCAATCCTAATCTCCCAACTCATCCCACCACCACCACCCCATGGCTTCCCCCACTTTGTGTCCATACGTTTGTTCTCTACCTCTGTGTCTCTATTTCTGCCCTGCAAACCAGTTCATCTCTACCATTTTTCTAGGTTCCACATATAGGCATTAATATACAATATTTGTTTTTCTCTTTCTGACTTACTTCACTCTGTATGACAGTCTCTAGATCCATCAACTTCTCTACAAATGATCCAGTTTCATTCCTTCTTATGGCTGAGTAATATTCCATTTTGTATATGTACCACATCTTTATCCATTCGTCTGTCTGTGGGCATTTAGTTTGCTTCCATTACCTGGCTATTGTAAATAGTGCTGCAATGAACATTGTGGTGAATGTGTCTTTGTGATTTATGGTTTTCTCTGGGTATATGCCCAGAAGTGGGATTGCTGGATCCTATGGTAATTCTCTTTTTAGTTTTTTAAAGGAACCTCCATACTGTTCTCCATAGTGACTGTATCAATTTACATTCCCACCAATAGCGGAAGAGGGTTCCTTTTGTCCACACCCTCCCCAGAGTTTGTTGTTTGTAGATTATCTGATGATGCCGATTCTAACAGGTGTGAGGTCTTACCTCATTGTAGTTTTGATTTGCATTTCTCTAATAATTAGTGATGTTGAGCAGCTTTTCATGTGCGTCTTGGCCATCTCTGTGTCTTCTTTGAAGAAACGTCTCTTTAGATCTTCTGCCCATTTTTGTATTGGGTTGTTTGTTTTATTAATATTAAGCTGCATGAGCTGTTTATATATATTGGAGATTAAACCTTTGTCCATTGATTCGTTTGTGAACGTTTTCGCCCATTCTGAGGGTTGCCTTTCTCCATTCCCGTTGTTTTTAACAAAGAAAGAAAGAAAGCAAAAGAAGCAGAACACTAATGTGCGTGTAATATGCCTCTTGAAACTGTCGTTTTGAAATATGGACGTCTTTTGAATTTTTTGGTCGATATATGACCCCAGGATTTGTTTTCAGGGCAGGTGTCATTTACAGGCCTGTAATGATTTGGAATATCCACTGACCATTAGCGCTGGCATTAAACCTGCAGTTGTGTGAAACGGCCACAAGGTGGCAGCAGTTCTCCCTTACCAATTCTGGTTACTAGGGCAGCAGAGACTCAATGGAAGTCGTGTTCTAGATTGGAATGTAGAACGGAAAGTGCCAGGAGAATGCCCCTCAAGTTTGTCTCACTACTTCTTGTTCGTGTTCTTAATTTAATTTTTTATTTTTTATTACAGCAAGTTTGAGTACAACGTTTAGCTTGTTGTAGGTGTGCAAGAGGTGGTTCTTTTACACATATACATATGTCTGTTCTTCCTGGGATCCTTTTCCCATGTACGATATGACAGAATGTTGAGTAGTCTTCTCTTGGTACTCCGTAGGTCTTTGGTGATTATATACGTCTACTGTGTTTGTATATGTCTGTTAACCCCAATATCGTAATGAATTCAATCCTCACACCTTTCCTTTGGTGAACCATAAGTTTGTTTAATGAATCTGTGATTGCCCTTCTCCGTGGAAATATCTGCCCTGGTATCAATTTATAGGTAACACCTATAAGTGCTATGATATGATATTTGTCTTTCACTTTCTGACTTACTCCAAGTCACGTGATTACCTCGAGACTCATCTACGGTGCTGCAAATGGCATTGTGTCCTTTTTCTCCTTGGCGAATATTCTGTCTTAGCGAGGTCCATTTTCTGCAATGTGATTCCCTGAGGGCTGAGGATTAGCTGACCTGGGCAGCCTGACCCTGCCGGCAAGCCCTCCCCAGGTGTGCCTGGGTTGAGGTCAATATAAACAGCACTCCAGGCAGCAATAGCCCCTGCAGCTGTGCCTGACTCCATATTCTCTGCCCCGTCAGCAGTCTCGGGGCTGTGCTGGTGGGAGGGTGTGAGGGTCCACGGCTTTGTGGGTGGCCCGGTGTGAGTGGGGCTCTGCTGGACTTTCGGCAGGAGTTGCCAGGCTGCCACCTGTAAAGAAGAGGATGTGTCACCCATAACTTCCACTGGAATATCTCTCCGGGCTGAGGTGAGGAAGGAAAAAAAGGAGTGGGGGCCGGGACAGGAGGGGTATCTCAGGCAGGGCAATAGAAAACTTCCAGAAGAGCGTCCGTGGCAGTACCATCCTGGCTGACCTGCAGGCACCAAGTTGGCCTGCGTGCTGTCGCTGGTGTGGCTCCACGGCCCTTCCTCTAGGCTTTCAAGCCCTTGTACATATTCAGGTGTTTCACCTGGGAAGGGTGGGAACAGTTCAGCAGCATCTGGCCTGGGGCTCAGCTCACGTTTACTCACAGAGGCCTCGGCACGGTCTCCCAGCTTTGCAATGAGGATGCTCCTTGCGTGGGCGGGCGGGGCTGCTGGCTGTATGGGAGATGATTCCCCACCTCTGACCAATTTCAGAATTGTTTACCACTGGAGCAAGTGCCTTCGTAGTGTTTTCCTCTGTATAATTCTTAGGTTCAGTTTTTTTTTCTTTTTTGGTTCAAGTTAGATTTTATTCCTCATTTATGTATTTATAGATATAAGCATGGAAATAATTCATTCGTATAAATACATCAGTGTGAATGGAAGAACTTTTTTTCTGTTTTATTTTTACATTTTATTTTTTAAAATTTTGAAATTTAATTTTAGTTATTTTTTTTATACAGTAGGTTATTATTAGTTATCTATTTTATGCATAGACATGTATACAGGTCAATCCTAATCTCCCAACTCATCCCACCACCACCACCCCATGGCTTCCCCCACTTTGTGTCCATACGTTTGTTCTCTACCTCTGTGTCTCTATTTCTGCCCTGCAAACCAGTTCATCTCTACCATTTTTCTAGGTTCCACATATAGGCATTAATATACAATATTTGTTTTTCTCTTTCTGACTTACTTCACTCTGTATGACAGTCTCTAGATCCATCAACTTCTCTACAAATGACCCAGTTTCATTCCTTTTTATGGCTGAGTAATATTCCATTTTGTATATGTACCACATCTTTATCCATTCGTCTGTCTGTGGGCATTTAGGTTGCTTCCATTACCTGGCTATTGTAAATAGTGCTGCAATGAACATTGTGGTGAATGTGTCTTTGTGATTTATGGTTTTCTCTGGGTATATGCCCAGAAGTGGGATTGCTGGATCCTATGGTAATTCTCTTTTTAGTTTTTTAAAGGAACCTCCATACTGTTCTCCATAGTGACTGTATCAATTTACATTCCCACCAATAGCGGAAGAGGGTTCCTTTTGTCCACACCCTCCCCAGAGTTTGTTGTTTGTAGATTATCTGATGATGCCGATTCTAACAGGTGTGAGGTCTTACCTCATTGTAGTTTTGATTTGCATTTCTCTAATAATTAGTGATGTTGAGCAGCTTTTCATGTGCGTCTTGGCCATCTCTGTGTCTTCTTTGAAGAAACGTCTCTTTAGATCTTCTGCCCATTTTTGTATTGGGTTGTTTGTTTTATTAATATTAAGCTGCATGAGCTGTTTATATATATTGCAGATTAAACCTTTGTCCATTGATTCGTTTGTGAACGTTTTCGCCCATTCTGAGGGTTGCCTTTCTCCATTCCCGTTTTTTTTAACAAAGAAGGAAAGAAAGCAAAAGAAGCAGAACACTAATGTGCGTGTAATATGCCTCTTGAAACTGTCGTTTTGAAATATGGACGTCTTTTGAATTTTTTGGTCGATATATGACCCCAGGATTTGTTTTCAGGGCAGGTGTCATTTACAGGCCTGTAATGATTTGGAATATCCACTGACCATTAGCGCTGGCATTAAACCTGCAGTTGTGTGAAACGGCCACAAGGTGGCAGCAGTTCTCCCTTACCAATTCTGGTTACTAGGGCAGCAGAGACTCAATGGAAGTCGTGTTCTAGATTGGAATGTAGAACGGAAAGTGCCAGGAGAAAGCCCCTCAAGTATGTCTCACTACTTCTTGTTCGTGTTCTTAATTTAATTTTTTATTTTTTATTACAGCAAGTTTGAGTACAACGTTTAGCTTGTTGTAGGTGTGCAAGAGGTGGTTCTTTTACACATATACATATGTCTGTTCTTCCTGGGATCCTTTTCCCATGTACGTTATGACAGAATGTTGAGTAGTCTTCTCTTGGTACTCCGTAGGTCTTTGGTGATTATATACGTCTACTGTCTTTGTATATGTCTGTTAACCCCAATATCGTAATGAATTCAATCCTCACACCTTTCCTTTCGTGAACCATAAGTTTGTTTAATGAATCTGTGATTGCCCTTCTCCGTGGAAATATCTGCCCTGGTATCAATTTATAGGTAACACCTATAAGTGATATGATATGATATTTGTCTTTCACTTTCTGACTTACTCCAAGTCACGTGATTACCTCGAGACTCATCTACGGTGCTGCAAATGGCATTGTGTCCTTTTTTTCCTTGGCGAATATTCTGTCTTAGCGAGGTCCATATTCTGCAATGTGATTCCCTGAGGGCTGAGGATTAGCTGACCTGGGCAGCCTGACCCTGCCGGCAAGCCCTCCCCAGGTGTGCCTGGGTTGTGGTCAATATAAACAGCACTCCAGGCAGCAATAGTCCCTGCAGCTGTGCCTGACTCCATATCCTCTGCCCCGTCAGCAGTCTCGGGGCTGTGCTGGTGGGAGGGTGTGAGGGTCCACGGCTTTGTGGGTGGCCCGGTGTGAGTGGGGCTCTGCTGGACTTTCGGCAGGAGTTGCCAGGCTGCCACCTGTAAAGAAGAGGATGTGTCACCCATAACTTCCACTGGAATATCTCTCCGGGCTGAGGTGAGGAAGGAAAAAAAGGAGTGGGGGCCGGGACAGGAGGGGTATCTCAGGCAGGGCAATAGAAAGCTTCCAGAAGAGCGCCCGTGGCCAGTACCATCCTGGCTGACCTGCAGGCACCAAGTTGGCCTGCGTGCTGTCGCTGGTGTGGCTCCACGGCCCTTCCTCTAGGCTTTCAAGCCCTTGTACATATTCAGGTGTTTCACCTGGGAAGGGTGGGAACAGTTCAGCAGCATCTGGCCTGGGGCTCAGCTCACGTTTACTCACAGAGGCCTCGGCACGGTCTCCCAGCTTTGCAATGAGGATGCTCCTTGCGTGGGCGGGCCGGGCTGCTGGCTGTATGGGAGATGATTCCCCACCTCTGACCAATTTCAGAATTGTTTACCACTGGAGCAAGTGCCTTCGTAGTGTTTTCCTCTGTATAATTCTTAGGTTCAGTTTTTTTTTCTTTTTTGGTTCAAGTTAGATTTTATTCCTCATTTATGTATTTATAGATATAAGCATGGAAATAATTCATTCGTATAAATACATCAGTGTGAATGGAAGAACTTTTTTTCTGTTTTATTTTTACATTTTATTTTTTTAAATTTTGAAATTTAATTTTAGTTATTTTTTTTATACAGTAGGTTATTATTAGTTATCTATTTTATGCATAGACATGTATACAGGTCAATCCTAATCTCCCAACTCATCCCACCACCACCACCCCATGGCTTCCCCCACTTTGTGTCCATACGTTTGTTCTCTACATCTGTGTCTCTATTTCTGCCCTGCAAACCAGTTCATCTCTACCATTTTTCTAGGTTCCACATATAGGCATTAATATACAATATTTGTTTTTCTCTTTCTGACTTACTTCACTCTGTATGACAGTCTCTAGATCCATCAACTTCTCTACAAATGATCCAGTTTCATTCCTTCTTATGGCTGAGTAATATTCCATTTTGTATATGTACCACATCTTTATCCATTCGTCTGTCTGTGGGCATTTAGTTTGCTTCCATTACCTGGCTATTGTAAATAGTGCTGCAATGAACATTGTGGTGAATGTGTCTTTGTGATTTATGGTTTTCTCTGGGTATATGCCCAGAAGAGGGATTGCTGGATCCTATGGTAATTCTCTTTTTAGTTTTTTAAAGGAACCTCCATACTGTTCTCCATAGTGACTGTATCAATTTACATTCCCACCAATAGCGGAAGAGGGTTCCTTTTGTCCACACCCTCCCCAGAGTTTGTTGTTTGTAGATTATCTGATGATGCCGATTCTAACAGGTGTGAGGTCTTACCTCATTGTAGTTTTGATTTGCATTTCTCTAATAATTAGTGATGTTGAGCAGCTTTTCATGTGCGTCTTGGCCATCTCTGTGTCTTCTTTGAAGAAACGTCTCTTTAGATCTTCTGCCCATTTTTGTATTGGGTTGTTTGTTTTATTAATATTAAGCTGCATGAGCTGTTTATATATATTGGAGATTAAACCTTTGTCCATTGATTCGTTTGTGAACGTTTTCGCCCATTCTGAGGGTTGCCTTTCTCCATTCCCGTTTTTTTTAACAAAGAAGGAAAGAAAGCAAAAGAAGCAGAACACTAATGTGCGTGTAATATGCCTCTTGAAACTGTCGTTTTGAAATATGGACGTCTTTTGAATTTTTTGGTCGATATATGACTCCAGGATTTGTTTTCAGGGCAGGTGTCATTTACAGGCCTGTAATGATTTGGAATATCCACTGACCATTAGCGCTGGCATTAAACCTGCAGTTGTGTGAAACGGCCACAAGGTGGCAGCAGTTCTCCCTTACCAATTCTGGTTACTAGGGCAGCAGAGACTCAATGGAAGTCGTGTTCTAGATTGGAATGTAGAACGGAAAGTGCCAGGAGAATGCCCCTCAAGTTTGTCTCACTACTTCTTGTTCGTGTTCTTAATTTAATTTTTTATTTTTTATTACAGCAAGTTTGAGTACAACGTTTAGCTTGTTGTAGGTGTGCAAGAGGTGGTTCTTTTACACATATACATATGTCTGTTCTTCCTGGGATCCTTTTCCCATGTACGTTATGACAGAATGTTGAGTAGTCTTCTCTTGGTACTCCGTAGGTCTTTGGTGATTATATACGTCTACTGTGTTTGTATATGTCTGTTAACCCCAATATCGTAATGAATTCAATCCTCACACCTTTCCTTTGGTGAACCATAAGTTTGTTTAATGAATCTGTGATTGCCCTTCTCCGTGGAAATATCTGCCCTGGTATCAATTTATAGGTAACACCTATAAGTGCTATGATATGATATTTGTCTTTCACTTTCTGACTTACTCCAAGTCACGTGATTACCTCGAGACTCATCTACGGTGCTGCAAATGGCATTGTGTCCTTTTTCTCCTTGGCGAATATTCTGTCTTAGCGAGGTCCATTTTCTGCAATGTGATTCCCTGAGGGCTGAGGATTAGCTGACCTGGGCAGCCTGACCCTGCCGGCAAGCCCTCCCCAGGTGTGCCTGGGTTGAGGTCAATATAAACAGCACTCCAGGCAGCAATAGCCCCTGCAGCTGTGCCTGACTCCATATTCTCTGCCCCGTCAGCAGTCTCGGGGCTGTGCTGGTGGGAGGGTGTGAGGGTCCACGGCTTTGTGGGTGGCCCGGTGTGAGTGGGGCTCTGCTGGACTTTCGGCAGGAGTTGCCAGGCTGCCACCTGTAAAGAAGAGGATGTGTCACCCATAACTTCCACTGGAATATCTCTCCGGGCTGAGGTGAGGAAGGAAAAAAAGGAGTGGGGGCCGGGACAGGAGGGGTATCTCAGGCAGGGCAATAGAAAGCTTCCAGAAGAGCGTCCGTGGCAGTACCATCCTGGCTGACCTGCAGGCACCAAGTTGGCCTGCGTGCTGTCGCTGGTGTGGCTCCACGGCCCTTCCTCTAGGCTTTCAAGCCCTTGTACATATTCAGGTGTTTCACCTGGGAAGGGTGGGAACAGTTCAGCAGCATCTGGCCTGGGGCTCAGCTCACGTTTACTCACAGAGGCCTCGGCACGGTCTCCCAGCTTTGCAATGAGGATGCTCCTTGCGTGGGCGGGCGGGGCTGCTGGCTGTATGGGAGATGATTCCCCACCTCTGACCAATTTCAGAATTGTTTACCACTGGAGCAAGTGCCTTCGTAGTGTTTTCCTCTGTATAATTCTTAGGTTCAGTTTTTTTTTTCTTTTTTGGTTCAAGTTAGATTTTATTCCTCATTTATGTATTTATAGATATAAGCATGGAAATAATTCATTCGTATAAATACATCAGTGTGAATGGAAGAACTTTTTTTCTGTTTTATTTTTACATTTTATTTTTTAAAATTTTGAAATTTAATTTTAGTTATTTTTTTATACAGTAGGTTATTATTAGTTATCTATTTTATGCATAGACATGTATACAGGTCAATCCTAATCTCCCAACTCATCCCACCACCACCACCCCATGGCTTCCCCCACTTTGTGTCCATACGTTTGTTCTCTACCTCTGTGTCTCTATTTCTGCCCTGCAAACCAGTTCATCTCTACCATTTTTCTAGCTTCCACATATAGGCATTAATATACAATATTTGTTTTTCTCTTTCTGACTTACTTCACTCTGTATGACAGTCTCTAGATCCATCAACTTCTCTACAAATGACCCAGTTTCATTCCTTTTTATGGCTGAGTAATATTCCATTTTGTATATGTACCACATCTTTATCCATTCGTCTGTCTGTGGGCATTTAGGTTGCTTCCATTACCTGGCTATTGTAAATAGTGCTGCAATGAACATTGTGGTGAATGTGTCTTTGTGATTTATGGTTTTCTCTGGGTATATGCCCAGAAGTGGGATTGCTGGATCCTATGGTAATTCTCTTTTTAGTTTTTTAAAGGAACCTCCATACTGTTCTCCATAGTGACTGTATCAATTTACATTCCCACCAATAGCGGAAGAGGGTTCCTTTTGTCCACACCCTCCCCAGAGTTTGTTGTTTGTAGATTATCTGATGATGCCGATTCTAACAGGTGTGAGGTCTTACCTCATTGTAGTTTTGATTTGCATTTCTCTAATAATTAGTGATGTTGAGCAGCTTTTCATGTGCGTCTTGGCCATCTCTGTGTCTTCTTTGAAGAAACGTCTCTTTAGATCTTCTGCCCATTTTTGTATTGGGTTGTTTGTTTTATTAATATTAAGCTGCATGAGCTGTTTATATATATTGGAGATTAAACCTTTGTCCATTGATTCGTTTGTGAACGTTTTCGCCCATTCTGAGGGTTGCCTTTCTCCATTCCCGTTTTTTTTAACAAAGAAGGAAAGAAAGCAAAAGAAGCAGAACACTAATGTGCGTGTAATATGCCTCTTGAAACTGTCGTTTTGAAATATGGACGTCTTTTGAATTTTTTGGTCGATATATGACCCCAGGATTTGTTTTCAGGGCAGGTGTCATTTACAGGCCTGTAATGATTTGGAATATCCACTGACCATTAGCGCTGGCATTAAACCTGCAGTTGTGTGAAAAGGCCACAAGGTGGCAGCAGTCCTCCCTTACCAATTCTGGTTACTAGGGCAGCAGAGACTCAATGGAAGTCGTGTTCTAGATTGGAATGTAGAACGGAAAGTGCCAGGAGAAAGCCCCTCAAGTATGTCTCACTACTTCTTGTTCGTGTTCTTAATTTAATTTTTTATTTTTTATTACAGCAAGTTTGAGTACAACGTTTAGCTTGTTGTAGGTGTGCAAGAGGTGGTTCTTTTACACATATACATATGTCTGTTCTTCCTGGGATCCTTTTCCCATGTACGTTATGACAGAATGTTGAGTAGTCTTCTCTTGGTACTCCGTAGGTCTTTGGTGATTATATACGTCTACTGTCTTTGTATATGTCTGTTAACCCCAATATCGTAATGAATTCAATCCTCACACCTTTCCTTTCGTGAACCATAAGTTTGTTTAATGAATCTGTGATTGCCCTTCTTCGTGGAAATATCTGCCCTGGTATCAATTTATAGGTAACACCTATAAGTGATATGATATGATATTTGTCTTTCACTTTCTGACTTACTCCAAGTCACGTGATTACCTCGAGACTCATCTACGGTGCTGCAAATGGCATTGTGTCCTTTTTTTCCTTGGCGAATATTCTGTCTTAGCGAGGTCCATATTCTGCAATGTGATTCCCTGAGGGCTGAGGATTAGCTGACCTGGGCAGCCTGACCCTGCCGGCAAGCCCTCCCCAGGTGTGCCTGGGTTGTGGTCAATATAAACAGCACTCCAGGCAGCAATAGTCCCTGCAGCTGTGCCTGACTCCATATCCTCTGCCCCGTCAGCAGTCTCGGGGCTGTGCTGGTGGGAGGGTGTGAGGGTCCACGGCTTTGTGGGTGGCCCGGTGTGAGTGGGGCTCTGCTGGACTTTCGGCAGGAGTTGCCAGGCTGCCACCTGTAAAGAAGAGGATGTGTCACCCATAACTTCCACTGGAATATCTCTCCGGGCTGAGGTGAGGAAGGAAAAAAAGGAGTGGGGGCCGGGACAGGAGGGGTATCTCAGGCAGGGCAATAGAAAGCTTCCAGAAGAGCGCCCGTGGCCAGTACCATCCTGGCTGACCTGCAGGCACCAAGTTGGCCTGCGTGCTGTCGCTGGTGTGGCTCCACGGCCCTTCCTCTAGGCTTTCAAGCCCTTGTACATATTCAGGTGTTTCACCTGGGAAGGGTGGGAACAGTTCAGCAGCATCTGGCCTGGGGCTCAGCTCACGTTTACTCACAGAGGCCTCGGCACGGTCTCCCAGCTTTGCAATGAGGATGCTCCTTGCGTGGGCGGGCCGGGCTGCTGGCTGTATGGGAGATGATTCCCCACCTCTGACCAATTTCAGAATTGTTTACCACTGGAGCAAGTGCCTTCGTAGTGTTTTCCTCTGTATAATTCTTAGGTTCAGTTTTTTTTTCTTTTTTGGTTCAAGTTAGATTTTATTCCTCATTTATGTATTTATAGATATAAGCATGGAAATAATTCATTCGTATAAATACATCAGTGTGAATGGAAGAACTTTTTTTCTGTTTTATTTTTACATTTAATTTTTTTAAATTTTGAAATTTAATTTTAGTTATTTTTTTTATACAGTAGGTTATTATTAGTTATCTATTTTATGCATAGACATGTATACAGGTCAATCCTAATCTCCCAACTCATCCCACCACCACCACCCCATGGCTTCCCCCACTTTGTGTCCATACGTTTGTTCTCTACCTCTGTGTCTCTATTTCTGCCCTGCAAACCAGTTCATCTCTACCATTTTTCTAGGTTCCACATATAGGCATTAATATACAATATTTGTTTTTCTCTTTCTGACTTACTTCACTCTGTATGACAGTCTCTAGATCCATCAACTTCTCTACAAATGATCCAGTTTCATTCCTTCTTATGGCTGAGTAATATTCCATTTTGTATATGTACCACATCTTTATCCATTCGTCTGTCTGTGGGCATTTAGTTTGCTTCCATTACCTGGCTATTGTAAATAGTGCTGCAATGAACATTGTGGTGAATGTGTCTTTGTGATTTATGGTTTTCTCTGGGTATATGCCCAGAAGTGGGATTGCTGGATCCTATGGTAATTCTCTTTTTAGTTTTTTAAAGGAACCTCCATACTGTTCTCCATAGTGACTGTATCAATTTACATTCCCACCAATAGCGGAAGAGGGTTCCTTTTGTCCACACCCTCCCCAGAGTTTGTTGTTTGTAGATTATCTGATGATGCCGATTCTAACAGGTGTGAGGTCTTACCTCATTGTAGTTTTGATTTGCATTTCTCTAATAATTAGTGATGTTGAGCAGCTTTTCATGTGCGTCTTGGCCATCTCTGTGTCTTCTTTGAAGAAACGTCTCTTTAGATCTTCTGCCCATTTTTGTATTGGGTTGTTTGTTTTATTAATATTAAGCTGCATGAGCTGTTTATATATATTGGAGATTAAACCTTTGTCCATTGATTCGTTTGTGAACGTTTTCGCCCATTCTGAGGGTTGCCTTTCTCCATTCCCGTTTTTTTTAACAAAGAAAGAAAGAAAGCAAAAGAAGCAGAACACTAATGTGCGTGTAATATGCCTCTTGAAACTGTCGTTTTGAAATATGGACGTCTTTTGAATTTTTTGGTCGATATATGACCCCAGGATTTGTTTTCAGGGCAGGTGTCATTTACAGGCCTGTAATGATTTGGAATATCCACTGACCATTAGCGCTGGCATTAAACCTGCAGTTGTGTGAAACGGCCACAAGGTGGCAGCAGTTCTCCCTTACCAATTCTGGTTACTAGGGCAGCAGAGACTCAATGGAAGTCGTGTTCTAGATTGGAATGTAGAACGGAAAGTGCCAGGAGAATGCCCCTCAAGTTTGTCTCACTACTTCTTGTTCGTGTTCTTAATTTAATTTTTTATTTTTTATTACAGCAAGTTTGAGTACAACGTTTAGCTTGTTGTAGGTGTGCAAGAGGTGGTTCTTTTACACATATACATATGTCTGTTCTTCCTGGGATCCTTTTCCCATGTACGTTATGACAGAATGTTGAGTAGTCTTCTCTTGGTACTCCGTAGGTCTTTGGTGATTATATACGTCTACTGTGTTTGTATCTGTCTGTTAACCCCAATATCGTAATGAATTCAATCCTCACACCTTTCCTTTGGTGAACCATAAGTTTGTTTAATGAATCTGTGATTGCCCTTCTCCGTGGAAATATCTGCCCTGGTATCAATTTATAGGTAACACCTATAAGTGATATGATATGATATGTGTCTTTCACTTTCTGACTTACTCCAAGTCACGTGATTACCTCGAGACTCATCTACGGTGCTGCAAATGGCATTGTGTCCTTTTTCTCCTTGGCGAATATTCTGTCTTAGCGAGGTCCATTTTCTGCAATGTGATTCCCTGAGGGCTGAGGATTAGCTTCTGGGCAGCCTGACCCTGCCGGCAAGCCCTCCCCAGGTGTGCCTGGGTTGAGGTCAAAATAAACAGCACTCCAGGCAGCAATAGCCCCTGCAGCTGTGCCTGACTCCATATTCTCTGCCCCGTCAGCAGTCTCGGGGCTGTGCTGGTGGGAGGGTGTGAGGGTCCACGGCTTTGTGGGTGGCCCGGTGTGAGTGGGGCTCTGCTGGACTTTCGGCAGGAGTTGCCAGGCTGCCACCTGTAAAGAAGAGGATGTGTCACCCATAACTTCCACTGGAATATCTCTCCGGGCTGAGGTGAGGAAGGAAAAAAAGGAGTGGGGGCCGGGACAGGAGGGGTATCTCAGGCAGGGCAATAGAAAGCTTCCAGAAGAGCGTCCGTGGCAGTACCATCCTGGCTGACCTGCAGGCACCAAGTTGGCCTGCGTGCTGTCGCTGGTGTGGCTCCACGGCCCTTCCTCTAGGCTTTCAAGCCCTTGTACATATTCAGGTGTTTCACCTGGGAAGGGTGGGAACAGTTCAGCAGCATCTGGCCTGGGGCTCAGCTCACGTTTACTCACAGAGGCCTCGGCACGGTCTCCCAGCTTTGCAATGAGGATGCTCCTTGCGTGGGCGGGCGGGGCTGCTGGCTGTATGGGAGATGATTCCCCACCTCTGACCAATTTCAGAATTGTTTACCACTGGAGCAAGTGCCTTCGTAGTGTTTTCCTCTGTATAATTCTTAGGTTCAGTTTTTTTTTCTTTTTTGGTTCAAGTTAGATTTTATTCCTCATTTATGTATTTATAGATATAAGCATGGAAATAATTCATTCGTATAAATACATCAGTGTGAATGGAAGAACTTTATTTCTGTTTTATTTTTACATTTTATTTTTTTAAATTTTGAAATTTAATTTTAGTTATTTTTTTATACAGTAGGTTATTATTAGTTATCTATTTTATGCATAGACATGTATACAGGTCAATCCTAATCTCCCAACTCATCCCACCACCACCACCCCATGGCTTCCCCCACTTTGTGTCCATACGTTTGTTCTCTACCTCTGTGTCTCTATTTCTGCCCTGCAAACCAGTTCATCTCCAACATTTTTCTAGGTTCCACATATAGGCATTAATATACAATATTTGTTTTTCTCTTTCTGACTTACTTCACTCTGTATGACAGTCTCTAGATCCATCAACTTCTCTACAAATGACCCAGTTTCATTCCTTTTTATGGCTGAGTAATATTCCATTTTGTATATGTACCACATCTTTATCCATTCGTCTGTCTGTGGGCATTTAGGTTGCTTCCATTACCTGGCTATTGTAAATAGTGCTGCAATGAACATTGTGGTGAATGTGTCTTTGTGATTTATGGTTTTCTCTGGGTATATGCCCAGAAGTGGGATTGCTGGATCCTATGGTAATTCTCTTTTTAGTTTTTTAAAGGAACCTCCATACTGTTCTCCATAGTGACTGTATCAATTTACATTCCCACCAATAGCGGAAGAGGGTTCCTTTTGTCCACACCCTCCCCAGAGTTTGTTGTTTGTAGATTATCTGATGATGCCGATTCTAACAGGTGTGAGGTCTTACCTCATTGTAGTTTTGATTTGCATTTCTCTAATAATTAGTGATGTTGAGCAGCTTTTCATGTGCGTCTTGGCCATCTCTGTGTCTTCTTTGAAGAAACGTCTCTTTAGATCTTCTGCCCATTTTTGTATTGGGTTGTTTGTTTTATTAATATTAAGCTGCATGAGCTGTTTATATATATTGCAGATTAAACCTTTGTCCATTGATTCGTTTGTGAACGTTTTTGCCCATTCTGAGGGTTGCCTTTCTCCATTCCCTTTTTTTTAACAAAGAAAGAAAGAAAGCAAAAGAAGCAGAACACTAATGTGCGTGAAATATGCCTCTTGAAACTGTCGTTTTGAAATATGGACGTCTTTTGAATTTTTTGGTCGATATATGACCCCAGGATTTGTTTTCAGGGCAGGTGTCATTTACAGGCCTGTAATGATTTGGAATATCCACTGACCATTAGCGCTGGCATTAAACCTGCAGTTGTGTGAAACGGCCACAAGGTGGCAGCAGTTCTCCCTTACCAAATCTGGTTACTAGGGCAGCAGAGCCTCAATGGAAGTCGTGTTCGAGATTGGAATGTAGAACGGAATGTGCCAGGAGAAAGCCCCTCAAGTTTGTCTCACTATTTCTTGTTCGTGTTCTTAATTTAATTTTTTATTTTTTATTACAGCAAATTTGAGTACAACGTTTAGCTTGTTGTAGGTGTGCAAGAGGTGGTTCTTTTACACATATACTTATGTCTGTTCTTCCTGGGATCCTTTTCACATGTACGTTATGACAGAATGTTGAGTAGTCTTCTCTTGGTACTCCGTAGGTCTTTGGTGATTATATACGTCTACTGTGTTTGTATATGTCTGTTAACCCCAATATCGTAATGAATTCAATCCTCACACCTTTCCTTTGGTGAACCATAAGTTTGTTTAATGAATCTGTGATTGCCCTTCTCCGTGGAAATATCTGCCCTGGTATCAATTTATAGGTAACACTATAAGTGATATGATATGATATGTGTCTTTCACTTTCTGACTTACTCCAAGTCACGTGATTACCTCGAGCCTCATCTACGGTGCTGCAAATGGCATTGTGTCCTTTTTCTCCTTGGCGAATATTCTGTCTTAGCGAGGTTCATTTTCTGCAATGTGATTCCCTGAGGGCTGAGGATTAGCTGACCTGGGCAGCCTGACCCTGCCGGCAAGCCCTCCCCAGGTGTGCCTGGGTTGAGGTCAATATAAACAGCACTCCAGGCAGCAATAGCCCCTGCAGCTGTGCCTTACTCCATATTCTCTGCCCCGTCAGCAGTCTCGGGGCTGTGCTGGTGGGAGGGTGTGAGGGTCCACGGCTTTGTGGGTGGCCCGGTGTGAGTGGGGCTCTGCTGGACTTTCGGCAGGAGTTGCCAGGCTGCCACCTGTAAAGAAGAGGATGTGTCACCCATAACTTCCACTGGAATATCTCTCCGGGCTGAGGTGAGGAAGGAAAAAAAGGAGTGGGGGCCGGGACAGGAGGGGTATCTCAGGCAGGGCAATAGAAAGCTTCCAGAAGAGCGCCCGTGGCAGTACCCTCCTGGCTGACCTGCAGGCACCAAGTTGGCCTGCGTGCTGTCGCTGGTGTGGCTCCACGGCCCTTCCTCTAGGCTTTCAAGCCCTTGTACATATTCAGGTGTTTCACCTGGGAAGGGTGGGAACAGTTCAGCAGCATCTGGCCTGGGGCTCAGCTCACGTTTACTCACAGAGGCCTCGGCACGGTCTCCCAGCTTTGCAATGAGGATGCTCCTTGCGTGGGCGGGCGGGGCTGCTGGCTGTATGGGAGATGATTCCCCACCTCTGACCAATTTCAGAATTGTTTACCACTGGAGCAAGTGCCTTGGTAGTGTTTTCCTCTGTATAATTCTTAGGTTCAGTTTTTTTTTCTTTTTTGGTTCAAGTTAGATTTTATTCCTCATTTATGTATTTATAGATATAAGCATGGAAATAATTCATTCGTATAAATACATCAGTGTGAATGGAAGAACTTTTTTTCTGTTTTATTTTTACATTTTATTTTTTTAAAATTTTGAAATTTAATTTTAGTTATTTTTTTATACAGTAGGTTATTATTAGTTATCTATTTTATGCATAGACATGTATACAGGTCAATCCTAATCTCCCAACTCATCCCACCACCACCACCCCATGGCTTCCCCCACTTTGTGTCCATACGTTTGTTCTCTACCTCTGTGTCTCTATTTCTGCCCTGCAAACCAGTTCATCTCTACCATTTTTCTAGGTTCCACTTATAGGCATTAATATACAATATTTGTTTTTCTCTTTCTGGCTTACTTGACTCTGTATGACAGTCTCTAGATCCATCAACTTCTCTACAAATGACCCAGTTTCATTCCTTTTTATGGCTGAGTAATATTCCATTTTATATATGTACCACATCTTTATCCATTCGTCTGTCTGTGGGCATTTATGTTGCTTCCATAACCTGGCTATTGTAAATAGTGCTGCAATGAACATTGTGGTGAATGTGTCTCTGTGATTTATGGTTTTCTCTGGGTATATGCCCAGAAGTGGGATTGCTGGATCCTATGGTAATTCTCTTTTTAGTTTTTTAAAGGAACCTCCATACTGTTCTCCATAGTGACTGTATCAATTTACATTCCCACCAATAGCGGAAGAGGGTTCCTTTTGTCCACACCCTCCCCAGAATTTGTTGTTTGTAGATTATCTGATGATGCCGATTCTAACAGGTGTGAGGTCTTACCTCATTGTAGTTTTGATTTGCATTTCTCTAATAATTAGTGATGTTGAGCAGCTTTTCATGTGCGTCTTGGCCATCTCTGTGTCTTCTTTGAAGAAACGTCTCTTTAGATCTTCTGCCCATTTTTGTATTGGGTTGTTTGTTTTATTAATATTAAGCTGCATGAGCTGTTTATATATATTGCAGATTAAACCTTTGTCCATTGATTCGTTTGTGAACGTTTTCGCCCATTCTGAGGGTTGCCTTTCTCCATTCCCGTTTTTTTTAACAAAGAAGGAAAGAAAGCAAAAGAAGCAGAACACTAATGTGCGTGTAATATGCCTCTTGAAACTGTCGTTTTGAAATATGGACGTCTTTTGAATTTTTTGGTCGATATATGACCCCAGGATTTGTTTTCAGGGCAGGTGTCATTTACAGGCCTGTAATGATTTGGAATATCCACTGACCATTAGCGCTGGCATTAAACCTGCAGTTGTGTGAAACGGCCACAAGGTGGCAGCAGTTCTCCCTTACCAATTCTGGTTACTAGGGCAGCAGAGACTCAATGGAAGTCGTGTTCTAGATTGGAATGTAGAACGGAAAGTGCCAGGAGAAAGCCCCTCAAGTATGTCTCACTACTTCTTGTTCGTGTTCTTAATTTAATTTTTTATTTTTTATTACAGCAAGTTTGAGTACAACGTTTAGCTTGTTGTAGGTGTGCAAGAGGTGGTTCTTTTACACATATACATATGTCTGTTCTTCCTGGGATCCTTTTCCCATGTACGTTATGACAGAATGTTGAGTAGTCTTCTCTTGGTACTCCGTAGGTCTTTGGTGATTATATACGTCTACTGTGTTTGTATATGTCTGTTAACCCCAATATCGTAATGAATTCAATCCTCACACCTTTCCTTTGGTGAACCATAAGTTTGTTTAATGAATCTGTGATTGCCCTTCTCCGTGGAAATATCTGCCCTGGTATCAATTTATAGGTAACACTATAAGTGATATGATATGATATGTGTCTTTCACTTTCTGACTTACTCCAAGTCACGTGATTACCTCGAGCCTCATCTACGGTGCTGCAAATGGCATTGTGTCCTTTTTCTCCTTGGCGAATATTCTGTCTTAGCGAGGTTCATTTTCTGCAATGTGATTCCCTGAGGGCTGAGGATTAGCTGACCTGGGCAGCCTGACCCTGCCGGCAAGCCCTCCCCAGGTGTGCCTGGGTTGAGGTCAATATAAACAGCACTCCAGGCAGCAATAGCCCCTGCAGCTGTGCCTTATTCCATATTCTCTGCCCCGTCAGCAGTCTCGGGGCTGTGCTGGTGGGAGGGTGTGAGGGTCCACGGCTTTGTGGGTGGCCCGGTGTGAGTGGGGCTCTGCTGGACTTTCGGCAGGAGTTGCCAGGCTGCCACCTGTAAAGAAGAGGATGTGTCACCCATAACTTCCACTGGAATATCTCTCCGGGCTGAGGTGAGGAAGGAAAAAAAGGAGTGGGGGCCGGGACAGGAGGGGTATCTCAGGCAGGGCAATAGAAAGCTTCCAGAAGAGCGCCCGTGGCAGTACCATCCTGGCTGACCTGCAGGCACCAAGTTGGCCTGCGTGCTGTCGCTGGTGTGGCTCCACGGCCCTTCCTCTAGGCTTTCAAGCCCTTGTACATATTCAGGTGTTTCACCTGGGAAGGGTGGGAACAGTTCAGCAGCATCTGGCCTGGGGCTCAGCTCACGTTTACTCACAGAGGCCTCGGCACGGTCTCCCAGCTTTGCAATGAGGATGCTCCTTGCGTGGGCGGGCGGGGCTGCTGGCTGTATGGGAGATGATTCCCCACCTCTGACCAATTTCAGAATTGTTTACCACTGGAGCAAGTGCCTTGGTAGTGTTTTCCTCTGTATAATTCTTAGGTTCAGTTTTTTTTTCTTTTTTGGTTCAAGTTAGATTTTATTCCTCATTTATGTATTTATAGATATAAGCATGGAAATAATTCATTCGTATAAATACATCAGTGTGAATGGAAGAACTTTTTTTCTGTTTTATTTTTACATTTTATTTTTTTAAAATTTTGAAATTTAATTTTAGTTATTTTTTTATACAGTAGGTTATTATTAGTTATCTATTTTATGCATAGACATGTATACAGGTCAATCCTAATCTCCCAACTCATCCCACCACCACCACCCCATGGCTTCCCCCACTTTGTGTCCATACGTTTGTTCTCTACCTCTGTGTCTCTATTTCTGCCCTGCAAACCAGTTCATCTCTACCATTTTTCTAGGTTCCACATATAGGCATTAATATACAATATTTGTTTTTCTCTTTCTGGCTTACTTGACTCTGTATGACAGTCTCTAGATCCATCAACTTCTCTACAAATGACCCAGTTTCATTCCTTTTTATGGCTGAGTAATATTCCATTTTATATATGTACCACGTCTTTATCCATTCGTCTGTCTGTGGGCATTTATGTTGCTTCCATAACCTGGCTATTGTAAATAGTGCTGCAATGAACATTGTGGTGAATGTGTCTCTGTGATTTATGGTTTTCTCTGGGTATATGCCCAGAAGTGGGATTGCTGGATCCTATGGTAATTCTCTTTTTAGTTTTTTAAAGGAACCTCCATACTGTTCTCCATAGTGACTGTATCAATTTACATTCCCACCAATAGCGGAAGAGGGTTCCTTTTGTCCACACCCTCCCCAGAATTTGTTGTTTGTAGATTATCTGATGATGCCGATTCTAACAGGTGTGAGGTCTTATCTCATTGTAGTTTTGATTTGCATTTCTCTAATAATTAGTGATGTTGAGCAGCTTTTCATGTGCGTCTTGGCCATCTCTGTGTCTTCTTTGAAGAAACGTCTCTTTAGATCTTCTGCCCATTTTTGTATTGGGATGTTTGTTTTATTAGTATTAAGCTGCATGAGCTGTTTATATATATTGGAGATTAAACCTTTGTCCATTGATTCGTTTGTGAACGTTTTCGCCCATTCTGAGGGTTGCCTTTCTCCATTCCCGTTTTTTTTAACAAAGAAAGAAAGAAAGCAAAAGAAGCAGAACACTAATGTGCGTGAAATATGCCTCTTGAAACTGTCGTTTTGAAATATGGACGTCTTTTGAATTTTTTGGTCGATATATGAACCCAGGATTTGTTTTCAGGGCAGGTGTCATTTACAGGCCAGTAATGATTTGCAATATCCACTGACCATTAGCGCTGGCATTAAACCTGCAGTTGTGTGAAACGGCCACAAGGTGGCAGCAGTTCTCCCTTACCAAATCTGGTTACTAGGGCAGCAGAGACTCAATGGAAGTCGTGTTCTAGATTGGAATGTAGAACGGAATGTGCCAGGAGAAAGCCCCTCAAGTTTGTCTCACTATTTCTTGTTCGTGTTCTTAATTTAATTTTTTATTTTTTATTACAGCAAATTTGAGTACAACGTTTAGCTTGTTGTAGGTGTGCAAGAGGTGGTTCTTTTACACATATACTTATGTCTGTTCTTCCTGGGATCCTTTTCACATGTACGTTATGACAGAATGTTGAGTAGTCTTCTCTTGGTACTCCGTAGGTCTTTGGTGATTATATACGTCTACTGTGTTTGTATATGTCTGTTAACCCCAATATCGTAATGAATTCAATCCTCACACCTTTCCTTTGGTGAACCATAAGTTTGTTTAATGAATCTGTGATTGCCCTTCTCCGTGGAAATATCTGCCCTGGTATCAATTTATAGGTAACACTATAAGTGATATGATATGATATGTGTCTTTCACTTTCTGACATACTCCAAGTCACGTGATTACCTCGAGCCTCATCTACGGTGCTGCAAATGGCATTGTGTCCTTTTTCTCCTTGGCGAATATTCTGTCTTAGCGAGGTTCATTTTCTGCAATGTGATTCCCTGAGGGCTGAGGATTAGCTGACCTGGGCAGCCTGACCCTGCCGGCAAGCCCTCCCCAGGTGTGCCTGGGTTGAGGTCAATATAAACAGCACTCCAGGCAGCAATAGCCCCTGCAGCTGTGCCTTACTCCATATTCTCTGCCCCGTCAGCAGTCTCGGGGCTGTGCTGGTGGGAGGGTGTGAGGGTCCACGGCTTTGTGGGTGGCCCGGTGTGAGTGGGGCTCTGCTGGACTTTCTGCAGGAGTTGCCAGGCTGCCACCTGTAAAGAAGAGGATGTGTCACCCATAACATCCACTGGAATATCTCTCCGGGCTGAGGTGAGGAAGGAAAAAAAGGAGTGGGGGCCGG
Source organism: Mesoplodon bidens (assembly GCF_964165515.1). Lineage (NCBI taxonomy): Eukaryota > Metazoa > Chordata > Mammalia > Artiodactyla > Ziphiidae > Mesoplodon > Mesoplodon bidens. The sequence goes on from NW_027671286.1 coordinate 1,271,050, forward strand.
GACAGGAGGGGTATCTCAGGCAGGGCAATAGAAAGCTTCCAGAAGAGCGCCCGTGGCAGTACCATCCTGGCTGACCTGCAGGCACCAAGTTGGCCTGCGTGCTGTCGCTGGTGTGGCTCCACGGCCCTTCCTCTAGGCTTTCAAGCCCTTGTACATATTCAGGTGTTTCACCTGGGAAGGGTGGGAACAGTTCAGCAGCATCTGGCCTGGGGCTCAGCTCACGTTTACTCACAGAGGCCTCGGCACGGTCTCCCAGCTTTGCAATGAGGATGCTCCTTGCGTGGGCGGGCGGGGCTGCTGGCTGTATGGGAGATGATTCCCCACCTCTGACCAATTTCAGAATTGTTTACCACTGGAGCAAGTGCCTTCGTAGTGTTTTCCTCTGTATAATTCTTAGGTTCAGTTTTTTTTTCTTTTTTGGTTCAAGTTAGATTTTATTCCTCATTTATGTATTTATAGATATAAGCATGGAAATAATTCATTCGTATAAATACATCAGTGTGAATGGAAGAACTTTATTTCTGTTTTATTTTTACATTTTATTTTTTTAAATTTTGAAATTTAATTTTAGTTATTTTTTTATACAGTAGGTTATTATTAGTTATCTATTTTATGCATAGACATGTATACAGGTCAATCCTAATCTCCCAACTCATCCCACCACCACCACCCCATGGCTTCCCCCACTTTGTGTCCATACGTTTGTTCTCTACCTCTGTGTCTCTATTTCTGCCCTGCAAACCAGTTCATCTCCAACATTTTTCTAGGTTCCACATATAGGCATTAATATACAATATTTGTTTTTCTCTTTCTGACTTACTTCACTCTGTATGACAGTCTCTAGATCCATCAACTTCTCTACAAATGACCCAGTTTCATTCCTTTTTATGGCTGAGTAATATTCCATTTTGTATATGTACCACATCTTTATCCATTCGTCTGTCTGTGGGCATTTAGGTTGCTTCCATTACCTGGCTATTGTAAATAGTGCTGCAATGAACATTGTGGTGAATGTGTCTTTGTGATTTATGGTTTTCTCTGGGTATATGCCCAGAAGTGGGATTGCTGGATCCTATGGTAATTCTCTTTTTAGTTTTTTAAAGGAACCTCCATACTGTTCTCCATAGTGACTGTATCAATTTACATTCCCACCAATAGCGGAAGAGGGTTCCTTTTGTCCACACCCTCCCCAGAGTTTGTTGTTTGTAGATTATCTGATGATGCCGATTCTAACAGGTGTGAGGTCTTACCTCATTGTAGTTTTGATTTGCATTTCTCTAATAATTAGTGATGTTGAGCAGCTTTTCATGTGCGTCTTGGCCATCTCTGTGTCTTCTTTGAAGAAACGTCTCTTTAGATCTTCTGCCCATTTTTGTATTGGGTTGTTTGTTTTATTAATATTAAGCTGCATGAGCTGTTTATATATATTGCAGATTAAACCTTTGTCCATTGATTCGTTTGTGAACGTTTTTGCCCATTCTGAGGGTTGCCTTTCTCCATTCCCTTTTTTTTAACAAAGAAAGAAAGAAAGCAAAAGAAGCAGAACACTAATGTGCGTGAAATATGCCTCTTGAAACTGTCGTTTTGAAATATGGACGTCTTTTGAATTTTTTGGTCGATATATGACCCCAGGATTTGTTTTCAGGGCAGGTGTCATTTACAGGCCTGTAATGATTTGGAATATCCACTGACCATTAGCGCTGGCATTAAACCTGCAGTTGTGTGAAACGGCCACAAGGTGGCAGCAGTTCTCCCTTACCAAATCTGGTTACTAGGGCAGCAGAGCCTCAATGGAAGTCGTGTTCGAGATTGGAATGTAGAACGGAATGTGCCAGGAGAAAGCCCCTCAAGTTTGTCTCACTATTTCTTGTTCGTGTTCTTAATTTAATTTTTTATTTTTTATTACAGCAAATTTGAGTACAACGTTTAGCTTGTTGTAGGTGTGCAAGAGGTGGTTCTTTTACACATATACTTATGTCTGTTCTTCCTGGGATCCTTTTCACATGTACGTTATGACAGAATGTTGAGTAGTCTTCTCTTGGTACTCCGTAGGTCTTTGGTGATTATATACGTCTACTGTGTTTGTATATGTCTGTTAACCCCAATATCGTAATGAATTCAATCCTCACACCTTTCCTTTGGTGAACCATAAGTTTGTTTAATGAATCTGTGATTGCCCTTCTCCGTGGAAATATCTGCCCTGGTATCAATTTATAGGTAACACTATAAGTGATATGATATGATATGTGTCTTTCACTTTCTGACTTACTCCAAGTCACGTGATTACCTCGAGCCTCATCTACGGTGCTGCAAATGGCATTGTGTCCTTTTTCTCCTTGGCGAATATTCTGTCTTAGCGAGGTTCATTTTCTGCAATGTGATTCCCTGAGGGCTGAGGATTAGCTGACCTGGGCAGCCTGACCCTGCCGGCAAGCCCTCCCCAGGTGTGCCTGGGTTGAGGTCAATATAAACAGCACTCCAGGCAGCAATAGCCCCTGCAGCTGTGCCTTACTCCATATTCTCTGCCCCGTCAGCAGTCTCGGGGCTGTGCTGGTGGGAGGGTGTGAGGGTCCACGGCTTTGTGGGTGGCCCGGTGTGAGTGGGGCTCTGCTGGACTTTCGGCAGGAGTTGCCAGGCTGCCACCTGTAAAGAAGAGGATGTGTCACCCATAACTTCCACTGGAATATCTCTCCGGGCTGAGGTGAGGAAGGAAAAAAAGGAGTGGGGGCCGGGACAGGAGGGGTATCTCAGGCAGGGCAATAGAAAGCTTCCAGAAGAGCGCCCGTGGCAGTACCCTCCTGGCTGACCTGCAGGCACCAAGTTGGCCTGCGTGCTGTCGCTGGTGTGGCTCCACGGCCCTTCCTCTAGGCTTTCAAGCCCTTGTACATATTCAGGTGTTTCACCTGGGAAGGGTGGGAACAGTTCAGCAGCATCTGGCCTGGGGCTCAGCTCACGTTTACTCACAGAGGCCTCGGCACGGTCTCCCAGCTTTGCAATGAGGATGCTCCTTGCGTGGGCGGGCGGGGCTGCTGGCTGTATGGGAGATGATTCCCCACCTCTGACCAATTTCAGAATTGTTTACCACTGGAGCAAGTGCCTTGGTAGTGTTTTCCTCTGTATAATTCTTAGGTTCAGTTTTTTTTTCTTTTTTGGTTCAAGTTAGATTTTATTCCTCATTTATGTATTTATAGATATAAGCATGGAAATAATTCATTCGTATAAATACATCAGTGTGAATGGAAGAACTTTTTTTCTGTTTTATTTTTACATTTTATTTTTTTAAAATTTTGAAATTTAATTTTAGTTATTTTTTTATACAGTAGGTTATTATTAGTTATCTATTTTATGCATAGACATGTATACAGGTCAATCCTAATCTCCCAACTCATCCCACCACCACCACCCCATGGCTTCCCCCACTTTGTGTCCATACGTTTGTTCTCTACCTCTGTGTCTCTATTTCTGCCCTGCAAACCAGTTCATCTCTACCATTTTTCTAGGTTCCACTTATAGGCATTAATATACAATATTTGTTTTTCTCTTTCTGGCTTACTTGACTCTGTATGACAGTCTCTAGATCCATCAACTTCTCTACAAATGACCCAGTTTCATTCCTTTTTATGGCTGAGTAATATTCCATTTTATATATGTACCACATCTTTATCCATTCGTCTGTCTGTGGGCATTTATGTTGCTTCCATAACCTGGCTATTGTAAATAGTGCTGCAATGAACATTGTGGTGAATGTGTCTCTGTGATTTATGGTTTTCTCTGGGTATATGCCCAGAAGTGGGATTGCTGGATCCTATGGTAATTCTCTTTTTAGTTTTTTAAAGGAACCTCCATACTGTTCTCCATAGTGACTGTATCAATTTACATTCCCACCAATAGCGGAAGAGGGTTCCTTTTGTCCACACCCTCCCCAGAATTTGTTGTTTGTAGATTATCTGATGATGCCGATTCTAACAGGTGTGAGGTCTTACCTCATTGTAGTTTTGATTTGCATTTCTCTAATAATTAGTGATGTTGAGCAGCTTTTCATGTGCGTCTTGGCCATCTCTGTGTCTTCTTTGAAGAAACGTCTCTTTAGATCTTCTGCCCATTTTTGTATTGGGTTGTTTGTTTTATTAATATTAAGCTGCATGAGCTGTTTATATATATTGCAGATTAAACCTTTGTCCATTGATTCGTTTGTGAACGTTTTCGCCCATTCTGAGGGTTGCCTTTCTCCATTCCCGTTTTTTTTAACAAAGAAGGAAAGAAAGCAAAAGAAGCAGAACACTAATGTGCGTGTAATATGCCTCTTGAAACTGTCGTTTTGAAATATGGACGTCTTTTGAATTTTTTGGTCGATATATGACCCCAGGATTTGTTTTCAGGGCAGGTGTCATTTACAGGCCTGTAATGATTTGGAATATCCACTGACCATTAGCGCTGGCATTAAACCTGCAGTTGTGTGAAACGGCCACAAGGTGGCAGCAGTTCTCCCTTACCAATTCTGGTTACTAGGGCAGCAGAGACTCAATGGAAGTCGTGTTCTAGATTGGAATGTAGAACGGAAAGTGCCAGGAGAAAGCCCCTCAAGTATGTCTCACTACTTCTTGTTCGTGTTCTTAATTTAATTTTTTATTTTTTATTACAGCAAGTTTGAGTACAACGTTTAGCTTGTTGTAGGTGTGCAAGAGGTGGTTCTTTTACACATATACATATGTCTGTTCTTCCTGGGATCCTTTTCCCATGTACGTTATGACAGAATGTTGAGTAGTCTTCTCTTGGTACTCCGTAGGTCTTTGGTGATTATATACGTCTACTGTGTTTGTATATGTCTGTTAACCCCAATATCGTAATGAATTCAATCCTCACACCTTTCCTTTGGTGAACCATAAGTTTGTTTAATGAATCTGTGATTGCCCTTCTCCGTGGAAATATCTGCCCTGGTATCAATTTATAGGTAACACTATAAGTGATATGATATGATATGTGTCTTTCACTTTCTGACTTACTCCAAGTCACGTGATTACCTCGAGCCTCATCTACGGTGCTGCAAATGGCATTGTGTCCTTTTTCTCCTTGGCGAATATTCTGTCTTAGCGAGGTTCATTTTCTGCAATGTGATTCCCTGAGGGCTGAGGATTAGCTGACCTGGGCAGCCTGACCCTGCCGGCAAGCCCTCCCCAGGTGTGCCTGGGTTGAGGTCAATATAAACAGCACTCCAGGCAGCAATAGCCCCTGCAGCTGTGCCTTATTCCATATTCTCTGCCCCGTCAGCAGTCTCGGGGCTGTGCTGGTGGGAGGGTGTGAGGGTCCACGGCTTTGTGGGTGGCCCGGTGTGAGTGGGGCTCTGCTGGACTTTCGGCAGGAGTTGCCAGGCTGCCACCTGTAAAGAAGAGGATGTGTCACCCATAACTTCCACTGGAATATCTCTCCGGGCTGAGGTGAGGAAGGAAAAAAAGGAGTGGGGGCCGGGACAGGAGGGGTATCTCAGGCAGGGCAATAGAAAGCTTCCAGAAGAGCGCCCGTGGCAGTACCATCCTGGCTGACCTGCAGGCACCAAGTTGGCCTGCGTGCTGTCGCTGGTGTGGCTCCACGGCCCTTCCTCTAGGCTTTCAAGCCCTTGTACATATTCAGGTGTTTCACCTGGGAAGGGTGGGAACAGTTCAGCAGCATCTGGCCTGGGGCTCAGCTCACGTTTACTCACAGAGGCCTCGGCACGGTCTCCCAGCTTTGCAATGAGGATGCTCCTTGCGTGGGCGGGCGGGGCTGCTGGCTGTATGGGAGATGATTCCCCACCTCTGACCAATTTCAGAATTGTTTACCACTGGAGCAAGTGCCTTGGTAGTGTTTTCCTCTGTATAATTCTTAGGTTCAGTTTTTTTTTCTTTTTTGGTTCAAGTTAGATTTTATTCCTCATTTATGTATTTATAGATATAAGCATGGAAATAATTCATTCGTATAAATACATCAGTGTGAATGGAAGAACTTTTTTTCTGTTTTATTTTTACATTTTATTTTTTTAAAATTTTGAAATTTAATTTTAGTTATTTTTTTATACAGTAGGTTATTATTAGTTATCTATTTTATGCATAGACATGTATACAGGTCAATCCTAATCTCCCAACTCATCCCACCACCACCACCCCATGGCTTCCCCCACTTTGTGTCCATACGTTTGTTCTCTACCTCTGTGTCTCTATTTCTGCCCTGCAAACCAGTTCATCTCTACCATTTTTCTAGGTTCCACATATAGGCATTAATATACAATATTTGTTTTTCTCTTTCTGGCTTACTTGACTCTGTATGACAGTCTCTAGATCCATCAACTTCTCTACAAATGACCCAGTTTCATTCCTTTTTATGGCTGAGTAATATTCCATTTTATATATGTACCACGTCTTTATCCATTCGTCTGTCTGTGGGCATTTATGTTGCTTCCATAACCTGGCTATTGTAAATAGTGCTGCAATGAACATTGTGGTGAATGTGTCTCTGTGATTTATGGTTTTCTCTGGGTATATGCCCAGAAGTGGGATTGCTGGATCCTATGGTAATTCTCTTTTTAGTTTTTTAAAGGAACCTCCATACTGTTCTCCATAGTGACTGTATCAATTTACATTCCCACCAATAGCGGAAGAGGGTTCCTTTTGTCCACACCCTCCCCAGAATTTGTTGTTTGTAGATTATCTGATGATGCCGATTCTAACAGGTGTGAGGTCTTATCTCATTGTAGTTTTGATTTGCATTTCTCTAATAATTAGTGATGTTGAGCAGCTTTTCATGTGCGTCTTGGCCATCTCTGTGTCTTCTTTGAAGAAACGTCTCTTTAGATCTTCTGCCCATTTTTGTATTGGGATGTTTGTTTTATTAGTATTAAGCTGCATGAGCTGTTTATATATATTGGAGATTAAACCTTTGTCCATTGATTCGTTTGTGAACGTTTTCGCCCATTCTGAGGGTTGCCTTTCTCCATTCCCGTTTTTTTTAACAAAGAAAGAAAGAAAGCAAAAGAAGCAGAACACTAATGTGCGTGAAATATGCCTCTTGAAACTGTCGTTTTGAAATATGGACGTCTTTTGAATTTTTTGGTCGATATATGAACCCAGGATTTGTTTTCAGGGCAGGTGTCATTTACAGGCCAGTAATGATTTGCAATATCCACTGACCATTAGCGCTGGCATTAAACCTGCAGTTGTGTGAAACGGCCACAAGGTGGCAGCAGTTCTCCCTTACCAAATCTGGTTACTAGGGCAGCAGAGACTCAATGGAAGTCGTGTTCTAGATTGGAATGTAGAACGGAATGTGCCAGGAGAAAGCCCCTCAAGTTTGTCTCACTATTTCTTGTTCGTGTTCTTAATTTAATTTTTTATTTTTTATTACAGCAAATTTGAGTACAACGTTTAGCTTGTTGTAGGTGTGCAAGAGGTGGTTCTTTTACACATATACTTATGTCTGTTCTTCCTGGGATCCTTTTCACATGTACGTTATGACAGAATGTTGAGTAGTCTTCTCTTGGTACTCCGTAGGTCTTTGGTGATTATATACGTCTACTGTGTTTGTATATGTCTGTTAACCCCAATATCGTAATGAATTCAATCCTCACACCTTTCCTTTGGTGAACCATAAGTTTGTTTAATGAATCTGTGATTGCCCTTCTCCGTGGAAATATCTGCCCTGGTATCAATTTATAGGTAACACTATAAGTGATATGATATGATATGTGTCTTTCACTTTCTGACATACTCCAAGTCACGTGATTACCTCGAGCCTCATCTACGGTGCTGCAAATGGCATTGTGTCCTTTTTCTCCTTGGCGAATATTCTGTCTTAGCGAGGTTCATTTTCTGCAATGTGATTCCCTGAGGGCTGAGGATTAGCTGACCTGGGCAGCCTGACCCTGCCGGCAAGCCCTCCCCAGGTGTGCCTGGGTTGAGGTCAATATAAACAGCACTCCAGGCAGCAATAGCCCCTGCAGCTGTGCCTTACTCCATATTCTCTGCCCCGTCAGCAGTCTCGGGGCTGTGCTGGTGGGAGGGTGTGAGGGTCCACGGCTTTGTGGGTGGCCCGGTGTGAGTGGGGCTCTGCTGGACTTTCTGCAGGAGTTGCCAGGCTGCCACCTGTAAAGAAGAGGATGTGTCACCCATAACATCCACTGGAATATCTCTCCGGGCTGAGGTGAGGAAGGAAAAAAAGGAGTGGGGGCCGGGACAGGAGGGGTATCTCAGGCAGGGCAATAGAAAGCTTCCAGAAGAGCGCCCGTGGCAGTACCATCCTGGCTGACCTGCAGGCACCAAGTTGGCCTGCGTGCTGTCGCTGGTGTGGCTCCACGGCCCTTCCTCTAGGCTTTCAAGCCCTTGTACATATTCAGGTGTTTCACCTGGGAAGGGTGGGAACAGTTCAGCAGCATCTGGCCTGGGGCTCAGCTCACGTTTACTCACAGAGGCCTCGGCACGGTCTCCCAGCTTTGCAATGAGGATGCTCCTTGCGTGGGCGGGCGGGGCTGCTGGCTGTATGGGAGATGATTCCCCACCTCTGACCAATTTCCGAATTGTTTAACACTGCAGCAAGTGCCTTGGTAGTGTTTTCCTCTGTATAATTCTTAGGTTCAGTTTTTTTTTCTTTTTTGGTTCAAGTTAGATTTTATTCCTCATTTATGTATTTATAGATATAAGCATGGAAATAATTCATTCGTATAAATACATCAGTGTGAATGGAAGAACTTTTTTTCTGTTTTATTTTTACATTTTATTTTTTAAAATTTTGAAATTTAATTTTAGTTATTTTTTTTATACAGTAGGTTATTATTAGTTATCTATTTTATGCATAGACATGTATACAGGTCAATCCTAATCTCCCAACTCATCCCACCACCACCACCCCATGGCTTCCCCCACTTTGTGTCCATACGTTTGTTCTCTACCTCTGTGTCTCTATTTCTGCCCTGCAAACCAGTTCATCTCTACCATTTTTCTAGGTTCCACATATAGGCATTAATATACAATATTTGTTTTTCTCTTTCTGACTTACTTCACTCTGTATGACAGTCTCTACATCCATCAACTTCTCTACAAATGACCCAGTTTCATTCCTTTTTATGGCTGAGTAATATTCCATTTTGTATATGTACCACATCTTTATCCATTCGTCTGTCTGTGGGCATTTAGGTTGCTTCCATTACCTGGCTATTGTAAATAGTGCTGCAATGAACATTGTGGTGAATGTGTCTCTGTGATTTATGGTTTTCTCTGGGTATATGCCCAGAAGTGGGATTGCTGGATCCTATGGTAATTCTCTTTTTAGTTTTTTAAAGGAACCTCCATACTGTTCTCCATAGTGACTGTATCAATTTACATTCCCACCAATAGCGGAAGAGGGTTCCTTTTGTCCACACCGTCCCCAGAATTTGTTGATTGTAGATTATCTGATGATGCCGATTCTAACAGGTGTGAGGTCTTACCTCATTGTAGTTTTGATTTGCATTTCTCTAATAATTAGTGATGTTGAGCAGCTTTTCATGTGCGTCTTGGCCATCTCTGTGTCTTCTTTGAAGAAACGTCTCTTTAGATCTTCTGCCCATTTTTGTATTGGGTTGTTTGTTTTATTAATATTAAGCTGCATGAGCTGTTTATATATATTGCAGATTAAACCTTTGTCCATTGATTCGTTTGTGAACGTTTTCGCCCATTCTGAGGGTTGCCTTTCTCCATTCCCGTTTTTTTTAACAAAGAAGGAAAGAAAGCAAAAGAAGCAGAACACTAATGTGCGTGTAATATGCCTCTTGAAACTGTCGTTTTGAAATATGGACGTCTTTTGAATTTTTTGGTCGATATATGACCCCAGGATTTGTTTTCAGGGCAGGTGTCATTTACAGGCCTGTAATGATTTGGAATATCCACTGACCATTAGCGCTGGCATTAAACCTGCAGTTGTGTGAAACGGCCACAAGGTGGCAGCAGTTCTCCCTTACCAATTCTGGTTACTAGGGCAGCAGAGACTCAATGGAAGTCGTGTTCTAGATTGGAATGTAGAACGGAAAGTGCCAGGAGAAAGCCCCTCAAGTATGTCTCACTACTTCTTGTTCGTGTTCTTAATTTAATTTTTTATTTTTTATTACAGCAAGTTTGAGTACAACGTTTAGCTTGTTGTAGGTGTGCAAGAGGTGGTTCTTTTACACATATACATATGTCTGTTCTTCCTGGGATCCTTTTCCCATGTACGTTATGACAGAATGTTGAGTAGTCTTCTCTTGGTACTCCGTAGGTCTTTGGTGATTATATACGTCTACTGTGTTTGTATATGTCTGTTAACCCCAATATCGTAATGAATTCAATCCTCACACATTTCCTTTGGTGAACCATAAGTTTGTTTAATGAATCTGTGATTGCCCTTCTCCGTGGAAATATCTGCCCTGGTATCAATTTATAGGTAACACTATAAGTGATATGATATGATATGTGTCTTTCACTTTCTGACTTACTCCAAGTCACGTGATTACCTCGAGCCTCATGTACGGTGCTGCAAATGGCATTGTGTCCTTTTTCTCCTTGGCGAATATTCTGTCTTAGCGAGGTTCATTTTCTGCAATGTGATTCCCTGAGGGCTGAGGATTAGCTGACCTGGGCAGCCTGACCCTGCCGGCAAGCCCTCCCCAGGTGTGCCTGGGTTGAGGTCAATATAAACAGCACTCCAGGCAGCAATAGCCCCTGCAGCTGTGCCTTACTCCATATTCTCTGCCCCGTCAGCAGTCTCGGGGCTGTGCTGGTGGGAGGGTGTGAGGGTCCACGGCTTTGTGGGTGGCCCGGTGTGAGTGGGGCTCTGCTGGACTTTCGGCAGGAGTTGCCAGGCTGCCACCTGTAAAGAAGAGGATGTGTCACCCATAACTTCCACTGGAATATCTCTCCGGGCTGAGGTGAGGAAGGAAAAAAAGGAGTGGGGGCCGGGACAGGAGGGGTATCTCAGGCAGGGCAATAGAAAGCTTCCAGAAGAGCGCCCGTGGCAGTACCATCCTGGCTGACCTGCAGGCACCAAGTTGGCCTGCGTGCTGTCGCTGGTGTGGCTCCACGGCCCTTCCTCTAGGCTTTCAAGCCCTTGTACATATTCAGGTGTTTCACCTGGGAAGGGTGGGAACAGTTCAGCAGCATCTGGCCTGGGGCTCAGCTCACGTTTACTCACAGAGGCCTCAGCACTGTCTCCCAGCTTTGCAATGAGGATGCTCCTTGCGTGGGCGGGCGGGGCTGCTGGCTGTATGGGAGATGATTCCCCACCTCTGACCAATTTCAGAATTGTTTACCACTGGAGCAAGTGCCTTGGTAGTGTTTTCCTCTGTATAATTCTTAGGTTCAGTTTTTTTTTCTTTTTTGGTTCAAGTTAGATTTTATTCCTCATTTATGTATTTATAGATATAAGCATGGAAATAATTCATTCGTATAAATACATCAGTGTGAATGGAAGAACTTTTTTTCTGTTTTATTTTTACATTTTATTTTTTTAAAATTTTGAAATTTAATTTTAGTTATTTTTTTATACAGTAGGTTATTATTAGTTATCTATTTTATGCATAGACATGTATACAGGTCAATCCTAATCTCCCAACTCATCCCACCACCACCACCCCATGGCTTCCCCCACTTTGTGTCCATACGTTTGTTCTCTACCTCTGTGTCTCTATTTCTGCCCTGCAAACCAGTTCATCTCTACCATTTTTCTAGGTTCCACATATAGGCATTAATATACAATATTTGTTTTTCTCTTTCTGACTTACTTCACTCTGTATGACAGTCTCTAGATCCATCAACTTCTCTACAAATGACCCAGTTTCATTCCTTTTTATGGCTGAGTAATATTCCATTTTATATATGTACCACATCTTTATCCATTCGTCTGTCTGTGGGCATTTATGTTGCTTCCATAACCTGGCTATTGTAAATAGTGCTGCAATGAACATTGTGGTGAATGTGTCTCTGTGATTTATGGTTTTCTCTGGGTATATGCCCAGAAGTGGTATTGCTGGATCCTATGGTAATTCTCTTTTTAGTTTTTTAAAGGAACCTCCATACTGTTCTCCATAGTGACTGTATCAATTTACATTCCCACCAATAGCGGAAGAGGGTTCCTTTTGTCCACACCCTCCCCAGAATTTGTTGTTTGTAGATTATCTGATGATGCCGATTCTAACAGGTGTGAGGTCTTACCTCATTGTAGTTTTGATTTGCATTTCTCTAATAATTAGTGATGTTGAGCAGCTTTTCATGTGCGTCTTGGCCATCTCTGTGTCTTCTTTGAAGAAACGTCTCTTTAGATCTTCTGCCCATTTTTGTATTGGGATGTTTGTTTTATTAGTATTAAGCTGCATGAGCTGTTTATATATATTGGAGATTAAACCTTTGTCCATTGATTCGTTTGTGAACGTTTTCGCCCATTCTGAGGGTTGCCTTTCTCCATTCCCGTTTTTTTTAACAAAGAAAGAAAGAAAGCAAAAGAAGCAGAACACTAATGTGCGTGAAATATGCCTTTTGAAACTGTCGTTTTGAAATATGGACGTCTTTTGAATTTTTTGGTCGATATATGACCCCAGGATTTGTTTTCAGGGCAGGTGTCATTTACAGGCCTGTAATGATTTGGAATATCCACTGACCATTAGCGCTGGCATTAAACCTGCAGTTGTGTGAAACGGCCACAAGGTGGCAGCAGTTCTCCCTTACCAAATCTGGTTACTAGGGCAGCAGAGCCTCAATGGAAGTCGTGTTCGAGATTGGAATGTAGAACGGAATGTGCCAGGAGAAAGCCCCTCAAGTTTGTCTCACTATTTCTTGTTCGTGTTCTTAATTTAATTTTTTATTTTTTATTACAGCAAATTTGAGTACAACGTTTAGCTTGTTGTAGGTGTGCAAGAGGTGGTTCTTTTACACATATACTTATGTCTGTTCTTCCTGGGATCCTTTTCACATGTACGTTATGACAGAATGTTGAGTAGTCTTCTCTTGGTACTCCGTAGGTCTTTGGTGATTATATACGTCTACTGTGTTTGTATATGTCTGTTAACCCCAATATCGTAATGAATTCAATCCTCACACCTTTCCTTTGGTGAACCATAAGTTTGTTTAATGAATCTGTGATTGCCCTTCTCCGTGGAAATATCTGCCCTGGTATCAATTTATAGGTAACACTATAAGTGATATGATATGATATGTGTCTTTCACTTTCTGACTTACTCCAAGTCACGTGATTACCTCGAGCCTCATCTACGGTGCTGCAAATGGCATTGTGTCCTTTTTCTCCTTGGCGAATATTCTGTCTTAGCGAGGTTCATTTTCTGCAATGTGATTCCCTGAGGGCTGAGGATTAGCTGACCTGGGCAGCCTGACCCTGCCGGCAAGCCCTCCCCAGGTGTGCCTGGGTTGAGGTCAATATAAACAGCACTCCAGGCAGCAATAGCCCCTGCAGCTGTGCCTTACTCCATATTCTCTGCCCCGTCAGCAGTCTCGGGGCTGTGCTGGTGGGAGGGTGTGAGGGTCCACGGCTTTGTGGGTGGCCCGGTGTGAGTGGGGCTCTGCTGGACTTTCGGCAGGAGTTGCCAGGCTGCCACCTGTAAAGAAGAGGATGTGTCACCCATAACTTCCACTGGAATATCTCTCCGGGCTGAGGTGAGGAAGGAAAAAAAGGATTGGGGGCCGGGACAGGAGGGGTATCTCAGGCAGGGCAATAGAAAGCTTCCAGAAGAGCGCCCGTGGCAGTACCCTCCTGGCTGACCTGCAGGCACCAAGTTGGCCTGCGTGCTGTCGCTGGTGTGGCTCCACGGCCCTTCCTCTAGGCTTTCAAGCCCTTGTACATATTCAGGTGTTTCACCTGGGAAGGGTGGGAACAGTTCAGCAGCATCTGGCCTGGGGCTCAGCTCACGTTTACTCACAGAGGCCTCGGCACGGTCTCCCAGCTTTGCAATGAGGATGCTCCTTGCGTGGGCGGGCGGGGCTGCTGGCTGTATGGGAGATGATTCCCCACCTCTGACCAATTTCAGAATTGTTTACCACTGGAGCAAGTGCCTTGGTAGTGTTTTCCTCTGTATAATTCTTAGGTTCAGTTTTTTTTTCTTTTTTGGTTCAAGTTAGATTTTATTCCTCATTTATGTATTTATAGATATAAGCATGGAAATAATTCATTCGTATAAATACATCAGTGTGAATGGAAGAACTTTTTTTCTGTTTTATTTTTACATTTTATTTTTTTAAAATTTTGAAATTTAATTTTAGTTATTTTTTTATACAGTAGGTTATTATTAGTTATCTATTTTATGCATAGACATGTATACAGGTCAATCCTAATCTCCCAACTCATCCCACCACCACCACCCCATGGCTTCCCCCACTTTGTGTCCATACGTTTGTTCTCTACCTCTGTGTCTCTATTTCTGCCCTGCAAACCAGTTCATCTCTACCATTTTTCTAGGTTCCACATATAGGCATTAATATACAATATTTGTTTTTCTCTTTCTGGCTTACTTGACTCTGTATGACAGTCTCTAGATCCATCAACTTCTCTACAAATGACCCAGTTTCATTCCTTTTTATGGCTGAGTAATATTCCATTTTATATATGTACCACATCTTTATCCATTCGTCTGTCTTTGGGCATTTATGTTGCTTCCATAACCTGGCTATTGTAAATAGTGCTGCAATGAACATTGTGGTGAATGTGTCTCTGTGATTTATGGTTTTCTCTGGGTATATGCCCAGAAGTGGGATTGCTGGATCCTATGGTAATTCTCTTTTTAGTTTTTTAAAGGAACCTCCATACTGTTCTCCATAGTGACTGTATCAATTTACATTCCCACCAATAGCGGAAGAGGGTTCCTTTTGTCCACACCCTCCCCAGAATTTGTTGTTTGTAGATTATCTGATGATGCCGATTCTAACAGGTGTGAGGTCTTACCTCATTGTAGTTTTGATTTGCATTTCTCTAATAATTAGTGATGTTGAGCAGCTTTTCATGTGCGTCTTGGCCATCTCTGTGTCTTCTTTGAAGAAACGTCTCTTTAGATCTTCTGCCCATTTTTGTATTGGGTTGTTTGTTTTATTAATATTAAGCTGCATGAGCTGTTTATATATATTGCAGATTAAACCTTTGTCCATTGATTCGTTTGTGAACGTTTTCGCCCATTCTGAGGGTTGCCTTTCTCCATTCCCGTTTTTTTTAACAAAGAAGGAAAGAAAGCAAAAGAAGCAGAACACTAATGTGCGTGTAATATGCCTCTTGAAACTGTCGTTTTGAAATATGGACGTCTTTTGAATTTTTTGGTCGATATATGACCCCAGGATTTGTTTTCAGGGCAGGTGTCATTTACAGGCCTGTAATGATTTGGAATATCCACTGACCATTAGCGCTGGCATTAAACCTGCAGTTGTGTGAAACGGCCACAAGGTGGCAGCAGTTCTCCCTTACCAATTCTGGTTACTAGGGCAGCAGAGACTCAATGGAAGTCGTGTTCTAGATTGGAATGTAGAACGGAAAGTGCCAGGAGAAAGCCCCTCAAGTATGTCTCACTACTTCTTGTTCGTGTTCTTAATTTAATTTTTTATTTTTTATTACAGCAAGTTTGAGTACAACGTTTAGCTTGTTGTAGGTGTGCAAGAGGTGGTTCTTTTACACATATACATATGTCTGTTCTTCCTGGGATCCTTTTCCCATGTACGTTATGACAGAATGTTGAGTAGTCTTCTCTTGGTACTCCGTAGGTCTTTGGTGATTATATACGTCTACTGTCTTTGTATATGTCTGTTAACCCCAATATCGTAATGAATTCAATCCTCACACCTTTCCTTTGGTGAACCATAAGTTTGTTTAATGAATCTGTGATTGCCCTTCTCCGTGGAAATATCTGCCCTGGTATCAATTTATAGGTAACACTATAAGTGATATGATATGATATGTGTCTTTCACTTTCTGACTTACTCCAAGTCACGTGATTACCTCGAGCCTCATCTACGGTGCTGCAAATGGCATTGTGTCCTTTTTCTCCTTGGCGAATATTCTGTCTTAGCGAGGTTCATTTTCTGCAATGTGATTCCCTGAGGGCTGAGGATTAGCTGACCTGGGCAGCCTGACCCTGCCGGCAAGCCCTCCCCAGGTGTGCCTGGGTTGAGGTCAATATAAACAGCACTCCAGGCAGCAATAGCCCCTGCAGCTGTGCCTTACTCCATATTCTCTGCCCCGTCAGCAGTCTCGGGGCTGTGCTGGTGGGAGGGTGTGAGGGTCCACGGCTTTGTGGGTGGCCCGGTGTGAGTGGGGCTCTGCTGGACTTTCGGCAGGAGTTGCCAGGCTGCCACCTGTAAAGAAGAGGATGTGTCACCCATAACTTCCACTGGAATATCTCTCCGGGCTGAGGTGAGGAAGGAAAAAAAGGAGTGGGGGCCGGGACAGGAGGGGTATCTCAGGCAGGGCAATAGAAAGCTTCCAGAAGAGCGCCCGTGGCAGTACCATCCTGGCTGACCTGCAGGCACCAAGTTGGCCTGCGTGCTGTCGCTGGTGTGGCTCCACGGCCCTTCCTCTAGGCTTTCAAGCCCTTGTACATATTCAGGTGTTTCACCTGGGAAGGGTGGGAACAGTTCAGCAGCATCTGGCCTGGGGCTCAGCTCACGTTTACTCACAGAGGCCTCGGCACGGTCTCCCAGCTTTGCAATGAGGATGCTCCTTGCGTGGGCGGGCGGGGCTGCTGGCTGTATGGGAGATGATTCCCCACCTCTGACCAATTTCAGAATTGTTTACCACTGGAGCAAGTGCCTTGGTAGTGTTTTCCTCTGTATAATTCTTAGGTTCAGTTTTTTTTTCTTTTTTGGTTCAAGTTAGATTTTATTCCTCATTTATGTATTTATAGATATAAGCATGGAAATAATTCATTCGTATAAATACATCAGTGTGAATGGAAGAACTTTTTTTCTGTTTTATTTTTACATTTTATTTTTTTAAAATTTTGAAATTTAATTTTAGTTATTTTTTTATACAGTAGGTTATTATTAGTTATCTATTTTATGCATAGACATGTATACAGGTCAATCCTAATCTCCCAACTCATCCCACCACCACCACCCCATGGCTTCCCCCACTTTGTGTCCATACGTTTGTTCTCTACCTCTGTGTCTCTATTTCTGCCCTGCAAACCAGTTCATCTCTACCATTTTTCTAGGTTCCACATATAGGCATTAATATACAATATTTGTTTTTCTCTTTCTGGCTTACTTGACTCTGTATGACAGTCTCTAGATCCATCAACTTCTCTACAAATGACCCAGTTTCATTCCTTTTTATGGCTGAGTAATATTCCATTTTATATATGTACCACGTCTTTATCCATTCGTCTGTCTGTGGGCATTTATGTTGCTTCCATAACCTGGCTATTGTAAATAGTGCTGCAATGAACATTGTGGTGAATGTGTCTCTGTGATTTATGGTTTTCTCTGGGTATATGCCCAGAAGTGGGATTGCTGGATCCTATGGTAATTCTCTTTTTAGTTTTTTAAAGGAACCTCCATACTGTTCTCCATAGTGACTGTATCAATTTACATTCCCACCAATAGCGGAAGAGGGTT
This sequence comes from Mesoplodon bidens, assembly GCF_964165515.1. Lineage (NCBI taxonomy): Eukaryota > Metazoa > Chordata > Mammalia > Artiodactyla > Ziphiidae > Mesoplodon > Mesoplodon bidens. The sequence goes on from NW_027671286.1 coordinate 1,288,623, forward strand.
CCTTTTGTCCACACCCTCCCCAGAATTTGTTGTTTGTAGATTATCTGATGATGCCGATTCTAACAGGTGTGAGGTCTTATCTCATTGTAGTTTTGATTTGCATTTCTCTAATAATTAGTGATGTTGAGCAGCTTTTCATGTGCGTCTTGGCCATCTCTGTGTCTTCTTTGAAGAAACGTCTCTTTAGATCTTCTGCCCATTTTTGTATTGGGATGTTTGTTTTATTAGTATTAAGCTGCATGAGCTGTTTATATATATTGGAGATTAAACCTTTGTCCATTGATTCGTTTGTGAACGTTTTCGCCCATTCTGAGGGTTGCCTTTCTCCATTCCCGTTTTTTTTAACAAAGAAAGAAAGAAAGCAAAAGAAGCAGAACACTAATGTGCGTGAAATATGCCTCTTGAAACTGTCGTTTTGAAATATGGACGTCTTTTGAATTTTTTGGTCGATATATGAACCCAGGATTTGTTTTCAGGGCAGGTGTCATTTACAGGCCAGTAATGATTTGCAATATCCACTGACCATTAGCGCTGGCATTAAACCTGCAGTTGTGTGAAACGGCCACAAGGTGGCAGCAGTTCTCCCTTACCAAATCTGGTTACTAGGGCAGCAGAGACTCAATGGAAGTCGTGTTCTAGATTGGAATGTAGAACGGAATGTGCCAGGAGAAAGCCCCTCAAGTTTGTCTCACTATTTCTTGTTCGTGTTCTTAATTTAATTTTTTATTTTTTATTACAGCAAATTTGAGTACAACGTTTAGCTTGTTGTAGGTGTGCAAGAGGTGGTTCTTTTACACATATACTTATGTCTGTTCTTCCTGGGATCCTTTTCACATGTACGTTATGACAGAATGTTGAGTAGTCTTCTCTTGGTACTCCGTAGGTCTTTGGTGATTATATACGTCTACTGTGTTTGTATATGTCTGTTAACCCCAATATCGTAATGAATTCAATCCTCACACCTTTCCTTTGGTGAACCATAAGTTTGTTTAATGAATCTGTGATTGCCCTTCTCCGTGGAAATATCTGCCCTGGTATCAATTTATAGGTAACACTATAAGTGATATGATATGATATGTGTCTTTCACTTTCTGACATACTCCAAGTCACGTGATTACCTCGAGCCTCATCTACGGTGCTGCAAATGGCATTGTGTCCTTTTTCTCCTTGGCGAATATTCTGTCTTAGCGAGGTTCATTTTCTGCAATGTGATTCCCTGAGGGCTGAGGATTAGCTGACCTGGGCAGCCTGACCCTGCCGGCAAGCCCTCCCCAGGTGTGCCTGGGTTGAGGTCAATATAAACAGCACTCCAGGCAGCAATAGCCCCTGCAGCTGTGCCTTACTCCATATTCTCTGCCCCGTCAGCAGTCTCGGGGCTGTGCTGGTGGGAGGGTGTGAGGGTCCACGGCTTTGTGGGTGGCCCGGTGTGAGTGGGGCTCTGCTGGACTTTCTGCAGGAGTTGCCAGGCTGCCACCTGTAAAGAAGAGGATGTGTCACCCATAACATCCACTGGAATATCTCTCCGGGCTGAGGTGAGGAAGGAAAAAAAGGAGTGGGGGCCGGGACAGGAGGGGTATCTCAGGCAGGGCAATAGAAAGCTTCCAGAAGAGCGCCCGTGGCAGTACCATCCTGGCTGACCTGCAGGCACCAAGTTGGCCTGCGTGCTGTCGCTGGTGTGGCTCCACGGCCCTTCCTCTAGGCTTTCAAGCCCTTGTACATATTCAGGTGTTTCACCTGGGAAGGGTGGGAACAGTTCAGCAGCATCTGGCCTGGGGCTCAGCTCACGTTTACTCACAGAGGCCTCGGCACGGTCTCCCAGCTTTGCAATGAGGATGCTCCTTGCGTGGGCGGGCGGGGCTGCTGGCTGTATGGGAGATGATTCCCCACCTCTGACCAATTTCCGAATTGTTTAACACTGGAGCAAGTGCCTTGGTAGTGTTTTCCTCTGTATAATTCTTAGGTTCAGTTTTTTTTTCTTTTTTGGTTCAAGTTAGATTTTATTCCTCATTTATGTATTTATAGATATAAGCATGGAAATAATTCATTCGTATAAATACATCAGTGTGAATGGAAGAACTTTTTTTCTGTTTTATTTTTACATTTTATTTTTTAAAATTTTGAAATTTAATTTTAGTTATTTTTTTTATACAGTAGGTTATTATTAGTTATCTATTTTATGCATAGACATGTATACAGGTCAATCCTAATCTCCCAACTCATCCCACCACCACCACCCCATGGCTTCCCCCACTTTGTGTCCATACGTTTGTTCTCTACCTCTGTGTCTCTATTTCTGCCCTGCAAACCAGTTCATCTCTACCATTTTTCTAGGTTCCACATATAGGCATTAATATACAATATTTGTTTTTCTCTTTCTGACTTACTTCACTCTGTATGACAGTCTCTACATCCATCAACTTCTCTACAAATGACCCTGTTTCATTCCTTTTTATGGCTGAGTAATATTCCATTTTGTATATGTACCACATCTTTATCCATTCGTCTGTCTGTGGGCATTTAGGTTGCTTCCATTACCTGGCTATTGTAAATAGTGCTGCAATGAACATTGTGGTGAATGTGTCTCTGTGATTTATGGTTTTCTCTGGGTATATGCCCAGAAGTGGGATTGCTGGATCCTATGGTAATTCTCTTTTTAGTTTTTTAAAGGAACCTCCATACTGTTCTCCATAGTGACTGTATCAATTTACATTCCCACCAATAGCGGAAGAGGGTTCCTTTTGTCCACACCATCCCCAGAATTTGTTGATTGTAGATTATCTGATGATGCCGATTCTAACAGGTGTGAGGTCTTACCTCATTGTAGTTTTGATTTGCATTTCTCTAATAATTAGTGATGTTGAGCAGCTTTTCATGTGCGTCTTGGCCATCTCTGTGTCTTCTTTGAAGAAACGTCTCTTTAGATCTTCTGCCCATTTTTGTATTGGGTTGTTTGTTTTATTAATATTAAGCTGCATGAGCTGTTTATATATATTGCAGATTAAACCTTTGTCCATTGATTCGTTTGTGAACGTTTTCGCCCATTCTGAGGGTTGCCTTTCTCCATTCCCGTTTTTTTTAACAAAGAAGGAAAGAAAGCAAAAGAAGCAGAACACTAATGTGCGTGTAATATGCCTCTTGAAACTGTCGTTTTGAAATATGGACGTCTTTTGAATTTTTTGGTCGATATATGACCCCAGGATTTGTTTTCAGGGCAGGTGTCATTTACAGGCCTGTAATGATTTGGAATATCCACTGACCATTAGCGCTGGCATTAAACCTGCAGTTGTGTGAAACGGCCACAAGGTGGCAGCAGTTCTCCCTTACCAATTCTGGTTACTAGGGCAGCAGAGACTCAATGGAAGTCGTGTTCTAGATTGGAATGTAGAACGGAAAGTGCCAGGAGAAAGCCCCTCAAGTATGTCTCACTACTTCTTGTTCGTGTTCTTAATTTAATTTTTTATTTTTTATTACAGCAAGTTTGAGTACAACGTTTAGCTTGTTGTAGGTGTGCAAGAGGTGGTTCTTTTACACATATACATATGTCTGTTCTTCCTGGGATCCTTTTCCCATGTACGTTATGACAGAATGTTGAGTAGTCTTCTCTTGGTACTCCGTAGGTCTTTGGTGATTATATACGTCTACTGTGTTTGTATATGTCTGTTAACCCCAATATCGTAATGAATTCAATCCTCACACATTTCCTTTGGTGAACCATAAGTTTGTTTAATGAATCTGTGATTGCCCTTCTCCGTGGAAATATCTGCCCTGGTATCAATTTATAGGTAACACTATAAGTGATATGATATGATATGTGTCTTTCACTTTCTGACTTACTCCAAGTCACGTGATTACCTCGAGCCTCATGTACGGTGCTGCAAATGGCATTGTGTCCTTTTTCTCCTTGGCGAATATTCTGTCTTAGCGAGGTTCATTTTCTGCAATGTGATTCCCTGAGGGCTGAGGATTAGCTGACCTGGGCAGCCTGACCCTGCCGGCAAGCCCTCCCCAGGTGTGCCTGGGTTGAGGTCAATATAAACAGCACTCCAGGCAGCAATAGCCCCTGCAGCTGTGCCTTACTCCATATTCTCTGCCCCGTCAGCAGTCTCGGGGCTGTGCTGGTGGGAGGGTGTGAGGGTCCACGGCTTTGTGGGTGGCCCGGTGTGAGTGGGGCTCTGCTGGACTTTCGGCAGGAGTTGCCAGGCTGCCACCTGTAAAGAAGAGGATGTGTCACCCATAACTTCCACTGGAATATCTCTCCGGGCTGAGGTGAGGAAGGAAAAAAAGGAGTGGGGGCCGGGACAGGAGGGGTATCTCAGGCAGGGCAATAGAAAGCTTCCAGAAGAGCGCCCGTGGCAGTACCATCCTGGCTGACCTGCAGGCACCAAGTTGGCCTGCGTGCTGTCGCTGGTGTGGCTCCACGGCCCTTCCTCTAGGCTTTCAAGCCCTTGTACATATTCAGGTGTTTCACCTGGGAAGGGTGGGAACAGTTCAGCAGCATCTGGCCTGGGGCTCAGCTCACGTTTACTCACAGAGGCCTCAGCACTGTCTCCCAGCTTTGCAATGAGGATGCTCCTTGCGTGGGCGGGCGGGGCTGCTGGCTGTATGGGAGATGATTCCCCACCTCTGACCAATTTCAGAATTGTTTACCACTGGAGCAAGTGCCTTGGTAGTGTTTTCCTCTGTATAATTCTTAGGTTCAGTTTTTTTTTCTTTTTTGGTTCAAGTTAGATTTTATTCCTCATTTATGTATTTATAGATATAAGCATGGAAATAATTCATTCGTATAAATACATCAGTGTGAATGGAAGAACTTTTTTTCTGTTTTATTTTTACATTTTATTTTTTTAAAATTTTGAAATTTAATTTTAGTTATTTTTTTATACAGTAGGTTATTATTAGTTATCTATTTTATGCATAGACATGTATACAGGTCAATCCTAATCTCCCAACTCATCCCACCACCACCACCCCATGGCTTCCCCCACTTTGTGTCCATACGTTTGTTCTCTACCTCTGTGTCTCTATTTCTGCCCTGCAAACCAGTTCATCTCTACCATTTTTCTAGGTTCCACATATAGGCATTAATATACAATATTTGTTTTTCTCTTTCTGACTTACTTCACTCTGTATGACAGTCTCTAGATCCATCAACTTCTCTACAAATGACCCAGTTTCATTCCTTTTTATGGCTGAGTAATATTCCATTTTATATATGTACCACATCTTTATCCATTCGTCTGTCTGTGGGCATTTATGTTGCTTCCATAACCTGGCTATTGTAAATAGTGCTGCAATGAACATTGTGGTGAATGTGTCTCTGTGATTTATGGTTTTCTCTGGGTATATGCCCAGAAGTGGGATTGCTGGATCCTATGGTAATTCTCTTTTTAGTTTTTTAAAGGAACCTCCATACTGTTCTCCATAGTGACTGTATCAATTTACATTCCCACCAATAGCGGAAGAGGGTTCCTTTTGTCCACACCCTCCCCAGAATTTGTTGTTTGTAGATTATCTGATGATGCCGATTCTAACAGGTGTGAGGTCTTACCTCATTGTAGTTTTGATTTGCATTTCTCTAATAATTAGTGATGTTGAGCAGCTTTTCATGTGCGTCTTGGCCATCTCTGTGTCTTCTTTGAAGAAACGTCTCTTTAGATCTTCTGCCCATTTTTGTATTGGGATGTTTGTTTTATTAGTATTAAGCTGCATGAGCTGTTTATATATATTGGAGATTAAACCTTTGTCCATTGATTCGTTTGTGAACGTTTTCGCCCATTCTGAGGGTTGCCTTTCTCCATTCCCGTTTTTTTTAACAAAGAAAGAAAGAAAGCAAAAGAAGCAGAACACTAATGTGCGTGAAATATGCCTTTTGAAACTGTCGTTTTGAAATATGGACGTCTTTTGAATTTTTTGGTCGATATATGACCCCAGGATTTGTTTTCAGGGCAGGTGTCATTTACAGGCCAGTAATGATTTGGAATATCCACTGACCATTAGCGCTGGCATTAAACCTGCAGTTGTGTGAAACGGCCACAAGGTGGCAGCAGTTCTCCCTTACCAAATCTGGTTACTAGGGCAGCAGAGACTCAATGGAAGTCGTGTTCTAGATTGGAATGTAGAACGGAATGTGCCAGGAGAAAGCCCCTCAAGTTTGTCTCACTATTTCTTGTTCGTGTTCTTAATTTAATTTTTTATTTTTTATTACAGCAAATTTGAGTACAACGTTTAGCTTGTTGTAGGTGTGCAAGAGGTGGTTCTTTTACACATATACATATGTGTGTTCTTCCTGGGATCCTTTTCACATGTACGTTATGACAGAATGTTGAGTAGTCTTCTCTTGGTACTCCGTAGGTCTTTGGTGATTATATACGTCTACTGTGTTTGTATATGTCTGTTAACCCCAATATCGTAATGAATTCAATCCTCACACCTTTCCTTTGGTGAACCATAAGTTTGTTTAATGAATCTGTGATTGCCCTTCTCCGTGGAAATATCTGCCCTGGTATCAATTTATAGGTAACACTATAAGTGATATGATATGATATGTGTCTTTCACTTTCTGACATACTCCAAGTCACGTGATTACCTCGAGCCTCATCTACGGTGCTGCAAATGGCATTGTGTCCTTTTTCTCCTTGGCAAATATTCTGTCTTAGCGAGGTTCATTTTCTGCAATGTGATTCCCTGAGGGCTGAGGATTAGCTGACCTGGGCAGCCTGACCCTGCCGGCAAGCCCTCCCCAGGTGTGCCTGGGTTGAGGTCAATATAAACAGCACTCCAGGCAGCAATAGCCCCTGCAGCTGTGCCTTACTCCATATTCTCTGCCCCGTCAGCAGTCTCGGGGCTGTGCTGGTGGGAGGGTGTGAGGGTCCACGGCTTTGTGGGTGGCCCGGTGTGAGTGGGGCTCTGCTGGACTTTCGGCAGGAGTTGCCAGGCTGCCACCTGTAAAGAAGAGGATGTGTCACCCATAACTTCCACTGGAATATCTCTCCGGGCTGAGGTGAGGAAGGAAAAAAAGGAGTGGGGGCCGGGACAGGAGGGGTATCTCAGGCAGGGCAATAGAAAGCTTCCAGAAGAGCGCCCGTGGCAGTACCATCCTGGCTGACCTGCAGGCACCAAGTTGGCCTGCGTGCTGTCGCTGGTGTGGCTCCACGGCCCTTCCTCTAGGCTTTCAAGCCCTTGTACATATTCAGGTGTTTCACCTGGGAAGTGTGGGAACAGTTCAGCAGCATCTGGCCTGGGGCTCAGCTCACGTTTACTCACAGAGGCCTCGGCACGGTCTCCCAGCTTTGCAATGAGGATGCTCCTTGCGTGGGCGGGCGGGGCTGCTGGCTGTATGGGAGATGATTCCCCACCTCTGACCAATTTCAGAATTGTTTACCACTGGAGCAAGTGCCTTCGTAGTGTTTTCCTCTGTATAATTCTTAGGTTCAGTTTTTTTTTCTTTTTTGGTTCAAGTTAGATTTTATTCCTCATTTATGTATTTATAGATATAAGCATGGAAATAATTCATTCGTATAAATACATCAGTGTGAATGGAAGAACTTTTTTTCTGTTTTATTTTTACATTTTATTTTTTAAAATTTTGAAATTTAATTTTAGTTATTTTTTTTATACAGTAGGTTATTATTAGTTATCTATTTTATGCATAGACATGTATACAGGTCAATCCTAATCTCCCAACTCATCCCACCACCACCACCCCATGGCTTCCCCCACTTTGTGTCCATACGTTTGTTCTCTACCTCTGTGTCTCTATTTCTGCCCTGCAAACCAGTTCATCTCTACCATTTTTCTAGGTTCCACATATAGGCATTAATATACAATATTTGTTTTTCTCTTTCTGACTTACTTCACTCTGTATGACAGTCTCTAGATCCATCAACTTCTCTACAAATGACCCAGTTTCATTCCTTTTTATGGCTGAGTAATATTCCATTTTGTATATGTACCACATCTTTATCCATTCGTCTGTCTGTGGGCATTTATGTTGCTTCCATTACCTGGCTATTGTAAATAGTGCTGCAATGAACATTGTGGTGAATGTGTCTCTGTGATTTATGGTTTTCTCTGGGTATATGCCCAGAAGTGGGATTGCTGGATCCTATGGTAATTCTCTTTTTAGTTTTTTAAAGGAACCTCCATACTGTTCTCCATAGTGACTGTATCAATTTACATTCCCACCAATAGCGGAAGAGGGTTCCTTTTGTCCACACCGTCCCCAGAATTTGTTGATTGTAGATTATCTGATGATGCCGATTCTAACAGGTGTGAGGTCTTACCTCATTGTAGTTTTGATTTGCATTTCTCTAATAATTAGTGATGTTGAGCAGCTTTTCATGTGCGTCTTGGCCATCTCTGTGTCTTCTTTGAAGAAACGTCTCTTTAGATCTTCTGCCCATTTTTGTATTGGGTTGTTTGTTTTATTAATATTAAGCTGCATGAGCTGTTTATATATATTGCAGATTAAACCTTTGTCCATTGATTCGTTTGTGAACGTTTTCGCCCATTCTGAGGGTTGCCTTTCTCCATTCCCTTTTTTTTAACAAAGAAAGAAAGAAAGCAAAAGAAGCAGAACACTAATGTGCGTGAAATATGCCTCTTGAAACTGTCGTTTTGAAATATGGACGTCTTTTGAATTTTTTGGTCGATATATGACCCCAGGATTTGTTTTCAGGGCAGGTGTCATTTACAGGCCTGTAATGATTTGGAATATCCACTGACCATTAGCGCTGGCATTAAACCTGCAGTTGTGTGAAACGGCCACAAGGTGGCAGCAGTTCTCCCTTACCAAATCTGGTTACTAGGGCAGCAGAGCCTCAATGGAAGTCGTGTTCTAGATTGGAATGTAGAACGGAATGTGCCAGGAGAAAGCCCCTCAAGTTTGTCTCACTATTTCTTGTTCGTGTTCTTAATTTAATTTTTTATTTTTTATTACAGCAAATTTGAGTACAACGTTTAGCTTGTTGTAGGTGTGCAAGAGGTGGTTCTTTTACACATATACTTATGTCTGTTCTTCCTGGGATCCTTTTCACATGTACGTTATGACAGAATGTTGAGTAGTCTTCTCTTGGTACTCCGTAGGTCTTTGGTGATTATATACGTCTACTGTGTTTGTATATGTCTGTTAACCCCAATATCGTAATGAATTCAATCCTCACACCTTTCCTTTGGTGAACCATAAGTTTGTTTAATGAATCTGTGATTGCCCTTCTCCGTGGAAATATCTGCCCTGGTATCAATTTATAGGTAACACTATAAGTGATATGATATGATATGTGTCTTTCACTTTCTGACTTACTCCAAGTCACGTGATTACCTCGAGCCTCATCTACGGTGCTGCAAATGGCATTGTGTCCTTTTTCTCCTTGGCGAATATTCTGTCTTAGCGAGGTTCATTTTCTGCAATGTGATTCCCTGAGGGCTGAGGATTAGCTGACCTGGGCAGCCTGACCCTGCCGGCAAGCCCTCCCCAGGTGTGCCTGGGTTGAGGTCAATATAAACAGCACTCCAGGCAGCAATAGCCCCTGCAGCTGTGCCTTACTCCATATTCTCTGCCCCGTCAGCAGTCTCGGGGCTGTGCTGGTGGGAGGGTGTGAGGGTCCACGGCTTTGTGGGTGGCCCGGTGTGAGTGGGGCTCTGCTGGACTTTCGGCAGGAGTTGCCAGGCTGCCACCTGTAAAGAAGAGGATGTGTCACCCATAACTTCCACTGGAATATCTCTCCGGGCTGAGGTGAGGAAGGAAAAAAAGGAGTGGGGGCCGGGACAGGAGGGGTATCTCAGGCAGGGCAATAGAAAGCTTCCAGAAGAGCGCCCGTGGCAGTACCATCCTGGCTGACCTGCAGGCACCAAGTTGGCCTGCGTGCTGTCGCTGGTGTGGCTCCACGGCCCTTCCTCTAGGCTTTCAAGCCCTTGTACATATTCAGGTGTTTCACCTGGGAAGGGTGGGAACAGTTCAGCAGCATCTGGCCTGGGGCTCAGCTCACGTTTACTCACAGAGGCCTCGGCACGGTCTCCCAGCTTTGCAATGAGGATGCTCCTTGCGTGGGCGGGCGGGGCTGCTGGCTGTATGGGAGATGATTCCCCACCTCTGACCAATTTCAGAATTGTTTACCACTGGAGCAAGTGCCTTGGTAGTGTTTTCCTCTGTATAATTCTTAGGTTCAGTTTTTTTTTCTTTTTTGGTTCAAGTTAGATTTTATTCCTCATTTATGTATTTATAGATATAAGCATGGAAATAATTCATTCGTATAAATACATCAGTGTGAATGGAAGAACTTTTTTTCTGTTTTATTTTTACATTTTATTTTTTTAAAATTTTGAAATTTAATTTTAGTTATTTTTTATACAGTAGGTTATTATTAGTTATCTATTTTATGCATAGACATGTATACAGGTCAATCCTAATCTCCCAACTCATCCCACCACCACCACCCCATGGCTTCCCCCACTTTGTGTCCATACGTTTGTTCTCTACCTCTGTGTCTCTATTTCTGCCCTGCAAACCAGTTCATCTCTACCATTTTTCTAGGTTCCACATATAGGCATTAATATACAATATTTGTTTTTCTCTTTCTGGCTTACTTGACTCTGTATGACAGTCTCTAGATCCATCAACTTCTCTACAAATGACCCAGTTTCATTCCTTTTTATGGCTGAGTAATATTCCATTTTATATATGTACCACATCTTTATCCATTCGTCTGTCTGTGGGCATTTATGTTGCTTCCATAACCTGGCTATTGTAAATAGTGCTGCAATGAACATTGTGGTGAATGTGTCTCTGTGATTTATGGTTTTCTCTGGGTATATGCCCAGAAGTGGGATTGCTGGATCCTATGGTAATTCTCTTTTTAGTTTTTTAAAGGAACCTCCATACTGTTCTCCATAGTGACTGTATCAATTTACATTCCCACCAATAGCGGAAGAGGGTTCCTTTTGTCCACACCCTCCCCAGAATTTGTTGTTTGTAGATTATCTGATGATGCCGATTCTAACAGGTGTGAGGTCTTACCTCATTGTAGTTTTGATTTGCATTTCTCTAATAATTAGTGATGTTGAGCAGCTTTTCATGTGCGTCTTGGCCATCTCTGTGTCTTCTTTGAAGAAACGTCTCTTTAGATCTTCTGCCCATTTTTGTATTGGGATGTTTGTTTTATTAGTATTAAGCTGCATGAGCTGTTTATATATATTGGAGATTAAACCTTTGTCCATTGATTCGTTTGTGAACGTTTTCGCCCATTCTGAGGGTTGCCTTTCTCCATTCCCGTTTTTTTTAACAAAGAAAGAAAGAAAGCAAAAGAAGCAGAACACTAATGTGCGTGAAATATGCCTCTTGAAACTGTCATTTTGAAATATGGACGTCTTTTGAATTTTTTGGTCGATATATGACCCCAGGATTTGTTTTCAGGGCAGGTGTCATTTACAGGCCAGTAATGATTTGGAATATCCACTGACCATTAGCGCTGGCATTAAACCTGCAGTTGTGTGAAACGGCCACAAGGTGGCAGCAGTTCTCCCTTACCAAATCTGGTTACTAGGGCAGCAGAGACTCAATGGAAGTCGTGTTCTAGATTGGAATGTAGAACGGAATGTGCCAGGAGAAAGCCCCTCAAGTTTGTCTCACTATTTCTTGTTCGTGTTCTTAATTTAATTTTTTATTTTTTATTACAGCAAATTTGAGTACAACGTTTAGCTTGTTGTAGGTGTGCAAGAGGTGGTTCTTTTACACATATACTTATGTCTGTTCTTCCTGGGATCCTTTTCCCATGTACGTTATGACAGAATGTTGAGTAGTCTTCTCTTGGTACTCCGTAGGTCTTTGGTGATTATATACGTCTACTGTGTTTGTATCTGTCTGTTAACCCCAATATCGTAATGAATTCAATCCTCACACCTTTCCTTTGGTGAACCATAAGTTTGTTTAATGAATCTGTGATTGCCCTTCTCCGTGGAAATATCTGCCCTGGTATCAATTTATAGGTAACACTATAAGTGATATGATATGATATGTGTCTTTCACTTTCTGACTTACTCCAAGTCACGTGATTACCTCGAGCCTCATCTACCGTGCTGCAAATGGCATTGTGTCCTTTTTCTCCTTGGCAAATATTCTGTCTTAGCGAGGTTCATTTTCTGCAATGTGATTCCCTGAGGGCTGAGGATTAGCTGACCTGGGCAGCCTGACCCTGCCGGCAAGCCCTCCCCAGGTGTGCCTGGGTTGAGGTCAATATAAACAGCACTCCAGGCAGCAATAGCCCCTGCAGCTGTGCCTTACTCCATATTCTCTGCCCCGTCAGCAGTCTCGGGGCTGTGCTGGTGGGAGGGTGTGAGGGTCCACGGCTTTGTGGGTGGCCCGGTGTGAGTGGGGCTCTGCTGGACTTTCGGCAGGAGTTGCCAGGCTGCCACCTGTAAAGAAGAGGATGTGTCACCCATAACTTCCACTGGAATATCTCTCCGGGCTGAGGTGAGGAAGGAAAAAAAGGAGTGGGGGCCGGGACAGGAGGGGTATCTCAGGCAGGGCAATAGAAAGCTTCCAGAAGAGCGCCCGTGGCAGTACCATCCTGGCTGACCTGCAGGCACCAAGTTGGCCTGCGTGCTGTCGCTGGTGTGGCTCCACGGCCCTTCCTCTAGGCTTTCAAGCCCTTGAACATATTCAGGTGTTTCACCTGGGAAGGGTGGGAACAGTTCAGCAGCATCTGGCCTGGGGCTCAGCTCACGTTTACTCACAGAGGCCTCGGCACGGTCTCCCAGCTTTGCAATGAGGATGCTCCTTGCGTGGGCGGGCGGGGCTGCTGGCTGTATGGGAGATGATTCCCCATCTCTGACCAATTTCAGAATTGTTTACCACTGGAGCAAGTGCCTTGGTAGTGTTTTCCTCTGTATAATTCTTAGGTTCAGTTTTTTTTTCTTTTTTGGTTCAAGTTAGATTTTATTCCTCATTTATGTATTTATAGATATAAGCATGGAAATAATTCATTCGTATAAATACATCAGTGTGAATGGAAGAACTTTTTTTCTGTTTTATTTTTACATTTTATTTTTTTAAAATTTTGAAATTTAATTTTAGTTATTTTTTATACAGTAGGTTATTATTAGTTATCTATTTTATGCATAGACATGTATACAGGTCAATCCTAATCTCCCAACTCATCCCACCACCACCACCCCATGGCTTCCCCCACTTTGTGTCCATACGTTTGTTCTCTACCTCTGTGTCTCTATTTCTGCCCTGAAAACCAGTTCATCTCTACCATTTTTCTAGGTTCCACATATAGGCATTAATATACAATATTTGTTTTTCTCTTTCTGGCTTACTTGACTCTGTATGACAGTCTCTAGATCCATCAACTTCTCTACAAATGACCCAGTTTCATTCCTTTTAATGGCTGAGTAATATTCCATTTTATATATGTACCACATCTTTATCCATTCGTCTGTCTGTGGGCATTTATGTTGCTTCCATAACCTGGCTATTGTAAATAGTGCTGCAATGAACATTGTGGTGAATGTGTCTCTGTGATTTATGGTTTTCTCTGGGTATATGCCCAGAAGTGGGATTGCTGGATCCTATGGTAATTCTCTTTTTAGTTTTTTAAAGGAACCTCCATACTGTTCTCCATAGTGACTGTATCAATTTACATTCCCACCAATAGCGGAAGAGGGTTCCTTTTGTCCACACCCTCCCCAGAATTTGTTGTTTGTAGATTATCTGATGATGCCGATTCTAACAGGTGTGAGGTCTTACCTCATTGTAGTTTTGATTTGCATTTCTCTAATAATTAGTGATGTTGAGCAGCTTTTCATGTGCGTCTTGGCCATCTCTGTGTCTTCTTTGAAGAAACGTCTCTTTAGATCTTCTGCCCATTTTTGTATTGGGATGTTTGTTTTATTAGTATTAAGCTGCATGAGCTGTTTATATATATTGGAGATTAAACCTTTGTCCATTGATTCGTTTGTGAACGTTTTCGCCCATTCTGAGGGTTGCCTTTCTCCATTCCCGTTTTTTTTAACAAAGAAAGAAAGAAAGCAAAAGAAGCAGAACACTAATGTGCGTGAAATATGCCTCTTGAAACTGTCGTTTTGAAATATGGACGTCTTTTGAATTTTTTGGTCGATATATGACCCCAGGATTTGTTTTCAGGGCAGGTGTCATTTACAGGCCAGTAATGATTTGGAATATCCACTGACCATTAGCGCTGGCATTAAACCTGCAGTTGTGTGAAACGGCCACAAGGTGGCAGCAGTTCTCCCTTACCAAATCTGGTTACTAGGGCAGCAGAGACTCAATGGAAGTCGTGTTCTAGATTGGAATGTAGAACGGAATGTGCCAGGAGAAAGCCCCTCAAGTTTGTCTCACTATTTCTTGTTCGTGTTCTTAATTTAATTTTTTATTTTTTATTACAGCAAATTTGAGTACAACGTTTAGCTTGTTGTAGGTGTGCAAGAGGTGGTTCTTTTACACATATACTTATGTCTGTTCTTCCTGGGATCCTTTTCCCATGTACGTTATGACAGAATGTTGAGTAGTCTTCTCATGGTACTCCGTAGGTCTTTGGTGATTATATACGTCTACTGTGTTTGTATCTGTCTGTTAACCCCAATATCGTAATGAATTCAATCCTCACACCTTTCCTTTGGTGAACCATAAGTTTGTTTAATGAATCTGTGATTGCCCTTCTCCGTGGAAATATCTGCCCTGGTATCAATTTATAGGTAACACTATAAGTGATATGATATGATATGTGTCTTTCACTTTCTGACTTACTCCAAGTCACGTGATTACCTCGAGACTCATCTACGGTGCTGCAAATGGCATTGTGTCCTTTTTCTCCTTGGCGAATATTCTGTCTTAGCGAGGTCCATTTTCTGCAATGTGATTCCCTGAGGGCTGAGGATTAGCTGACCTGGGCAGCCTGACCCTGCCGGCAAGCCCTCCCCAGGTGTGCCTGGGTTGAGGTCAATATAAACAGCACTCCAGGCAGCAACAGCCCCTGCAGCTGTGCCTTACTCCATATTCTCTGCCCCGTCAGCAGTCTCGGGGCTGTGCTGGTGGGAGGGTGTGAGGGTCCACGGCTTTGGGGGTGGCCCGGTGTGAGTGGGGCTCTGCTGGACTTTCGGCAGGAGTTGCCAGGCTGCCACCTGTAAAGAAGAGGATGTGTCACCCATAACTTCCACTGGAATATCTCTCCGGGCTGAGGTGAGGAAGGAAAAAAAGGAGTGGGGGCCGGGACAGGAGGGGTATCTCAGGCAGGGCAATAGAAAGCTTCCAGAAGAGCGCCCGTGGCCAGTACCATCCTGGCTGACCTGCAGGCACCAAGTTGGCCTGCGTACTGTCGCTGGTGTGGCTCCACGGCCCTTCCTCTAGGCATTCAAGCCCTTGTACATATTCAGGTGTTTCACCTGGGAAGGGTGGGAACAGTTCAGCAGCATCTGGCCTGGGGCTCAGCTCACGTTTACTCACAGAGGCCTCGGCACGGTCTCCCAGCTTTGCAATGAGGATGCTCCTTGCGTGGGTGGGCGGGGCTGCTGGCTGTATGGGAGATGATTCCCCACCTCTGACCAATTTCAGAATTCTTTAACACTGGAGCAAGTGCCTTGGTAGTGTTTTCCTCTGTATAATTCTTAGGTTCAGTTTTTTTTTTCTTTTTTGGTTCAAGTTAGATTTTATTCCTCATTTATGTATTTATAGATATAAGCATGGAAATAATTCATTCGTATAAATACATCATTGTGAATGGAAGAACTTTTTTTCTGTTTTATTTTTACATTTTATTTTTTAAAATTTTGAAATTTAATTTTAGTTATTTTTTTATACAGTAGGTTATTATTAGTTATCTATTTTATGCATAGACATGCATACAGGTCAATCCTAATCTCTCAACTCATCCCACCACCACCACCCCATGGCTTCCCCCACTTTGTGTCCATACGTTTGTTCTCTACCTCTGTGTCTCTATTTCTGCCCTGCAAACCAGTTCATCTCTACCATTTTTCTAGGTTCCACATATAGGCATTAATATACAATATTTGTTTTTCTCTTTCTGGCTTACTTCACTCTGTATGACAGTCTCTAGATCCATCAACTTCTCTACAAATGACCCAGTTTCATTCCTTTTTATGGCTGAGTAATATTCCATTTTATATATGTACCACATCTTTATCCATTCGTCTGTCTGTGGGCATTTATGTTGCTTCCATAACCTGGCTATTGTAAATAGTGCTGCAATGAACATTGTGGTGAATGTGTCTCTGTGATTTATGGTTTTCTCAGGGTATATGCCCAGAAGTGGGATTGCTGGATCCTATGGTAATTCTCTTTTTAGTTTTTTAAAGGAACCTCCATACTGTTCTCCATA
Organism: Mesoplodon bidens; assembly: GCF_964165515.1. Classification (NCBI taxonomy): domain Eukaryota; kingdom Metazoa; phylum Chordata; class Mammalia; order Artiodactyla; family Ziphiidae; genus Mesoplodon; species Mesoplodon bidens. The sequence goes on from NW_027671286.1 coordinate 1,304,981, forward strand.
GTGACTGTATCAATTTACATTCCCACCAATAGCGGAAGAGGGTTCCTTTTGTCCACACCCTCCCCAGAATTTGTTGTTTGTAGATTATCTGATGATGCCGATTCTAACAGGTGTGAGGTCTTACCTCATTGTAGTTTTGATTTGCATTTCTCTAATAATTAGTGATGTTGAGCAGCTTTTCATGTGCGTTTTGGCCATCTCTGTGTCTTCTTTGAAGAAACGTCTCTTTAGATCTTCTGCCCATTTTTGTATTGGGATGTTTGTTTTATAAGTATTAAGCTGCATGAGCTGTTTATATATATTGGAGATTAAACCTTTGTCCATTGATTCGTTTGTGAACGTTTTCGCCCATTCTGAGGGTTGCCTTTCTCCATTCCCGTTTTTTTTAACAAAGAAAGAAAGAAAGCAAAAGAAGCAGAACACTAATGTGCGTGAAATATGCCTCTTGAAACTGTCGTTTTGAAATATGGACGTCTTTTGAATTTTTTGGTCGATATATGACCCCAGGAATTGTTTTCAGGGCAGGTGTCATTTACAGGCCTGTAATGATTTGGAATATCCACTGACCATTAGCGCTGGCATTAAACCTGCAGTTGTGTGAAACGGCCACAAGGTGGCAGCAGTTCTCCCTTACCAAATCTGGTTACTAGGGCAGCAGAGCCTCAATGGACGTCGTGTTCTAGATTGGAATGTAGAACGGAATGTGCCAGGAGAAAGGCCCTCAAGTTTGTCTCACTACTTCTTGTTCGTGTTCTTAATTTAATTTTTTATTTTTTATTACAGCAAGTTTGAGTACAACGATTAGCTTGTTGTAGGTGTGCAAGAGGTGGTTCTTTTACACATATACATATGTCTGTTCTTCCTGGGATCCTTCTCCCATGTACGTTATGACAGAATGTTGAGTAGTCTTCTCTTGGTACTCCGTAGGTCTTTGGTGATTATATACGTCTACTGTGTTTGTATCTGTCTGTTAACCCCAATATCGTAATGAATTCAATCCTCACACCTTTCCTTTGGTGAACCATAAGTTTGTTTAATGAATCTGTGATTGCCCTTCTCCGTGGAAATATCTGCCCTGGTATCAATTTATAGGTAACACCTATAAGTGATATGATATGATATGTGTCTTTCACTTTCTGACTTACTCCAAGTCACGTGATTACCTCAAGACTCATCTACGGTGCTGCAAATGGCATTGTGTCCTTTTTTTCCTTGGCGAATATTCTGTCTTAGCGAGGTCCATTTTCTGCAATGTGATTCCCTGAGGGCTGAGGATTAGCTGACCTGGGCAGCCTGACCCTGCCGGCAAGCCCTCCCCAGGTGTGCCTGGGTTGAGGTCAATATAAACAGCACTCCAGGCAGCAATAGCCCCTGCAGCTGTGCCTGACTCCATATTCTCTGCCCCGTCAGCAGTCTCGGGGCTGTGCTGGTGGGAGGGTGTGAGGGTCCACGGCTTTGTGGGTGGCCCGGTGTGAGTGGGGCTCTGCTGGACTTTCGGCAGGAGTTGCCAGGCTGCCACCTGTAAAGAAGAGGATGTGTCACCCATAACTTCCACTGGAATATCTCTCCGGGCTGAGGTGAGGAAGGAAAAAAAGGAGTGGGGGCTGGGACAGGAGGGGTATCTCAGGCAGGGCAATAGAAAGCTTCCAGAAGAGCGCCCGTGGCAGTACCATCCTGGCTGACCTGCAGGCACCAAGTTGGCCTGCGTGCTGTCGCTGGTGTGGCTCCACGGCCCTTCCTCTAGGCTTTCAAGCCCTTGTACATATTCAGGTGTTTCACCTGGGAAGGGTGGGAACAGTTCAGCAGCATCTGGCCTGGGGCTCAGCTCACGTTTACTCACAGAGGCCTCGGCACGGTCTCCCAGCTTTGCAATGAGGATGCTCCTTGCGTGGGCGGGCGGGGCTGCTGGCTGTATGGGAGATGATTCCCCACCTCTGACCAATTTCAGAATTGTTTACCACTGGAGCAAGTGCCTTGGTAGTGTTTTCCTCTGTATAATTCTTAGGTTCAGTTTTTTTTTCTTTTTTGGTTCAAGTTAGATTTTATTCCTCATTTATGTATTTATAGATATAAGCATGGAAATAATTCATTCGTATAAATACATCAGTGTGAATGGAAGAACTTTTTTTCTGTTTTATTTTTACATTTTATTTTTTAAAATTTTGAAATTTAATTTTAGTTATTTTTTTATACAGTAGGTTATTATTAGTTATCTATTTTATGCATAGACATGTATACAGGTCAATCCTAATCTCCCAACTCATCCCACCACCACCACCCCATGGCTTCCCCCACTTTGTGTCCATACGTTTGTTCTCTACCTCTGTGTCTCTATTTCTGCCCTGCAAACCAGTTCATCTCTACCATTTTTCTAGGTTCCACATATAGGCATTAATATACAATATTTGTTTTTCTCTTTCTGGCTTACTTGACTCTGTATGACAGTCTCTAGATCCATCAACTTCTCTACAAATGACCCAGTTTCATTCCTTTTTGTGGCTGAGTAATATTCCATTTTATATATGTACCACATCTTTATCCATTCGTCTGTCTGTGGGCATTTATGTTGCTTCCATAACCTGGCTATTGTAAATAGTGCTGCAATGAACATTGTGGTGAATGTGTCTCTGTGATTTATGGTTTTCTCTGGGTATATGCCCAGAAGTGGGATTGCTGGATCCTATGGTAATTCTCTTTTTAGTTTTTTAAAGGAACCTCCATACTGTTCTCCATAGTGACTGTATCAATTTACATTCCCACCAATAGCGGAAGAGGGTTCCTTTTGTCCACACCCTCCCCAGAGTTTGTTGTTTGTAGATTATCTGATGATGCCGATTCTAACAGGTGTGAGGTCTTACCTCATTGTAGTTTTGATTTGCATTTCTCTAATAATTAGTGATGTTGAGCAGCTTTTCATGTGCGTCTTGGCCATCTCTGTGTCTTCTTTGAAGAAACGTCTCTTTAGATCTTCTGCCCATTTTTGTATTGGGTTGTTTGTTTTATTAGTATTAAGCTGCATGAGCTGTTTATATATATTGGAGATTAAACCTTTGTCCATTGATTCGTTTGTGAACGTTTTCGCCCATTCTGAGGGTTGCCTTTCTCCATTCCCGTTTTTTTTAACAAAGAAAGAAAGAAAGCAAAAGAAGCAGAACACTAATGTGCGTGTAATATGCCTCTTGAAACTGTCGTTTTGAAATATGGACGTCTTTTGAATTTTTTGGTCGATATATGACCCCAGGATTTGTTTTCAGGGCAGGTGTCATTTACAGGCCTGTAATGATTTGGATTATCCACTGACCATTAGCGCTGGCATTAAACCTGCAGTTGTGTTAAACGGCCAAAAGGTGGCAGCAGTTCTCCCTTACCAATTCTGGTTACTAGGGCAGCAGAGACTCAATGGAAGTCGTGTTCTAGATTGGAATGTAGAACGGAATGTGCCAGGAGAAAGCCCCTCAAGTTTGTCTCACTACTTCTTGTTCGTGTTCTTAATTTAATTTTTTATTTTTTATTACAGCAAGTTTGAGTACAACGTTTAGCTTGTTGTAGGTGTGCAAGAGGTGGTTCTTTTACACATATACATATGTCTGTTCTTTCTGGGATCCTTTTCCCATGTACGTTATGACAGAATGTTGAGTAGTCTTCTCTTGGTACTCCGTAGGTCTTTGGTGATTATATACGTCTACTGTGTTTGTATCTGTCTGATAACACGAATATCGTAATGAATTCAATCCTCACACCTTTCCTTTGGTGAACCATAAGTTTGTTTAATGAATCTGTGATTGCCCTTCTCCGTGGAAATATCTGCCCTGGTATCAATTTATAGGTAACACCTATAAGTGATATGATATGATATGTGTCTTTCACTTTCTGACTTACTCCAAGTCACGTGATTACCTCGAGACTCATCTACGGTGCTGCAAATGGCATTGTGTCCTTTTTCTTCTTGGCGAATATTCTGTCTTAGCGAGGTCCATTTTCTGCAATGTGATTCCCTGAGGGCTGAGGATTAGCTGACCTGGGCAGCCTGACCCTGCCGGCAAGCCCTCCCCAGGTGTGCCTGGGTTGAGGTCAATATAAACAGCACTCCAGGCAGCAATAGCCCCTGCAGCTGTGCCTGACTCCATATTCTCTGCCCCGTCAGCAGTCTCGGGGCTGTGCTGGTGGGAGGGTGTGAGGGTCCACGGCTTTGTGGGTGGCCCGGTGTGAGTGGGGCTCTGCTGGACTTTCGGCAGGAGTTGCCAGGCTGCCACCTGTAAAGAAGAGGATGTGTCACCCATAACTTCCACTGGAATATCTCTCCGGGCTGAGGTGAGGAAGGAAAAAAAGGAGTGGGGGCCGGGACAGGAGGGGTATCTCAGGCAGGGCAATAGAAAGCTTCCAGAAGAGCGCCCGTGGCCAGTACCATCCTGGCTGACCTGCAGGCACCAAGTTGGCCTGCGTGCTGTCGCTGGTGTGGCTCCAAGGCCCTTCCTCTAGGCTTTCAAGCCCTTGTACATATTCAGGTGTTTCACCTGGGAAGGGTGGGAACAGTTCAGCAGCATCTGGCCTGGGGCTCAGCTCACGTTTACTCACAGAGGTCTCGGCACTGTCTCCCAGCTTTGCAATGAGGATGCTCCTTGCGTGGGCGGGCGGGGCTGCTGGCTGTATGGGAGATGATTCCCCACCTCTGACCAATTTCAGAATTCTTTACCACTGGAGCAAGTGCCTTGGTAGTGTTTTCCTCTGTATAATTCTTAGGTTCAGTTTTTTTTTCTTTTTTGGTTCAAGTTAGATTTTATTCCTCATTTATGTATTTATAGATATAAGCATGGAAATAATTCATTCATATAAATACATCAGTGTGAATGGAAGAACTTTTTTTCTGTTTTATTTTTACATTTTATTTTGTAAAATTTTGAAATTTAATTTTAGTTATTTTTTTATACAGTAGGTTATTATTAGTTATCTATTTTATGCATAGACATGTATACAGGTCAATCCTAATCTCTCAACTCATCCCACCACCACCACCCCATGGCTTCCCCCACTTTGTGTCCATACGTTTGTTCTCTACCTCTGTGTCTCTATTTCTGCCCTGCAAACCAGTTCATCTCTACCATTTTTCTAGGTTCCACATATAGGCATTAATATACAATATTTGTTTTTCTGTTTCTGGCTTACTTGACTCTGTATGACAGTCTCTAGATCCATCAACTTCTCTACAAATGACCCAGTTTCATTCCTTTTTATGGCTGAATAATATTCCATTTTATATATGTACCACATCTTTATCCATTCGTCTGTCTGTGGGCATTTATGTTGCTTCCATAACCTGGCTATTGTAAATAGTGCTGCAATGAACATTGTGGTGAATGTGTCTCTGTGATTTATGGTTTTCTCTGGGTATATGCCCAGAAGTGGGATTGCTGGATCCTATGGTAATTCTCTTTTTAGTTTTTTAAAGGAACCTCCATACTGTTCTCCATAGTGACTGTATCAATTTACATTCCCACCAATAGCGGAAGAGGGTTCCTTTTGTCCACACCCTCCCCAGAATTTGTTGTTTGTAGATTATCTGATGATGCCGATTCTAACAGGTGTGAGGTCTTACCTCATTGTAGTTTTGATTTGCATTTCTCTAATAATTAGTGATGTTGAGCAGCTTTTCATGTGCGTCTTGGCCATCTCTGTGTCTTCTTTGAAGAAACGTCTCTTTAGATCTTCTGCCCATTTTTGTATTGGGTTGTTTGTTTTATTAATATTAAGCTGCATGAGCTGTTTATATATATTGGAGATTAAACCTTTGTCCATTGATTCGTTTGTGAACGTTTTCGCCCATTCTGAGGGTTGCCTTTTTCCATTCCCGTTTTTTTTAACAAAGAAAGAAAGAAAGCAAAAGAAGCAGAACACTAATGTGCGTGAAATATGCCTCTTGAAACTGTCGTTTTGAAATATGGACGTCTTTTGAATTTTTTGGTCGATATATGACCCCAGGATTTGTTTTCAGGGCAGGTGTCATTTACAGGCCTGTAATGATTTGGAATATCCACTGACCATTAGCGCTGGCATTAAACCTGCAGTTGTGTGAAACGGCCACAAGGTGGCAGCAGTTCTCCCTTACCAAATCTGGTTACTAGGGCAGCAGAGCCTCAATGGAAGTCGTGTTCTAGATTGGAATGTAGAACGGAATGTGCCAGGAGAAAGCCCCTCAAGTTTGTCTCACTACTTCTTGTTCGTGTTTTTAATTTAATTTTTTATTTTTTATTACAGCAAGTTTGAGTACAACGTTTAGCTTGTTGTAGGTGGGCAAGAGGTGGTTCTTTTACACATATACATATGTCTGTTCTTCCTGGGATCCTTTTCCCATGTACGTTATGACAGAATGTTGAGTAGTCTTCTCTTGGTACTCCGTAGGTCTTTGGTGATTATATACGTCTACTGTGTTTGTATATGTCTGTTAACCCCAATATCGTAATGAATTCAATCCTCACACCTTTCCTTTGGTGAACCATAAGTTTGTTTAATGAATCTGTGATTGCCCTTCTCCGTGGAAATATCTGCCCTGGTATCAATTTATAGGTAACACCTATAAGTGATATGATATGATATGTGTCTTTCACTTTCTGACTTACTCCAAGTCACGTGATTACCTCGAGACTCATCTACGGTGCTGCAAATGGCATTGTGTCCTTTTTTTCCTTGGCGAATATTCTGTCTTAGCGAGGTCCATATTCTGCAATGTGATTCCCTGAGGGCTGAGGATTAGCTGACCTGGGCAGCCTGACCCTGCCGGCAAGCCCTCCCCAGGTGTGCCTGGGTTGAGGTCAATATAAACAGCACTCCAGGCAGCAATAGCCCCTGAAGCTGTGCCTGACTCCATATCCTCTGCCCCGTCAGCAGTCTCGGGGCTGTGCTGGTGGGAGGGTGTGAGGGTCCACGGCTTTGTGGGTGGCCCGGTGTGAGTGGGGCTCTGCTGGACTTTCGGCAGGAGTTGCCAGGCTGCCACCTGTAAAGAAGAGGATGTGTCACCCATAACTTCCACTGGAATATCTCTCCGGGCTGAGGTGAGGAAGGAAAAAAAGGAGTGGGGGCCGGGACAGGAGGGGTATCTCAGGCAGGGCAATAGAAAGCTTCCAGAAGAGCGCCCGTGGCCAGTACCATCCTGGCTGACCTGCAGGCACCAAGTTGGCCTGCGTGCTGTCGCTGGTGTGGCTCCACGGCCCTTCCTCTAGGCTTTCAAGCCCTTGTACATATTCAGGTGTTTCACCTGGGAAGGGTGGGAACAGTTCAGCAGCATCTGGCCTGGGGCTCAGCTCACGTTTACTCACAGAGGCCTCGGCACGGTCTCCCAGCTTTGCAATGAGGATGCTCCTTGCGTGGGCGGGCGGGGCTGCTGGCTGTATGGGAGATGATTCCCCACCTCTGACCAATTTCAGAATTCTTTACCACTGGAGCAAGTGCCTTGGCAGTGTTTTCCTCTGTATAATTCTTAGGTTCAGTTTTTTTTTCTTTTTTGGTTCAAGTTAGATTTTATTCCTCATTTATGTATTTATAGATATAAGCATGGAAATAATTCATTCGTATAAATACATCAGTGTGAATGGAAGAACTTTATTTCTGTTTTATTTTTACATTTTATTTTGTAAAATTTTGAAATTTAATTTTAGTTATTTTTTTATACAGTAGGTTATTATTAGATATCTATTTTATGCATAGACATGTATACAGGTCAATCCTAATCTCCCAACTCATCCCACCACCACCACCCCATGGCTTCCCCCACTTTGTGTCCATACGTTTGTTCTCTACCTCTGTGTCTCTATTTCTGCCCTGCAAACCAGTTCATCTCTACCATTTTTCTAGGTTCCACATATAGGCATTAATATACAATATTTGTTTTTCTCTTTCTGGCTTACTTGACTCTGTTTGACAGTCTCTAGATCCATCAACTTCTCTACAAATGACCCAGTTTCATTCCTTTTTATGGCTGAGTAATATTCCATTTTATATATGTACCACATCTTTATCCATTCGTCTGTCTGTGGGCATTTATGTTGCTTCCATAACCTGGCTCTTGTAAATAGTGCTGCAATGAACATTGTGGTGAATGTGTCTCTGTGATTTATGGTTTTCTCTGGGTATATGCCCAGAAGTGGGATTGCTGGATCCTATGGTAATTCTCTTTTTAGTTTTTTAAAGGAACCTCCATACTGTTCTCCATAGTGACTGTATCAATTTACATTCCCACCAATAGCGGAAGAGGGTTCCTTTTGTCCACACCCTCCCCAGAGTTTGTTGTTTGTAGATTATCTGATGATGCCGATTCTAACAGGTGTGAGGTCTTACCTCATTGTAGTTTTGATTTGCATTTCTCTAATAATTAGTGATGTTGAGCAGCTTTTCATGTGCGTCTTGGCCATCTCTGTGTCTTCTTTGAAGAAACGTCTCTTTAGATCTTCTGCCCATTTTTGTATTGGGTTGTTTGTTTTATTAATATTAAGCTGCATGAGCTGTTTATATATATTGGAGATTAAACCTTTGTCCATTGATTCGTTTGTGAACGTTTTCGCCCATTCTGAGGGTTGCCTTTCTCCATTCCCGTTTTTTTTAACAAAGAAAGAAAGAAAGCAAAAGAAGCAGAACACTAATGTGCGTGTAATATGCCTCTTGAAACTGTCGTTTTGAAATATGGACGTCTTTTGAATTTTTTGGTCGATATATGACCCCAGGATTTGTTTTCAGGGCAGGTGTCATTTACAGGCCTGTAATGATTTGGAATATCCACTGACCATTAGCGCTGGCATTAAACCTGCAGTTGTGTGAAACGGCCACAAGGTGGCAGCAGTTCTCCCTTACCAATTCTGGTTACTAGGGCAGCAGAGACTCAATGGAAGTCGTGTTCTAGATTGGAATGTAGAACGGAATGTGCCAGGAGAAAGCCCCTCAAGTTTGTCTCACTACTTCTTGTTCGTGTTCTTAATTTAATTTTTTATTTTTTATTACAGCAAGTTTGAGTACAACGTTTAGCTTGTTGTAGGTGTGCAAGAGGTGGTTCTTTTACACATATACATATGTCTGTTCTTCCTGGGATCCTTTTCCCATGTACGTTATGACAGAATGTTGAGTAGTCTTCTCTTGGTACTCCGTAGGTCTTTGGTGATTATATACGTCTACTGTGTTTGTATATGTCTGTTAACCCCAATATCGTAATGAATTCAATCCTCACACCTTTCCTTTGGTGAACCATAAGTTTGTTTAATGAATCTGTGATTGCCCTTCTCCGTGAAAATATCTGCCCTGGTATCAATTTATAGGTAACACCTATAATGATATGATATGATATTTGTCTTTCACTTTCTGACTTACTCCAAGTCACGTGATTACCTCGAGACTCATCTACGGTGCTGCAAATGGCATTGTGTCCTTTTTCTCCTTGGCGAATATTCTGTCCTAGCGAGGTCCATTTTCTGCAATGTGATTCCCTGAGGGCTGAGGATTAGCTGACCTGGGCAGCCTGACCCTGCCGGCAAGCCCTCCCCAGGTGTGCCTGGGTTGAGGTAAATATAAACAGCACTCCAGGCAGCAATAGCCCCTGCAGCTGTGCCTGACTCCATATTCTCTGCCCCGTCAGCAGTCTCGGGGCTGTGCTGGTGGGAGGGTGTGAGGGTCCACGGCTTTGTGGGTGGCCCGGTGTGAGTGGGGCTCTGCTGGACTTTCGGCAGGAGTTGCCAGGCTGCCACCTGTAAAGAAGAGGATGTGTCACCCATAACTTCCACTGGAATATCTCTCCGGGCTGAGGTGAGGAAGGAAAAAAAGGACTGGGGGCCGGGACAGGAGGGGTATCTCAGGCAGGGCAATAGAAAGCTTCCAGAAGAGCGCCCGTGGCAGTACCATCCTGGCTGACCTGCAGGCACCAAGTTGGCCTGCGTGCTGTCGCTGGTGTGGCTCCACGGCCCTTCCTCTAGGCTTTCAAGCCCTTGTACATATTCAGGTGTTTCACCTGGGAAGGGTGGGAACAGTTCAGCAGCATCTGGCCTGGGGCTCAGCTCACGTTTACTCACAGAGGCCTCGGCACGGTCTCCCAGCTTTGCAATGAGGATGCTCCTTGCGTGGGCGGGCGGGGCTGCTGGCTGTATGGGAGATGATTCCCCACCTCTGACCAATTTCAGAATTGTTTACCACTGGAGCAAGTGCCTTCGTATTGTTTTCCTCTGTATAATTCTTAGGTTCAGTTTCTTTTTTTCTTTTTTGGTTCAAGTTAGATTTTATTCCTCATTTATGTATTTATAGATATAAGCATGGAAATAATTCATTCGTATAAATACATCAGTGTGAATGGAAGAACTTTTTTTCTGTTTTATTTTTACATTTTATTTTTTAAAATTTTGAAATTTAATTTTAGTTTTTTTTTATACAGTAGGTTATTATTAGTTATCTATTTTATGCATAGACATGTATACAGGTCAATCCTAATCTCCCAACTCATCCCACCACCACCACCCCATGGCTTCCCCCACTTTGTGTCCATACGTTTGTTCTCTACCTCTGTGTCTCTATTTCTGCCCTGCAAACCAGTTCATCTCTACCATTTTTCTAGGTTCCACATATAGGCATTAATATACAATATTTGTTTTTCTCTTTCTGACTTACTTCACTCTGTATGACAGTCTCTAGATCCATCAACTTCTCTACAAATGACCCAGTTTCATTCCTTTTTATGGCTGAGTAATATTCCATTTTGTATATGTACCACATCTTTATCCATTCGTCTGTCTGTGGGCATTTATGTTGCTTCCATTACCTGGCTATTGTAAATAGTGCTGCAATGAACATTGTGGTGAATGTGTCTTTGTGATTTATGGTTTTCTCTGGGTATACGCCCAGAAGTGGGATTGCTGGATCCTATGGTAATTCTCTTTTTAGTTTTTTAAAGGAACCTCCATACTGTTCTCCATAGTGACTGTATCAATTTACATTCCCACCAATAGCGGAAGAGGGTTCCTTTTGTCCACACCCTCCCCAGAATTTGTTGATTGTAGATTATCTGATGATGCCGATTCTAACAGGTGTGAGGTCTTACCTCATTGTAGTTTTGATTTGCATTTCTCTAATAATTAGTGATGTTGAGCAGCTTTTCTTGTGCGTCTTGGCCATCTCTGTGTCTTCTTTGAAGAAACGTCTCTTTAGATCTTCTGCCCATTTTTGTATTGGGTTGTTTGTTTTATTAATATTAAGCTGCATGAGCTGTTTATATATATTGCAGATTAAACCTTTGTCCATTGATTCGTTTGTGAACGTTTTCGCCCATTCTGAGGGTTGCCTTTCTCCATTCCCGATTTTTTTAACAAAGAAAGAAAGAAAGCAAAAGAAGCAGAACACTAATGTGCGTGAAATATGCCTCTTGAAACTGTCGTTTTGAAATATGGACGTCTTTTGAATTTTTTGGTCGATATATGACCCCAGGATTTGTTTTCAGGGCAGGTGTCATTTACAGGCCTGTAATGATTTGGAATATCCACTGACCATTAGCGCTGGCATTAAACCTGCAGTTGTGTGAAACGGCCACAAGGTGGCAGCAGTTCTCCCTTACCAAATCTTGTTACTAGGGCAGCAGAGCCTCAATGGAAGTCGTGTTCTAGATTAGAATGTAGAACGGAATGTGCCAGGAGAAAGCCCCTCAAGTTTGTCTCACTACTTCTTGTTCGTGTTTTTAATTTAATTTTTTATTTTTTATTACAGCAAGTTTGAGTACAAAGTTTAGCTTGTTGTAGGTGTGCAAGAGGTGGTTCTTTTACACATATACATATGTCTGTTCTTCCTGGGATCCTTTTCACATGTACGTTATGACAGAATGTTGAGTAGTCTTCTCTTGGTACTCCGTAGGTCTTTGGTGATTATATACGTCTACTGTGTTTGTATCTGTCTGTTAACCCCAATATCGTAATGAATTCAATCCTCACACCTTTCCTTTGGTGAACCATAAGTTTGTTTAATGAATCTGTGATTGCCCTTCTCCGTGGAAATATCTGCCCTGGTATCAATTTATAGGTAACACCTATAAGTGATATGATATGATATGTGTCTTTCACTTTCTGACTTACTCCAAGTCACGTGATTACCTCGAGACTCATCTACGGTGCTGCAAATGGCATTGTGTCCTTTTTCTCCTTGGCGAATATTCTGTCTTAGCGAGGTCCATATTCTGCAATGTGATTCCCTGAGGGCTGAGGATTAGCTGACCTGGGCAGCCTGACCCTGCCGGCAAGCCCACCCCAGGTGTGCCTGGGTTGATGTCAATATAAACAGCACTCCAGGCAGCAATAGCCCCTGCAGCTGTGCCTTACTCCATATTCTCTGCCCCGTCAGCAGTCTCGGGGCTGTGCTGGTGGGAGGGTGTGAGGGTCCACGGCTTTGTGGGTGGCCCGGTGTGAGTGGGGCTCTGCTGGACTTTCGGCAGGAGTAGCCAGGCTGCCACCTGTAAAGAAGAGGATGTGTCACCCATAACTTCCACTGGAATATCTCTCCGGGCTGAGGTGAGGAAGGAAAAAAAGGAGTGGGGGCCGGGACAGGAGGGGTATCTCAGGCAGGGCAATAGAAAGCTTCCAGAAGAGCGCCCGTGGCCAGTACCATCCTGGCTGACCTGCAGGCACCAAGTTGGCCTGCGTGCTGTCGCTGGTGTGGCTCCACGGCCCTTCCTCTAGGCTTTCAAGCCCTTGTACATATTCAGGTGTTTCACCTGGGAAGGGTGGGAAGAGTTCAGCAGCATCTGGCCTGGGGCTCAGCTCACGTTTACTCACAGAGGCCTCGGCACGGTCTCCCAGATTTGCAATGAGGATGCTCCTTGCGTGGGTGGGCGGGTCTGCTGGCTGTATGGGAGATGATTCCCCACCTCTGACCAATTTCAGAATTGTTTACCAATGGAGCAAGTGCCTTGGTAGTGTTTTCCTCTGTATAACTGTTAGGTTCAGTTTTTTTTCTTCTTTTTTGGTTCAAGTTAGATTTTATTCCTCATTTATGTATTTATAGATATAAGCATGGAAATAATTCATTCGTATAAATACATCAGTGTGAATGGAAGAACTTTTTTTCTGTTTTATTTTTACATTTTATTTTTTAAAATTTTGAAATTTAATTTTAGTTATTTTTTTATACAGTAGGTTATTATTAGTTATCTATTTTATGCATAGACATGTATACAGGTCAATCCTAATCTCCCAACTCATCCCACCACCACCACCCCATGGCTTCCCCCACTTTGTGTCCATACGTTTGTTCTCTACCTCTGTGTCTCTATTTCTGCCCTGCAAACCAGTTCATCTCTACCATTTTTCTAGGTTCCACATATAGGCATTAATATACAATATTTGTTTTTCTCTTTCTGGCTTACTTGACTCTGTATGGCAGTCTCTAGATCCATCAACTTCTCTACAAATGACCCAGTTTCATTCCTTTTTATGGCTGAGTAATATTCCATTTTATATATGTACCACATCTTTATCCATTCGTCTGTCTGTGGGCACTTATGTTGCTTCCATAACCTGGCTATTGTAAATAGTGCTGCAATGAACATTGTGGTGAATGTGTCTCTGTGATTTATGGTTTTCTCTGGGTATATGCCCAGAAGTGGGATTGCTGGATCCTATGGTAATTCTCTTTTTAGTTTTTTAAAGGAACCTCCATACTGTTCTCCATAGTGACTGTATCAATTTACATTCCCACCAATAGCGGAAGAGGGTTCCTTTTGTCCACACCCTCCCCAGAGTTTGTTGTTTGTAGATTATCTGATGATGCCGATTCTAACAGGTGTGAGGTCTTACCTCATTGTAGTTTTGATTTGCATTTCTCTAATAATTAGTGATGTTGAGCAGCTTTTCATGTGCGTCTTGGCCATCTCTGTGTCTTCTTTGAAGAAACGTCTCTTTAGATCTTCTGCCCATTTTTGTATTGGGTTGTTTGTTTTATTAATATTAAGCTGCATGAGCTGTTTATATATATTGGAGATTAAACCTTTGTCCATTGATTCGTTTGTGAACGTTTTCGCCCATTCTGAGGGTTGCCTTTCTCCATTCCCGTTTTTTTTAACAAAGAAAGAAAGAAAGCAAAAGAAGCAGAACACTAATGTGCGTGAAATATGCCTCTTGAAACTGTCGTTTTGAAATATGGACGTCTTTTGAATTTTTTGGTCGATATATGACCCCAGGAATTGTTTTCAGGGCAGGTGTCATTTACAGGCCTGTAATGATTTGGAATATCCACTGACCATTAGCGCTGGCATTAAACCTGCAGTTGTGTGAAACGGCCACAAGGTGGCAGCAGTTCTCCCTTACCAAATCTGGTTACTAGGGCACCAGAGACTCAATGGAAGTCGTGTTCTAGATTGGAATGTAGAACGGAATGTGCCAGGAGAAAGCCCCTCAAGTTTGTCTCACTACTTCTTGTTCGTGTTCTTAATTTAATTTTTTTATTTTTTATTACAGCAAATTTGAGTACAACGTTTAGCTTGTTGTAGGTGTGCAAGAGGTGGTTCTTTTACACATATACTTATGTCTGTTCTTCCTGGGATCCTTTTCCCATGTACGTTATCACAGAATGTTGAGTAGTCTTCTCTTGGTACTCCGTAGGTCTTTGGTGATTATATACGTCTACTGTGTTTGTATATGTCTGTTAACCCCAATATCGTAATGAATTCAATCCTCACACCTTTCCTTTGGTGAACCATAAGTTTGTTTAATGAATCTGTGATTGCCCTTCTCCGTGGAAATATCTGCCCTGGTATCAATTTATAGGTAACACCTATAAGTGATATGATATGATATGTGTCTTTCACTTTCTGACTTACTCCAAGTCACGTGATTACCTCTAGACTCATCTACGGTGCTGCAAATGGCATTGTGTCCTTTTTCTCCTTGGCGAATATTCTGTCTTAGCGAGGTTCATTTTCTGCAATGTGATTCCCTGAGGGCTGAGGATTAGCTGACCTGGGCAGCCTGACCCTACCGGCAAGCCCTCCCCAGGTGTGCCTGGGTTGAGGTCAATATAAACAGCACTCCAGGCAGCAATAGCCCCTGCAGCTGTGCCTTACTCCATATTCTCTGCCCCGTCAGCAGTCTCGGGGCTGTGCTGGTGGGAGGGTGTGAGGGTCCACGGCTTTGTGGGTGGCCCGGTGTGAGTGGGGCTCTGCTGGACTTTCGGCAGGAGTTGCCAGGCTGCCACCTGTAAAGAAGAGGATGTGTCACCCATAACTTCCACTGGAATATCTCTCCGGGCTGAGGTGAGGAAGGAAAAAAAGGAGTGGGGGCCGGGACAGGAGGGGTATCTCAGGCAGGGCAATAGAAAGCTTCCAGAAGAGCGCCCGTGGCAGTACCATCCTGGCTGACCTGCAGGCACCAAGTTGGCCTGCGTGCTGTCGCTGGTTTGGCTCCACGGCCCTTCCTCTAGGCTTTCAAGCCCTTGTACATATTCAGGTGTTTCACCTGGGAAGGGTGGGAACAGTTCAGCAGCATCTGGCCTGGGGCTCAGCTCACGTTTACTCACAGAGGCCTCGGCACGGTCTCCCAGCTTTGCAATGAGGATGCTCCTTGCGTGGGCGGGCGGGGCTGCTGGCTGTATGGGAGATGATTCCCCACCTCTGACCAATTTCAGAATTGTTTACCACTGGAGCAAGTGCCTTGGTAGTGTTTTCCTCTGTATAATTCTTAGGTTCAGTTTTTTTTTCTTTTTTGGTTCAAGTTAGATTTTATTCCTCATTTATGTATTTATAGATATAAGCATGGAAATAATTCATTCGTATAAATACATCAGTGTGAATGGAAGAACTTTTTTTCTGTTTTATTTTTACATTTTATTTTTTAAAATTTTCAAATTCAATTTTAGTTATTTTTTTATACAGTAGGTTATTATTAGTTATCTATTTTATGCATAGACATGTATACAGGTCAATCCTAATCTCCCAACTCATCCCACCACCACCACCCCATGGCTTCCCCCACTTTGTGTCCATACGTTTGTTCTCTACCTCTGTGTCTCTATTTCTGCCCTGCAAACCAGTTCATCTCTACCATTTTTCTAGGTTCCACATATAGGCATTAATATACAATATTTGTTTTTCTCTTTCTGACTTACTTCACTCTGTATGACAGTCTCTAGATCCATCAACTTCTCTACACATGACCCAGTTTCATTTCTTTTTATGGCTGAGTAATATTCCATTTTATATATGTACCACATCTTTATCCATTCGTCTGTCTGTGGGCACTTATGTTGCTTCCATAACCTGGCTATTCTAAATAGTGCTGCAATGAACATTGTGGTGAATGTGTCTCTGTGATTTATGGTTTTCTCTGGGTATATGCCCAGAAGTGGGATTGCTGGATCCTATGGTAATTCTCTTTTTAGTTTTTAAAGGAACCTCCATACTGTTCTCCATAGTGACTGTATCAATTTACATTCCCACCAATAGCGGAAGAGGGTTCCTTTTGTCCACACCCTCCCCAGAGTTTGTTGTTTGTAGATTATCTGATGATGCCGATTCTAACAGGTGTGAGGTCTTACCTCATTGTAGTTTTGATTTGCATTTCTCTAATAATTAGTGATGTTGAGCAGCTTTTCATGTGCGTCTTGGCCATCTCTGTGTCTTCTTTGAAGAAACGTCTCTTTAGATCTTCTGCCCATTTTTGTATTGGGTTGTTTGTTTTATTAATATTAAGCTGCATGAGCTGTTTATATATATTGGAGATTAAACCTTTGTCCATTGATTCGTTTGTGAACGTTTTCGCCCATTCTGAGGGTTGCCTTTCTCCATTCCCGTTTTTTTTAACAAAGAAAGAAAGAAAGCAAAAGAAGCAGAACACTAATGTGCGTGAAATATGCCTCTTGAAACTGTCGTTTTGAAATATGGACGTTTTTTGAATTTTTTGGTCGATATATGACCCCAGGAATTGTTTTCAGGGCAGGTGTCATTTACAGGCCTGTAATGATTTGGAATATCCACTGACCATTAGCGCTGGCATTAAACCTGCAGTTGTGTGAAACGGCCACAAGGTGGCAGCAGTTCTCCCTTACCAAATCTGGTTACTAGGGCACCAGAGACTCAATGGAAGTCGTGTTCTAGATTGGAATGTAGAACGGAATGTGCCAGTAGAAAGCCCCTCAAGTTTGTCTCACTACTTCTTGTTCGTGTTCTTAATTTAATTTTTTATTTTTTATTACAGCAAATTTGAGTACAACGTTTAGCTTGTTGTAGGTGTGCAAGAGGTGGTTCTTTTACACATATACTTATGTCTGTTCTTCCTGGGATCCTTTTCCCATGTACGTTATGACAAAATGTTGAGTAGTCTTCTCTTGGTACTCCGTAGGTCTTTGGTGATTATATACATCTACTGTGTTTGTATATGTCTGTTAACCCCAATATCGTAATGAATTCAATCCTCACACCTTTCCTTTGGTGAACCATAAGTTAGTTTAATGAATCTGTGATTGCCCTTCTCCGTGGAAATATCTGCCCTGGTATCAATTTATAGGTAACACCTATAAGTGATATGATATGATATGTGTCTTTCACTTTCTGACTTACTCCAAGTCACGTGATTACCTCTAGACTCATCTACGGTGCTGCAAATGGCATTGTGTCCTTTTTCTCCTTGGCGAATATTCTGTCTTAGCGAGGTTCATTTTCTGCAATGTGATTCCCTGAGGGCTGAGGATTAGCTGACCTGGGCAGCCTGACCCTACCGGCAAGCCCTCCCCAGGTGTGCCTGGGTTGAGGTCAATATAAACAGCACTCCAGGCAGCAATAGCCCCTGCAGCTGTGCCTTACTCCATATTCTCTGCCCCGTCAGCAGTCTCGGGGCTGTGCTGGTGGGAGGGTGTGAGGGTCCACGGCTTTGTGGGTGGCCCGGTGTGAGTGGGGCTCTGCTGGACTTTTGGCAGGAGTTGCCAGGCTGCCACCTGTAAAGAAGAGGATGTGTCACCCATAACTTCCACTGGAATATCTCTCCGGGCTGAGGTGAGGAAGGAAAAAAAGGAGTGGGGGCCGGGACAAGAGGGGTATCTCAGGCAGGGCAATAGAAAGCTTCCAGAAGAGCGCCCGTGGCCAGTACCATCCTGGCTGACCTGCAGGCACCAAGTTGGCCTGCGTGCTGTCACTGGTGTGGCTCCACGGCCCTTCCTCTAGGCTTTCAAGCCCTTGTACATATTCAGGTGTTTCACCTGGGAAGGGTGGGAACAGTTCAGCAGCATCTGGCCTGGGGCTCAGCTCACGTTTACTCACAGAGGCCTCGGCACGGTCTCCCAGCTTTGCAATGAGGATGATCCTTGCGTGGGCGGGCGGGGCTGCTGGCTGTATGGGAGATGATTCCCCACCTCTGACCAATTTCAGAATTGTTTACCACTGGAGCAAGTGCCTTCGTAGTGTTTTCCTCTGTATAATTCTTAGGTTCAGTTTTTTTTTCTTTTTTGGTTCAAGTTAGATTTTATTCCTCATTTATGTATTTATAGATATAAGCATGGAAATAATTCATTCGTATAAATACATCAGTGTGAATGGAAGAACTTTTTTTCTCTTTTATTTTTACATTTTATTTTTTAAAATTTTGAAATTTAATTTTAGTTATTTTTTTTATACAGTAGGTTA
This sequence comes from Mesoplodon bidens, assembly GCF_964165515.1. Lineage (NCBI taxonomy): Eukaryota > Metazoa > Chordata > Mammalia > Artiodactyla > Ziphiidae > Mesoplodon > Mesoplodon bidens. Next base: position 1,323,594 of record NW_027671286.1, read on the forward strand.
TTATTAGTTATCTATTTTATGCATAGACATGTATACAGGTCAATCCTAATCTCCCAACTCATCCCACCACCACCACCCCATGGCTTCCCCCACTTTGTGTCCATACGTTTGTTCTCTACCTCTGTGTCTCTATTTCTGCCCTGCAAACCAGTTCATCTCCACCATTTTTCTAGGTTCCACATATAGGCATTAATATACAATATTTGTTTTTCTCTTTCTGACTTACTTCACTCTGTATGACAGTCTCTAGATCCATCAACTTCTCTACAAATGACCCAGTTTCATTCCTTTTTATGGCTGAGTAATATTCCATTTTGTATATGTACCACATCTTTATCCATTCGTCTGTCTGTGGGCATTTAGGTTGCTTCCATTACCTGGCTATTGTAAATAGTGCTGCAATGAACATTGTGGTGAATGTGTCTTTGTGATTTATGGTTTTCTCTGGGTATATGCCCAGAAGTGGGATTGCTGGATCCTATGGTAATTCTCTTTTTAGTTTTTTAAAGGAACCTCCATACTGTTCTCCATAGTGACTGTATCAATTTACATTCCCACCAATAGAGGAAGAGGGTTCCTTTTGTCCACACCGTCCCCAGAATTTGTTGATTGTAGATTATCTGATGATGCCGATTCTAACAGGTGTGAGGTCTTACCTCATTGTAGTTTTGATTTGCATTTCTCTAATAATTAGTGATGTTGAGCAGCTTTTCATGTGCGTCTTGGCCATCTCTGTGTCTTCTTTGAAGAAACGTCTCTTTAGATCTTCTGCCCATTTTTGTATTGGGTTGTTTGTTTTATTAATATTAAGCTGCATGAGCTGTTTATATATATTGGAGATTAAACCTTTGTCCATTGATTCGTTTGTGAACGTTTTCGCCCATTCTGAGGGTTGCCTTTCTCCATTCCCGTTTTTTTCAACAAAGAAAGAAAGAAAGCAAAAGAAGCAGAACACTAATGTGCGTGAAATATGCCTCTTGAAACTGTCGTTTTGAAATATGGACGTCTTTTGAATTTTTTGGTCGATATATGACCCCAGGATTTGTTTTCAGGGCAGGTGTCATTTACAGGCCTGTAATGATTTGGAATATCCACTGACCATTAGCGCTGGCATTAAACCTGCAGTTGTGTGAAACGGCAACAAGGTGGCAGCAGTTCTCCCTTACCAAATCTGGTTACTAGGGCAGCAGAGACTCAATGGAAGTCGTGTTCTAGATTGGAATGTAGAACGGAATGTGCCAGGAGAAAGCCCCTCAAGTTTGTCTCACTACTTCTTGTTCGTGTTTTTAATTTAATTTTTTATTTTTTATTACAGCAAGTTTGAGTACAACGTTTAGCTTGTTGTAGGTGTGCAAGAGGTGGTTCTTTTACACATATACATATGTCTGTTCTTCCTGGGATCCTTTTCCCATGTACGTTATGACAGAATGTTGAGTAGTCTTCTCTTGGTACTCCGTAGGTCTTTGGTGATTATATACGTCTACTGTGTTTGTATCTGTCTGTTAACACGAATATCGTAATGAATTCAATCCTCACACCTTTCCTTTGGTGAACCATAAGTTTGTTTAATGAATCTGTGATTGCCCTTCTCCGTGGAAATATCTGCCCTGGTATCAATTTATAGGTAACACCTATAAGTGATATGATATGATATGTGTCTTTCACTTTCTGACTTACTCCAAGTCACGTGATTACCTCTAGACTCATCTACGGTGCTGCAAATGGCATTGTGTCCTTTTTCTCCTTGACGAATATTCTGTCTTAGCGAGGTCCATTTTCTGCAATGTGATTCCCTGAGGGCTGAGGATTAGCTGACCTGGGCAGCCTGACCCTGCCGGCAAGCCCTCCCCAGGTGTGCCTGGGTTGAGGTCAATATAAACAGCACTCCAGGCAGCAATAGCCCCTGCAGCTGTGCCTGACTCCATATTCTCTGCCCCGTCAGCAGTCTCGGGGCTGTGCTGGTGGGAGGGTGTGAGGGTCCACGGCTTTGTGGGTGGCCCGGTGTGAGTGGGGCTCTGCTGGACTTTCGGCAGGAGTTGCCAGGCTGCCACCTGTAAAGAAGAGGATGTGTCACCCATAACTTCCACTGGAATACCTCTCCAGGCTGAGGTGAGGAAGGAAAAAAAGGAGTGGGGTCCGGGACAGGAGGGGTATCTCAGGCAGGGCAATAGAAAGCTTCCAGAAGAGCGCCCGTGGCCAATACCATCCTGGCTGACCAGCAGGCACCAAGTTGGCCTGCGTGCTGTCGCTGGTGTGGCTCCACGGCCCTTCCTCTAGGCTTTCAAGCCCTTGTACATATTCAGGTGTCTCACCTGGGAAGGGTGGGAACAGTTAAGCAGCAGCTGGCCTGGGGCTCAGCTCACGTTTACTCACATAGGCCTCGGCACAGTCTCCCAGCTTTGCAATGAGGATGCTCCTGGCGTGGGTGGGCGGGGCTGCTGGCTGTATGGGAGATGATTCCCCACCTCTGACCAATTTCAGAATTGTTTACGACTGGAGCAAGTGCCTTGGTAGTGTTTTCCTCTGTATAACTGTTACGTTCAGTTTTTTTTTTTTCTTTTTTGGTTCAAGTTAGATTTTATTCCTCATTTATGTATTTATAGATATAAGCATGGAAATAATTCATTCGTATAAATACATCAGTGTGAATTGAAGAACTTTTTTTCTGTTTTATTTTTACATTTTATTTTTTAAAATTTTGAACTTTAATTTTAGTTATTTTTTTATACAGTAGGTTATTATTAGTTATCTATTTTATGCATAGACATGTATACAGGTCAATCCTAATCTCCCAACTCATCCCACCACCACCACCCCATGGCTTCCCCCACTTTGTGTCCATACGTTTGTTCTCTACCTCTGTGTCTCTATTTCTGCCCTGCAATCCAGTTCATCTCTACCATTTTTCTAGGTTCTACATATAGGCATTAATATACAATATTTGTTTTTCTCTTTCTGGCTTACTTCACTCTGTATGACAGTCTCAAATCCATCAACTTCTCTACAAATGACCCAGTTTCATTCCTTTTTATGGCTGAGTAATATTCCATTTTGTATATGTACCACATCTTTATCCATTCGTCTGTCTGTGGGCATTTAGGTTGCTTCCATTACCTGGCTATTGTAAATAGTGCTGCAATGAACATTGTGGTGAATGTGTCTTTGTGATTTATGGTTTTCTCTGGGTATATGCCCAGAAGTGGGATTGCTGGATCCTATGGTAATTCTCTTTTTAGTTTTTTAAAGGAACCTCCATACTGTTCTCCATAGTGACTGTATCAATTTACATTCCCACCAATAGCGGAATAGGGTTCCTTTTGTCCACACCGTCCCCAGAATTTGTTGATTGTAGATTATCTGATGATGCCGATTCTAACAGGTGTGAGGTCTTACCTCATTGTAGTTTTGATTTGCATTTCTCTAATAATTAGTGATGTTGAGCAGCTTTTCATGTGCGTCTTGGCCATCTCTGTGTCTTCTTTGAAGAAACGTCTCTTTAGATCTTCTGCCCATTTTTGTATTGGGTTGTTTGTTTTATTAATATTAAGCTGCATGAGCTGTTTATATATATTGGAGATTAAACCTTTGTCCATTGATTCGTTTGTGAACGTTTTTGCCCATTCTGAGGGTTGCCTTTCTCCATTCCCGTTTTTTTCAACAAAGAAAGAAAGAAAGCAAAAGAAGCAGAACACTAATGTGCGTGAAATATGCCTCTGGAAACTGTCGTTTTGAAATATGGACGTCTTTTGAATTTTTTGGTCGATATATGACCCCAGGATTTGTTTTCAGGGCAGGTGTCATTTACAGGCCTGTAATGATTTGGAATATCCACTGACCATTAGCGCTGGCATTAAACCTGCAGTTGTGTGAAACGGCCACAAGGTGGCAGCAGTTCTCCCTTACCAAATCTGGTTACTAGGGCAGCAGAGACTCAATGGAAGTCGTGTTCTAGATTGGAATGTAGAACGGAATGTGCCAGGAGAAAGCCCCTCAAGTTTGTCTCACTACTTCTTGTTCGTGTTTTTAATTTATTTTTTTATTTTTTATTACAGCAAGTTTGAGTACAACGTTTAGCATGTTGTAGGTGTTCAAGAGGTGGTTCTTTTACACATATACATATGTCTGTTCTTCCTGGGATCCTTTTCCCATGTACGTTATGACAGAATGTTGAGTAGTCTTCTCTTGGTACTCCGTAGGTCTTTGGTGATTATATACGTCTACTGTGTTTGTATATGTCTGTTAACCCCAATATCGTAATGAATTCAATCCTCACACCTTTCCTTTGGTGAACCATAAGTTTGTTTAATGAATCTGTGATTGCCCTTCTCCGTGGAAATATCTGCTCTGGTATCAATTTATACGTAACACCTATAAGTGATATGATATGATATGTGTCTTTCACTTTCTGACTTACTCCAAGTCACGTGATTACCTCGAGACTCATCTACGGTGCTGCAAATGGCATTGTGTCCTTTTTCTCCTTGGCGAATATTCTGTCTTAGCGAGGTCCATTTTCTGCAATGTGATTCCCTGAGGGCTGAGGATTAGCTGACCTGGGCAGCCTGACCCTGCCGGCAAGCCCTCCCCAGGTGTGCCTGGGTTGAGGTCAATATAAACAGCACTCCAGGCAGCAATAGCCCCTGCAGCTGTGCCTTACTCCATATTCTCTGCCCCGTCAGCAGTCTCGGGGCTGTGCTGGTGGGAGGGTGTGAGGGTCCACGGCTTTGTGGGTGGCCCGGTGTGAGTGGGGCTCTGCTGGACTTTCGGCAGGAGTTGCCAGGCTGCCACCTGTAAAGAAGAGGATGTGTCACCCATAACTTCCACTTGAATATCTCTCCGGGCTGAGGTGAGGAAGGAAAAAAAGGAGTGGGGGCCGGGACAGGAGGGTTATCTCAGGCAGGGCAATAGAAAGCTTCCAGAAGAGTGCCCGTGGCCAGTACCATCCTGGCTGACCTGCAGGCACCAAGTTGGCCTGCGTGCTGTCGCTGCTGTGGCTCCACGGCCCTTCCTCTAGGCTTTCAAGCCCTTGTACATATTCAGGTGTTTCACCTGGGAAGGGTGGGAACAGTTCAGCAGCATCTGGCCTGGGGCTCAGCTCACGTTTACTCACAGAGGCCTCGGCACGGTCTCCCAGCTTTGCAATGAGGATGCTCCTTGCGTGGGCGGGCGGGGCTGCTGGCTGTATGGGAGATGATTCCCCACCTCTGACCAATTTCAGAATTGTTTACCACTGGAGCAAGTGCCTTCGTAGTGTTTTCCTCTGTATAATTCTTAGGTTCAGTTTTTTTTCTTTTTTGGTTCAAGTTAGATTTTATTCCTCATTTATGTATTTATAGATATAAGCATGGAAATAATTCATTCGTATAAATACATCAGTGTGAATGGAAGAACTTTTTTTCTGTTTTATTTTTACATTTTATTTTTTAAAATTTTGAAATTTAATTTTAGTTATTTTTTTTATACAGTAGGTTATTATTAGTTATCTATTTTATGCATAGACATGTATACAGGTCAATCCTAATCTCCCAACTCATCCCACCACCACCACCCCATGGCTTCCCCCACTTTGTGTCCATACGTTTGTTCTCTACCTCTGTGTCTCTATTTCTGCCCTGCAAACCAGTTCATCTCCACCATTTTTCTAGGTTCCACATATAGGCATTAATATACAATATTTGTTTTTCTCTTTCTGACTTACTTCACTCTGTATGACAGTCTCTAGATCCATCAACTTCTCTACAAATGACCCAGTTTCATTCCTTTTTATGGCTGAGTAATATTCCATTTTGTATATGTACCACATCTTTATCCATTCGTCTGTCTGTGGGCATTTAGGTTGCTTCCATTACCTGGCTATTGTAAATAGTGCTGCAATGAACATTGTGGTGAATGTGTCTTTGTGATTTATGGTTTTCTCTGGGTATATGCCCAGAAGTGGGATTGCTGGATCCTATGGTAATTCTCTTTTTAGTTTTTTAAAGGAACCTCCATACTGTTCTCCATAGTGACTGTATCAATTTACATTCCCACCAATAGCGGAAGAGGGTTCCTTTTGTCCACACCCTCCCCAGAGTTTGTTGTTTGTAGATTATCTGATGATGCCGATTCTAACAGGTGTGAGGTCTTACCTCATTGTAGTTTTGATTTGCATTTCTCTAATAATTAGTGATGTTGAGCAGCTTTTCATGTGCGTCTTGGCCATCTCTGTGTCTTCTTTGAAGAAACGTCTCTTTAGATCTTCTGCCCATTTTTGTATTGGGTTGTTTGTTTTATTAATATTAAGCTGCATGAGCTGTTTATATATATTGGAGATTAAACCTTTGTCCATTGATTCGTTTGTGAACGTTTTCGCCCATTCTGAGGGTTGCCTTTCTCCATTCTCGTTTTTTTTAACAAAGAAAGAAAGAAAGCAAAAGAAGCAGAACACTAATGTGCGTGTAATATGCCTCTTGAAACTGTCGTTTTGAAATATGGACGTCTTTTGAATTTTTTGGTCGATATATGACCCCAGGATTTGTTTTCAGGGCAGGTGTCATTTACAGGCCTGTAATGATTTGGAATATCCACTGACCATTAGCGCTGGCATTAAACCTGCAGTTGTGTGAAACGGCCACAAGGTGGCAGCAGTTCTCCCTTACCAATTCTGGTTACTAGGGCAGCAGAGACTCAATGGAAGTCCTGTTCTAGATTGGAATGTAGAACGGAATGTGCCAGGAGAGAGCCCCTCAAGTTTGTCTCACTACTTCTTGTTCGTGTTCTTAATTTAATTTTTAATTTTTTATTACAGCAAGTTTGAGTACAACGTTTAGCTTGTTGTAGGTGTGCAAGAGGTGGTTCTTTTACACATATACATATGTCTGTTCTTCCTGGGATCCTTTTCCCATGTACGTTATGACAGAATGTTGAGTAGTCTTCTCTTGGTACTCCGTAGGTCTTTGGTGATTATATACGTCTACTGTGTTTGTATATGTCTGTTAACCCCAATATCGTAATGAATTCAATCCTCACACCTTTCCTTTGGTGAACCAGAAGTTTGTTTAATGAATCTGTGATTGCCCTTCTCCGTGGAAATATCTGCCCTGGTATCAATTTATAGGTAACACCTATAAGTGCTATGATATGATATTTGTCTTTCACTTTCTGACTTACTCCAAGTCACGTGATTACCTCGAGACTCATCTACGGTGCTGCAAATGGCATTGTGTCCTTTTTCTCCTTGGCGAATATTCTGTCTTAGCGAGGTCCATTTTCTGCAATGTGATTCCCTGAGGGCTGAGGATTAGCTGACCTGGGCAGCCTGACCCTGCCGGCAAGCCCTCCCCAGGTGTGCCTGGGTTGAGGTCAATATAAACAGCACTCCAGGCAGCAATAGCCCCTGCAGCTGTGCCTGACTCCATATTCTCTGCCCCGTCAGCAGTCTCGGGGCTGTGCTGGTGGGAGGGTGTGAGGGTCCACGGCTTTGTGGGTGGCCCGGTGTGAGTGGGGCTCTGCTGGACTTTCGGCAGGAGTTGCCAGGCTGCCACCTGTAAAGAAGAGGATGTGTCACCCATAACTTCCACTGGAATATCTCTCCGGGCTGAGGTGAGGAAGGAAAAAAAGGAGTGGGGGCCGGGACAGGAGGGGTATCTCAGGCAGGGCAATAGAAAGCTTCCAGAAGAGCGCCCGTGGCAGTACCATCCTGGCTGACCTGCAGGCACCAAGTTGGCCTGCGTGCTGTCGCTGGTGTGGCTCCACGGCCCTTCCTCTAGGCTTTCAAGCCCTTGTACATATTCAGGTGTTTCACCTGGGAAGGGTGGGAACAGTTCAGCAGCATCTGGCCTGGGGCTCAGCTCACGTTTACTCACAGAGGCCTCGGCACGGTCTCCCAGCTTTGCAATGAGGATGCTCCTTGCGTGGGCGGGCGGGGCTGCTGGCTGTATGGGAGATGATTCCCCACCTCTGACCAATTTCAGAATTGTTTACCACTGGAGCAAGTGCCTTGGTAGTGTTTTCCTCTGTATAATTCTTAGGTTCAGTTTTTTTTTTCTTTTTTGGTTCAAGTTAGATTTTATTCCTCATTTATGTATTTATAGATATAAGCATGGAAATAATTCATTCGTATAAATACATCAGTGTGAATGGAAGTACTTTATTTCTGTTTTATTTTTACATTTTATTTTTTAAAATTTTGAAATTTAATTTTACTTATTTTTTTATACAGTAGGTTATTATTAGTTATCTATTTTATGCATACACATGTATACAGGTCAATCCTAATCTCCCAACTCATCCCACCACCACCACCCCATGGCTTCCCCCACTTTGTGTCCATACGTTTGTTCTCTACCTCTGTGTCTCTATTTCTGCCCTGCAAACCAGTTCATCTCTACCATTTTTCTAGGTTCCACATATAGGCATTAATATACAATATTTGTTTTTCTCTTTCTGGCTTACTTGACTCTGTATGACAGTCTCTAGATCCATCAACTTCTCTACAAATGACCCAGTTTCATTCCTTTTTATGGCTGAGTAATATTCCATTTTATATATGTACCACATCTTTATCCATTCGTCTGTCTGTGGGCATTTATGTTGCTTCCATAACCTGGCTATTGTAAATAGTGCTGCAATGAACATTGTGGTGAATGTGTCTCTGTGATTTATGGTTTTCTCTGGGTATATGCCCAGAAGTGGGATTGCTGGATCCTATGGTAATTCTCTTTTTAGTTTTTTAAAGGAACCTCCATACTGTTCTCCATAGTGACTGTATCAATTTACATTCCCACCAATAGCGGAAGAGGGTTCCTTTTGTCCACACCCTCCCCAGAATTTGTTGTTTGTAGATTATCTGATGATGCCGATTCTAACAGGTGTGAGGTCTTACCTCATTGTAGTTTTGATTTGCATTTCTCTAATAATTAGTGATGTTGAGCAGCTTTTCATGTGCGTTTTGGCCATCTCTGTGTCTTCTTTGAAGAAACGTCTCTTTAGATCTTCTGCCCATTTTTGTATTGGGATGTTTGTTTTATAAGTATTAAGCTGCATGAGCTGTTTATATATATTGGAGATTAAACCTTTGTCCATTGATTCGTTTGTGAACGTTTTCGCCCATTCTGAGGGTTGCCTTTCTCCATTCCCGTTTTTTTTAACAAAGAAAGAAAGAAAGCAAAAGAAGCAGAACACTAATGTGCGTGAAATATGCCTCTTGAAACTGTCGTTTTGAAATATGGACGTCTTTTGAATTTTTTGGTCGATATATGACCCCAGGAATTGTTTTCAGGGCAGGTGTCATTTACAGGCCTGTAATGATTTGGAATATCCACTGACCATTAGCGCTGGCATTAAACCTGCAGTTGTGTGAAACGGCCACAAGGTGGCAGCAGTTCTCCCTTACCAAATCTGGTTACTAGGGCAGCAGAGCCTCAATGGACGTCGTGTTCTAGATTGGAATGTAGAACGGAATGTGCCAGGAGAAAGGCCCTCAAGTTTGTCTCACTACTTCTTGTTCGTGTTCTTAATTTAATTTTTTATTTTTTATTACAGCAAGTTTGAGTACAACGATTAGCTTGTTGTAGGTGTGCAAGAGGTGGTTCTTTTACACATATACATATGTCTGTTCTTCCTGGGATCCTTCTCCCATGTACGTTATGACAGAATGTTGAGTAGTCTTCTCTTGGTACTCCGTAGGTCTTTGGTGATTATATACGTCTACTGTGTTTGTATCTGTCTGTTAACCCCAATATCGTAATGAATTCAATCCTCACACCTTTCCTTTGGTGAACCATAAGTTTGTTTAATGAATCTGTGATTGCCCTTCTCCGTGGAAATATCTGCCCTGGTATCAATTTATAGGTAACACCTATAAGTGATATGATATGATATGTGTCTTTCACTTTCTGACTTACTCCAAGTCACGTGATTACCTCAAGACTCATCTACGGTGCTGCAAATGGCATTGTGTCCTTTTTTTCCTTGGCGAATATTCTGTCTTAGCGAGGTCCATTTTCTGCAATGTGATTCCCTGAGGGCTGAGGATTAGCTGACCTGGGCAGCCTGACCCTGCCGGCAAGCCCTCCCCAGGTGTGCCTGGGTTGAGGTCAATATAAACAGCACTCCAGGCAGCAATAGCCCCTGCAGCTGTGCCTGACTCCATATTCTCTGCCCCGTCAGCAGTCTCGGGGCTGTGCTGGTGGGAGGGTGTGAGGGTCCACGGCTTTGTGGGTGGCCCGGTGTGAGTGGGGCTCTGCTGGACTTTCGGCAGGAGTTGCCAGGCTGCCACCTGTAAAGAAGAGGATGTGTCACCCATAACTTCCACTGGAATATCTCTCCGGGCTGAGGTGAGGAAGGAAAAAAAGGAGTGGGGGCTGGGACAGGAGGGGTATCTCAGGCAGGGCAATAGAAAGCTTCCAGAAGAGCGCCCGTGGCAGTACCATCCTGGCTGACCTGCAGGCACCAAGTTGGCCTGCGTGCTGTCGCTGGTGTGGCTCCACGGCCCTTCCTCTAGGCTTTCAAGCCCTTGTACATATTCAGGTGTTTCACCTGGGAAGGGTGGGAACAGTTCAGCAGCATCTGGCCTGGGGCTCAGCTCACGTTTACTCACAGAGGCCTCGGCACGGTCTCCCAGCTTTGCAATGAGGATGCTCCTTGCGTGGGCGGGCGGGGCTGCTGGCTGTATGGGAGATGATTCCCCACCTCTGACCAATTTCAGAATTGTTTACCACTGGAGCAAGTGCCTTGGTAGTGTTTTCCTCTGTATAATTCTTAGGTTCAGTTTTTTTTTCTTTTTTGGTTCAAGTTAGATTTTATTCCTCATTTATGTATTTATAGATATAAGCATGGAAATAATTCATTCGTATAAATACATCAGTGTGAATGGAAGAACTTTTTTTCTGTTTTATTTTTACATTTTATTTTTTAAAATTTTGAAATTTAATTTTAGTTATTTTTTTATACAGTAGGTTATTATTAGTTATCTATTTTATGCATAGACATGTATACAGGTCAATCCTAATCTCCCAACTCATCCCACCACCACCACCCCATGGCTTCCCCCACTTTGTGTCCATACGTTTGTTCTCTACCTCTGTGTCTCTATTTCTGCCCTGCAAACCAGTTCATCTCTACCATTTTTCTAGGTTCCACATATAGGCATTAATATACAATATTTGTTTTTCTCTTTCTGGCTTACTTGACTCTGTATGACAGTCTCTAGATCCATCAACTTCTCTACAAATGACCCAGTTTCATTCCTTTTTATGGCTGAGTAATATTCCATTTTATATATGTACCACATCTTTATCCATTCGTCTGTCTGTGGGCATTTATGTTGCTTCCATAACCTGGCTATTGTAAATAGTGCTGCAATGAACATTGTGGTGAATGTGTCTCTGTGATTTATGGTTTTCTCTGGGTATATGCCCAGAAGTGGGATTGCTGGATCCTATGGTAATTCTCTTTTTAGTTTTTTAAAGGAACCTCCATACTGTTCTCCATAGTGACTGTATCAATTTACATTCCCACCAATAGCGGAAGAGGGTTCCTTTTGTCCACACCCTCCCCAGAATTTGTTGTTTGTAGATTATCTGATGATGCCGATTCTAACAGGTGTGAGGTCTTACCTCATTGTAGTTTTGATTTGCATTTCTCTAATAATTAGTGATGTTGAGCAGCTTTTCATGTGCGTTTTGGCCATCTCTGTGTCTTCTTTGAAGAAACGTCTCTTTAGATCTTCTGCCCATTTTTGTATTGGGATGTTTGTTTTATAAGTATTAAGCTGCATGAGCTGTTTATATATATTGGAGATTAAACCTTTGTCCATTGATTCGTTTGTGAACGTTTTCGCCCATTCTGAGGGTTGCCTTTCTCCATTCCCGTTTTTTTTAACAAAGAAAGAAAGAAAGCAAAAGAAGCAGAACACTAATGTGCGTGAAATATGCCTCTTGAAACTGTCGTTTTGAAATATGGACGTCTTTTGAATTTTTTGGTCGATATATGACCCCAGGAATTGTTTTCAGGGCAGGTGTCATTTACAGGCCTGTAATGATTTGGAATATCCACTGACCATTAGCGCTGGCATTAAACCTGCAGTTGTGTGAAACGGCCACAAGGTGGCAGCAGTTCTCCCTTACCAAATCTGGTTACTAGGGCAGCAGAGCCTCAATGGACGTCGTGTTCTAGATTGGAATGTAGAACGGAATGTGCCAGGAGAAAGGCCCTCAAGTTTGTCTCACTACTTCTTGTTCGTGTTCTTAATTTAATTTTTTATTTTTTATTACAGCAAGTTTGAGTACAACGATTAGCTTGTTGTAGGTGTGCAAGAGGTGGTTCTTTTACACATATACATATGTCTGTTCTTCCTGGGATCCTTCTCCCATGTACGTTATGACAGAATGTTGAGTAGTCTTCTCTTGGTACTCCGTAGGTCTTTGGTGATTATATACGTCTACTGTGTTTGTATCTGTCTGTTAACCCCAATATCGTAATGAATTCAATCCTCACACCTTTCCTTTGGTGAACCATAAGTTTGTTTAATGAATCTGTGATTGCCCTTCTCCGTGGAAATATCTGCCCTGGTATCAATTTATAGGTAACACCTATAAGTGATATGATATGATATGTGTCTTTCACTTTCTGACTTACTCCAAGTCACGTGATTACCTCAAGACTCATCTACGGTGCTGCAAATGGCATTGTGTCCTTTTTTTCCTTGGCGAATATTCTGTCTTAGCGAGGTCCATTTTCTGCAATGTGATTCCCTGAGGGCTGAGGATTAGCTGACCTGGGCAGCCTGACCCTGCCGGCAAGCCCTCCCCAGGTGTGCCTGGGTTGAGGTCAATATAAACAGCACTCCAGGCAGCAATAGCCCCTGCAGCTGTGCCTGACTCCATATTCTCTGCCCCGTCAGCAGTCTCGGGGCTGTGCTGGTGGGAGGGTGTGAGGGTCCACGGCTTTGTGGGTGGCCCGGTGTGAGTGGGGCTCTGCTGGACTTTCGGCAGGAGTTGCCAGGCTGCCACCTGTAAAGAAGAGGATGTGTCACCCATAACTTCCACTGGAATATCTCTCCGGGCTGAGGTGAGGAAGGAAAAAAAGGAGTGGGGGCTGGGACAGGAGGGGTATCTCAGGCAGGGCAATAGAAAGCTTCCAGAAGAGCGCCCGTGGCAGTACCATCCTGGCTGACCTGCAGGCACCAAGTTGGCCTGCGTGCTGTCGCTGGTGTGGCTCCACGGCCCTTCCTCTAGGCTTTCAAGCCCTTGTACATATTCAGGTGTTTCACCTGGGAAGGGTGGGAACAGTTCAGCAGCATCTGGCCTGGGGCTCAGCTCACGTTTACTCACAGAGGCCTCGGCACGGTCTCCCAGCTTTGCAATGAGGATGCTCCTTGCGTGGGCGGGCGGGGCTGCTGGCTGTATGGGAGATGATTCCCCACCTCTGACCAATTTCAGAATTGTTTACCACTGGAGCAAGTGCCTTGGTAGTGTTTTCCTCTGTATAATTCTTAGGTTCAGTTTTTTTTTTCTTTTTTGGTTCAAGTTAGATTTTATTCCTCATTTATGTATTTATAGATATAAGCATGGAAATAATTCATTCGTATAAATACATCAGTGTGAATGGAAGAACTTTTTTTCTGTTTTATTTTTACATTTTATTTTTTAAAATTTTGAAATTTAATTTTAGTTATTTTTTTATACAGTAGGTTATTATTAGTTATCTATTTTATGCATAGACATGTATACAGGTCAATCCTAATCTCCCAACTCATCCCACCACCACCACCCCATGGCTTCCCCCACTTTGTGTCCATACGTTTGTTCTCTACCTCTGTGTCTCTATTTCTGCCCTGCAAACCAGTTCATCTCTACCATTTTTCTAGGTTCCACATATAGGCATTAATATACAATATTTGTTTTTCTCTTTCTGGCTTACTTGACTCTGTATGACAGTCTCTAGATCCATCAACTTCTCTACAAATGACCCAGTTTCATTCCTTTTTGTGGCTGAGTAATATTCCATTTTATATATGTACCACATCTTTATCCATTCGTCTGTCTGTGGGCATTTATGTTGCTTCCATAACCTGGCTATTGTAAATAGTGCTGCAATGAACATTGTGGTGAATGTGTCTCTGTGATTTATGGTTTTCTCTGGGTATATGCCCAGAAGTGGGATTGCTGGATCCTATGGTAATTCTCTTTTTAGTTTTTTAAAGGAACCTCCATACTGTTCTCCATAGTGACTGTATCAATTTACATTCCCACCAATAGCGGAAGAGGGTTCCTTTTGTCCACACCCTCCCCAGAGTTTGTTGTTTGTAGATTATCTGATGATGCCGATTCTAACAGGTGTGAGGTCTTACCTCATTGTAGTTTTGATTTGCATTTCTCTAATAATTAGTGATGTTGAGCAGCTTTTCATGTGCGTCTTGGCCATCTCTGTGTCTTCTTTGAAGAAACGTCTCTTTAGATCTTCTGCCCATTTTTGTATTGGGTTGTTTGTTTTATTAGTATTAAGCTGCATGAGCTGTTTATATATATTGGAGATTAAACCTTTGTCCATTGATTCGTTTGTGAACGTTTTCGCCCATTCTGAGGGTTGCCTTTCTCCATTCCCGTTTTTTTTAACAAAGAAAGAAAGAAAGCAAAAGAAGCAGAACACTAATGTGCGTGTAATATGCCTCTTGAAACTGTCGTTTTGAAATATGGACGTCTTTTGAATTTTTTGGTCGATATATGACCCCAGGATTTGTTTTCAGGGCAGGTGTCATTTACAGGCCTGTAATGATTTGGATTATCCACTGACCATTAGCGCTGGCATTAAACCTGCAGTTGTGTTAAACGGCCAAAAGGTGGCAGCAGTTCTCCCTTACCAATTCTGGTTACTAGGGCAGCAGAGACTCAATGGAAGTCGTGTTCTAGATTGGAATGTAGAACGGAATGTGCCAGGAGAAAGCCCCTCAAGTTTGTCTCACTACTTCTTGTTCGTGTTCTTAATTTAATTTTTTATTTTTTATTACAGCAAGTTTGAGTACAACGTTTAGCTTGTTGTAGGTGTGCAAGAGGTGGTTCTTTTACACATATACATATGTCTGTTCTTTCTGGGATCCTTTTCCCATGTACGTTATGACAGAATGTTGAGTAGTCTTCTCTTGGTACTCCGTAGGTCTTTGGTGATTATATACGTCTACTGTGTTTGTATCTGTCTGTTAACACGAATATCGTAATGAATTCAATCCTCACACCTTTCCTTTGGTGAACCATAAGTTTGTTTAATGAATCTGTGATTGCCCTTCTCCGTGGAAATATCTGCCCTGGTATCAATTTATAGGTAACACCTATAAGTGATATGATATGATATGTGTCTTTCACTTTCTGACTTACTCCAAGTCACGTGATTACCTCGAGACTCATCTACGGTGCTGCAAATGGCATTGTGTCCTTTTTCTTCTTGGCGAATATTCTGTCTTAGCGAGGTCCATTTTCTGCAATGTGATTCCCTGAGGGCTGAGGATTAGCTGACCTGGGCAGCCTGACCCTGCCGGCAAGCCCTCCCCAGGTGTGCCTGGGTTGAGGTCAATATAAACAGCACTCCAGGCAGCAATAGCCCCTGCAGCTGTGCCTGACTCCATATTCTCTGCCCCGTCAGCAGTCTCGGGGCTGTGCTGGTGGGAGGGTGTGAGGGTCCACGGCTTTGTGGGTGGCCCGGTGTGAGTGGGGCTCTGCTGGACTTTCGGCAGGAGTTGCCAGGCTGCCACCTGTAAAGAAGAGGATGTGTCACCCATAACTTCCACTGGAATATCTCTCCGGGCTGAGGTGAGGAAGGAAAAAAAGGAGTGGGGGCCGGGACAGGAGGGGTATCTCAGGCAGGGCAATAGAAAGCTTCCAGAAGAGCGCCCGTGGCCAGTACCATCCTGGCTGACCTGCAGGCACCAAGTTGGCCTGCGTGCTGTCGCTGGTGTGGCTCCACGGCCCTTCCTCTAGGCTTTCAAGCCCTTGTACATATTCAGGTGTTTCACCTGGGAAGGGTGGGAACAGTTCAGCAGCATCTGGCCTGGGGCTCAGCTCACGTTTACTCACAGAGGCCTCGGCACGGTCTCCCAGCTTTGCAATGAGGATGCTCCTTGCGTGGGCGGGCGGGGCTGCTGGCTGTATGGGAGATGATTCCCCACCTCTGACCAATTTCAGAATTGTTTACCACTGGAGCAAGTGCCTTGGTAGTGTTTTCCTCTGTATAATTCTTAGGTTCAGTTTTTTTTTCTTTTTTGGTTCAAGTTAGATTTTATTCCTCATTTATGTATTTATAGATATAAGCATGGAAATAATTCATTCGTATAAATACATCAGTGTGAATGGAAGAACTTTTTTTCTGTTTTATTTTTACATTTTATTTTTTAAAATTTTGAAATTTAATTTTAGTTATTTTTTTATACAGTAGGTTATTATTAGTTATCTATTTTATGCATAGACATGTATACAGGTCAATCCTAATCTCCCAACTCATCCCACCACCACCACCCCATGGCTTCCCCCACTTTGTGTCCATACGTTTGTTCTCTACCTCTGTGTCTCTATTTCTGCCCTGCAAACCAGTTCATCTCTACCATTTTTCTAGGTTCCACATATAGGCATTAATATACAATATTTGTTTTTCTCTTTCTGGCTTACTTGACTCTGTATGACAGTCTCTAGATCCATCAACTTCTCTACAAATGACCCAGTTTCATTCCTTTTTATGGCTGAGTAATATTCCATTTTATATATGTACCACATCTTTATCCATTCGTCTGTCTGTGGGCATTTATGTTGCTTCCATAACCTGGCTATTGTAAATAGTGCTGCAATGAACATTGTGGTGAATGTGTCTCTGTGATTTATGGTTTTCTCAGGGTATATGCCCAGAAGTGGGATTGCTGGATCCTATGGTAATTCTCTTTTTAGTTTTTTAAAGGAACCTCCATACTGTTCTCCATAGTGACTGTATCAATTTACATTCCCACCAATAGCGGAAGAGGGTTCCTTTTGTCCACACCCTCCCCAGAATTTGTTGTTTGTAGATTATCTGATGATGCCGATTCTAACAGGTGTGAGGTCTTACCTCATTGTAGTTTTGATTTGCATTTCTCTAATAATTAGTGATGTTGAGCAGCTTTTCATGTGCGTCTTGGCCATCTCTGTGTCTTCTTTGAAGAAACGTCTCTTTAGATCTTCTGCCCATTTTTGTATTGGGATGTTTGTTTTATTAGTATTAAGCTGCATGAGCTGTTTCTATATATTGGAGATTAAACCTTTGTCCATTGATTCGTTTGTGAACGTTTTCGCCCATTCTGAGGGTTGCCTTTCTCCATTCCCGTTTTTTTTAACAAAGAAAGAAAGAAAGCAAAAGAAGCAGAACACTAATGTGCGTGAAATATGCCTCTTGAAACTGTCGTTTTGAAATATGGACGTCTTTTGAATTTTTTGGTCGATATATGACCCCAGGATTTGTTTTCAGGGCAGGTGTCATTTACAGGCCTGTAATGATTTGGAATATCCACTGACCATTAGCGCTGGCATTAAACCTGCAGTTGTGTGAAACGGCCACAAGGTGGCAGCAGTTCTCCCTTACCAAATCTGGTTACTAGGGCAGCAGAGCCTCAATGGAAGTCGTGTTCTAGATTGGAATGTAGAACGGAATGTGCCAGGAGAAAGCCCCTCAAGTTTGTCTCACTACTTCTTGTTCGTGTTTTTAATTTAATTTTTTATTTTTTATTACAGCAAGTTTGAGTACAACGATTAGCTTGTTGTAGGTGTGCAAGAGGTGGTTCTTTTACACATATACATATGTCTGTTCTTCCTGGGATCCTTTTCCCATGTACGTTATGACAGAATGTTGAGTAGTCTTCTCTTGGTACTCCGTAGGTCTTTGGTGATTATATACGTCTACTGTGTTTGTATCTGTCTGTTAACCCCAATATCGTAATGAATTCAATCCTCACACCTTTCCTTTGGTGAACCATAAGTTTGTTTAATGAATCTGTGATTGCCCTTCTCCGTGGAAATATCTGCCCTGGTATCAATTTATAGGTAACACCTATAAGTGATATGATATGATATGTGTCTTTCACTTTCTGACTTACTCCAAGTCACGTGATTACCTCGAGACTCATCTACGGTGCTGCAAATGGCATTGTGTCCTTTTTTTCCTTGGCGAATATTCTGTCTTAGCGAGGTCCATTTTCTGCAATGTGATTCCCTGAGGGCTGAGGATTAGCTGACCTGGGCAGCCTGACCCTGCCGGCAAGCCCTCCCCAGGTGTGCCTGGGTTGAGGTCAATATAAACAGCACTCCAGGCAGCAATAGCCCCTGCAGCTGTGCCTGACTCAATATTCTCTGCCCCGTCAGCAGTCTCGGGGCTGTGCTGGTGGGAGGGTGTGAGGGTCCACGGCTTTGTGGGTGGCCCGGTGTGAGTGGGGCTCTGCTGGACTTTCGGCAGGAGTTGCCAGGCTGCCACCTGTAAAGAAGAGGATGTGTCACCCATAACTTCCACTGGAATATGTCTCCGGGCTGAGGTGAGGAAGGAAAAAAAGGAGTGGGGGCCGGGACAGGAGGGGTATCTCAGGCAGGGCAATAGAAAGCTTCCAGAAGAGCGCCCGTGGCCAGTACCATCCTGGCTGACCTGCAGGCACCAAGTTGGTCTGCGTGCTGTCGCTGGTGTGGCTCCACGGCCCTTCCTCTAGGCTTTCAAGCCCTTGTACATATTCAGGTGTTTCACCTGGGAAGGGTGGGAACAGTTCAGCAGCATCTGGCCTGGGGCTCAGCTCACGTTTACTCACAGAGGCCTCGGCACGGTCTCCCAGCTTTGCAATGAGGATGCTCCTTGCGTGGGCGGGCGGGGCTGCTGGCTGTATGGGAGATGATTCCCCACCTCTGACCAATTTCAGAATTCTTTACCACTGGAGAAAGTGCCTTGGTAGTGTTTTCCTCTGTATAATTGTTAGGTTCAGTTTCTTTTTTTCTTTTTTGGTTCAAGTTAGATTTTATTCCTCATTTATGTATTTATAGATATAAGCATGGAAATAATTCATTCGTATAAATACATCAGTGTGAATGGAAGAACTTTTTTTCTGTTTTATTTTTACATTTTATTTTTTAAAATTTTGAAATTTAATTTTAGTTATTTTTTTATACAGTAGGTTATTATTAGTTATCTATTTTATGCATAGACATGTATACAGGTCAATCCTAATCTCCCAACTCATCCCACCGCCACCACCCCATGGCTTCCCCCACTTTGTGTCCATACGTTTGTTCTCTACCTCTGTGTCTCTATTTCTGCCCTGCAAACCAGTTCATCTCTACCATTTTTCTAGGTTCCACATATAGGCATTAATATACAATATTTGTTTTTCTCTTTCTGGCTTACTTCACTCTGTATGACAGTCTCTAGATCCATCAACTTCTCTACAAATGACCCAGTTTCATTCCTTTTTATGGCTGAGTAGTATTCCATTTTATATATGTACCACATCTTTATCCATTCGTCTGTCTGTGGGCATTTATGTTGCTTCCATAACCTGGCTATTGTAAATAGTGCTGCAATGAACATTGTGGTGAATGTGTCTCTGTGATTTATGGTTTTCTCAGGGTATATGCCCAGAAGTGGGATTGCTGGATCCTATGGTAATTCTCTTTTTAGTTTTTTAAAGGAACCTCCATACTGTTCTCCATAGTGACTGTATCAATTTACATTCCCACCAATAGCGGAAGAGGGTTCCTTTTGTCCACACCCTCCCCAGAATTTGTTGTTTGTAGATTATCTGATGATGCCGATTCTAACAGGTGTGAGGTCTTACCTCATTGTAGTTTTGATTTGCATTTCTCTAATAATTAGTGATGTTGAGCAGCTTTTCATGTGCGTCTTGGCCATCTCTGTGTCTTCTTTGAAGAAACGTCTCTTTAGATCTTCTGCCCATTTTTGTATTGGGTTGTTTGTTTTATTAGTATTAAGCTGCATGAGCTGTTTATATATATTGGAGATTAAACCTTTGTCCATTGATTCGTTTGTGAACGTTTTCGCCCATTCTGAGGGTTGCCTTTTTCCATTCCCGTTTTTTTTAACAAAGAAAGAAAGAAAGCAAAAGAAGCAGAACACTAATGTGCGTGAAATATGCCTCTTGAAACTGTCGTTTTGAAATATGGACGTCTTTTGAATTTTTTGGTCGATATATGACCCCAGGATTTGTTTTCAGGGCAGGTGTCATTTACAGGCCTGTAATGATTTGCAATATCCACTGACCATTAGCGCTGGCATTAAACCTGCAGTTGTGTGAAACGGCCACAAGGTGGCAGCAGTTCTCCCTTACCAAATCTGGTTACTAGGGCAGCAGAGCCTCAATGGAAGTCGTGTTCTAGATTGGAATGTAGAACGGAATGTGCCAGGAGAAAGCCCCTCAAGTTTGTCTCACTACTTCTTGTTCGTGTTTTTAATTTAATTTTTTATTTTTTATTACAGCAAGTTTGAGTACAACGTTTAGCTTGTTGTAGGTGTGCAAGAGGTGGTTCTTTTACACATATACATATGTCTGTTCTTCCTGGGATCCTTTTCCCATGTACGTTATGACAGAATGTTGAGTAGTCTTCTCTTGGTACTCTGTAGGTCTTTGGTGATTATATACGTCTACTGTGTTTGTATCTGTCTGTTAACCCCAATATCGTAATGAATTCAATCCTCACACCTTTCCTTTGGTGAACCATAAGTTTGTTTAATGAATCTGTGATTGCCCTTCTCCGTGGAAATATGTGCCCTGGTATCAATTTATAGGTAACACCTATAAGTGATATGATATGATATGTGTCTTTCACTTTCTGACTTACTCCAAGTCACGTGATTACCTCGAGACTCATCTACGGTGCTGCAAATGGCATTGTGTCCTTTTTCTCCTTGGCGAATATTCTGTCTTAGCGAGGTCCATTTTCTGCAATGTGATTCCCTGAGGGCTGAGGATTAGCTGACCTGGGCAGCCTGACCCTGCCGGCAAGCCCTCCCCAGGTGTGCCTGGGTTGAGGTCAATATAAACAGCACTCCAGGCAGCAATAGCCCCTGCAGCTGTGCCTTACTCCATATTCTCTGCCCCGTCAGCAGTCTCGGGGCTGTGCTGGTGGGAGGGTGTGAGGGTCCACGGCTTTGTGGGTGGCCCGGTGTGAGTGGGGCTCTGCTGGACTTTCGGCAGGAGTTGCCAGGCTGCCACCTGTAAAGAAGAGGATGTGTCACCCATAACTTCCACTGGAATATCTCTCCGGGCTGAGGTGAGGAAGGAAAAAAAGGAGTGGGGGCCGGGACAGGAGGGGTATCTCAGGCAGGGCAATAGAAAGCTTCCAGAAGAGCGCCCGTGGCCAGTACCTTCCTGGCTGACCTGCAGGCACCAAGTTGGTCTGCGTGCTGTCGCTGGTGTGGCTCCACGGCCCTTCCTCTAGGCTTTCAAGCCCTTGTACATATTCAGGTGTTTCACCTGGGAAGGGTGGGAACAGTTCAGCAGCATCTGGCCTGGGGCTCAGCTCACGTTTACTCACAGAGGCCTCGGCACGGTCTCCCAGCTTTGAAATGAGGACGCTCCTTGCGTGGGCGGGCGGGGCTGCTGGCTGTATGGGAGATGATTCCCCACCTCTGACCAATTTCAGAATTGTTTACCACTGGAGCAAGTGCCTTGGTAGTGTTTTCCTCTGTATAACTGTTAGGTTCTGTTTTTTTTTTCTTTTTTGGTTCAAGTTAGATTTTATTCCTCATTTATGTATTTATAGATATAAGCATGGAAATAATTCATTCGTATAAATACATCAGTGTGAATGGAAGAACTTTTTTTCTGTTTTATTTTTACATTTTATTTTTTTAAATTTTGAAATTTAATTTTAGTTATTTTTTATACAGTAGGTTATTATTAGTTATCTATTTTATGCATAGACATGTATACAGGTCAATCCTAATCTCCCAACTCATCCCACCACCACCACCCCATGGCTTCCCCCACTTTGTGTCCATACGTTTGTTCTCTACCTCTGTGTCTCTATTTCTGCCCTGCAAACCAGTTCATCTCTACCATTTTTCTAGGTTCCACATATAGGCATTAATATACAATATTTGTTTTTCTCTTTCTGGCTTACTTCACTCTGTATGACAGTCTCTAGATCCATCAACTTCTCTACAAATGACCCAGTTTCATTCCTTTTTATGGCTGAGTAATATTCCATTTTATATATGTACCACATCTTTATCCATTCGTCTGTCTGTGGGCATTTATGTTGCTTCCATAACCTGGCTATTGTAAATAGTGCTGCAATGAACATTGTGGTGAATGTGTCTCTGTGATTTATGGTTTTCTCAGGGTATATGCCCAGAAGTGGGATTGCTGGATCCTATGGTAATTCTCTTTTTAGTTTTTTAAAGGAACCTCCATACTGTTCTCCATAGTGACTGTATCAATTTACATTCCCACCAATAGCGGAAGAGGGTTCCTTTTGTCCACACCCTCCCCAGAATTTGTTGTTTGTAGATTATCTGATGATGCCGATTCTAACAGGTGTGAGGTCTTACCTCATTGTAGTTTTGATTTGCATTTCTCTAATAATTAGTGATGTTGAGCAGCTTTTCATGTGCGTCTTGGCCATCTCTGTGTCTTCTTTGAAGAAACGTCTCTTTAGATCTTCTGCCCATTTTTGTATTGGGTTGTTTGTTTTATTAGTATTAAGCTGCATGAGCTGTTTATATATATTGGAGATTAAACCTTTGTCCATTGATTCGTTTGTGAACGTTTTCGCCCATTCTGAGGGTTGCCTTTTTCCATTCCCGTTTTTTTTAACAAAGAAAGAAAGAAAGCAAAAGAAGCAGAACACTAATGTGCGTGAAATATGCCTCTTGAAACTGTCGTTTTGAAATATGGACGTCTTTTGAATTTTTTGGTCGATATATGACCCCAGGATTTGTTTTCAGGGCAGGTGTCATTTACAGGCCTGTAATGATTTGGAATATCCACTGACCATTAGCGCTGGCATTAAACCTGCAGTTGTGTGAAACGGCCACAAGGTGGCAGCAGTTCTCCCTTACCAAATCTGGTTACTAGGGCAGCAGAGCCTCAATGGAAGTCGTGTTCTAGATTGGAATGTAGAACGGAATGTGCCAGGAGAAAGCCCCTCAAGTTTGTCTCACTACTTCTTGTTCGTGTTTTTAATTTAATTTTTTATTTTTTATTACAGCAAGTTTGAGTACAACGTTTAGCTTGTTGTAGGTGTGCAAGAGGTGGTTCTTTTACACATATACATATGTCTGTTCTTCCTGGGATCCTTTTCCCATGTACGTTATGACAGAATGTTGAGTAGTCTTCTCTTGGTACTCTGTAGGTCTTTGGTGATTATATACGTCTACTGTGTTTGTATCTGTCTGTTAACCCCAATATCTTAATGAATTCAATCCTCACACCTTTCCTTTGGTGAACCATAAGTTTGTTTAATGAATCTGTGATTGCCCTTCTCCGTGGAAATATGTGCCCTGGTATCAATTTATAGGTAACACCTATAAGTGATATGATATGATATGTGTCTTTCACTTTCTGACTTACTCCAAGTCACGTGATTACCTCGAGACTCATCTACGGTGCTGCAAATGGCATTGTGTCCTTTTTCTCCTTGGCGAATATTCTGTCTTAGCGAGGTCCATTTTCTGCAATGTGATTCCCTGAGGGCTGAGGATTAGCTGACCTGGGCAGCCTGACCCTGCCGGCAAGCCCTCCCCAGGTGTGCCTGGGTTGAGGTCAATATAAACAGCACTCCAGGCAGCAATAGCCCCTGCAGCTGTGCCTTACTCCATATTCTCTGCCCCGTCAGCAGTCTCGGGGCTGTGCTGGTGGGAGGGTGTGAGGGTCCACGGCTTTGTGGGTGGCCCGGTGTGAGTGGGGCTCTGCTGGACTTTCGGCAGGAGTTGCCAGGCTGCCACCTGTAAAGAAGAGGATGTGTCACCCATAACTTCCACTGGAATATCTCTCCGGGCTGAGGTGAGGAAGGAAAAAAAGGAGTGGGGGCCGGGACAGGAGGGGTATCTCAGGCAGGGCAGTAGAAAGCTTCCAGAAGAGCGCCCGTGGCCAGTACCATCCTGGCTGACCTGCAGGCACCAAGTTGGTCTGCGTGCTGTCGCTGGTGTGGCTCCACGGCCCTTCCTCTAGGCTTTCAAGCCCTTGTACATATTCAGGTGTTTCACCTGGGAAGGGTGGGAACAGTTCAGCAGCATCTGGCCTGGGGCTGAGCTCACGTTTACTCACAGAGGCCTCGGCACGGTCTCCCAGGTTTGCAATGAGGATGCTCCTTGCGTGGGCGGGCGGGGCTGCTGGCTGTATGGGAGATGATTCCCCACCTCTGACCAATTTCAGAATTGTTTTCCACTGGAGCAATTGCCTTCGTAGTGTTTTCCTGTGTATAATTCTTAGGTTCAGTTTTTTTTTCTTTTTTGATTCAAGTTAGATTTTATTCCTCATTTATGTATTTATAGATATAAGCATGGAAATAATTCATTCGTATAAATACATCAGTGTGAATGGAAGAACTTTTTTTCTGTTTTATTTTTACATTTTATTTTTTAAAATTTTGAAATTTAATTTTAGTTATTTTTTTATACAGTAGGTTATTATTAGTTATCTATTTTATGCATAGACATGTATACAGGTCAATCCTAATCTCCCAACTCATCCCACCACCACCACCCCATGGCTTCCCCCACTTTGTGTCCATACGTTTGTTCTCTGCCTCTGTGTCTCTATTTCTGCCCTGCAAACCAGTTCATCTCTACCATTTTTCTAGGTTCCACATATAGGCATTAATATACAATATTTGTTTTTCTCTTTCTGACTTACTTCACTCTGTATGACAGTCTCTAGATCCATCAACTTCTCTACAAATGACCCAGTTTCATTCCTTTTTATGGCTGAGTAATATTCCATTTTGTATATGTACCACATCTTTATCCATTCGTCTGTCTGTGGGCATTTATGTTGCTTCCATTACCTGGCTATTATAAATAGTGCTGCAATGAACATTGTGGTGAATGTGTCTTTGTGATTTATGGTTTTCTTTGGGTATATGCCCAGAAGTGGGATTGCTGGATCCTATGGTAATTCTCTTTTTAGTTTTTTAAAGGAACCTCCATACTGTTCTCCATAGTGACTGTATCAATTTACATTCCCACCAATAGCGGAAGAGGGTTCCTTTTGTCCACACCGTCCCCAGAATTTGTTGATTGTAGATTATCTGATGATGCCGATTCTAACAGGTGTGAGGTCTTACCTCATTGTAGTTTTGATTTGCATTTCTCTAATAATTAGTGATGTTGAGCAGCTTTTCATGTGCGTCTTGGCCATCTCTGTGTCTTCTTTGAAGAAACGTCTCTTTAGATCTTCCGCCCATTTTTGTATTGGGTTGTTTGTTTTATTTATATTAAGCTGCATGAGCTGTTTATATAAATTGCAGATTAAACCTTTGTCCATTGATTCGTTTGTGAACGTTTTCGCCCATTCTGAGGGTTGCCTTTCTCCATTCCCGTTTTTTTTAACAAAGAAAGAAAGAAAGCAAAAGAAGCAGAACACTAATGTGCGTGAAATATGCCTCTTGAAACTGTCGTTTTGAAATATGGACGTCTTTTGAATTTTTTGGTCGATATATGACCCCAGGATTTGTTTTCAGGGCAGGTGTCATTTACAGGCCTGTAATGATTTGGAATATCCACTGACCATTAGCGCTGGCATTAAACCTGCAGTTGTGTGAAACGGCCACAAGGTGGCAGCAGTTCTCCCTTACCAAATCTGGTTACTAGGGTAGCAGAGCCTCAATGGAAGTCGTGTTCTAGATTAGAATGTAGAACGGAATGTGCCAGGAGAAAGCCCCTCAAGTTTGTCTCACTACTTCTTGTTCGTGTTTTTAATTTAATTTTTTATTTTTTATTACAGCAAGTTTGAGTACAAAGTTGAGCTTGTTGTAGGTGTGCAAGAGGTGGTTCTTTTACACATATACATATGTCTGTTCTTCCTGGGATCCTTTTCCCATGTACGTTATGACAGAATGTTGAGTAGTCTTCTCTTGGTACTCCGTAGGTCTTTGGTGATTATATACGTCTACTGTGTTTGTATCTGTCTGTTAACCCCAATATCGTAATGAATTCAATCCTCACACCTTTCCTTTGGTGAACCATAAGTTTGTTTAATGAATCTGTGAATGCCCTTCTCCGTGGAAATATCTGCCCTGGTATCAATTTATAGGTAACACCTATAAGTGATATGATATGATATGTGTCTTTCACTTTCTGACTTACTCCAAGTCACGTGATTACCTCGAGACTCATCTACGGTGCTGCAAATGGCATTGTGTCCTTTTTTTCCTTGGCGAATATTCTGTCTTAGCGAGGTCCATATTCTGCATTGTGATTCCCTGAGGGCTGAAGATTAGCTGACCTGGGCAGCCTGACCCTGCCGGCAAGCCCACCTCAGGTGTGCCTTGGTTGAGGTCAATATAAACAGCACACCAGGCAGCAATAGCCCCTGCAGCTGTGCCTTACTCCATATTCTATGCCCCGTCAGCAGTCTCGGGGCTGTGCTGGTGGGAGGGTGTGAGGGTCCACGGCTTTGTGGGTGGCCCGGTGTGAGTGGGGCTCTGCTGGACTTTCGGCAGGAGTTGCCAGGCTGCCACCTGTAAAGAAGAGGATGTGTCACCCATAACTTCCACTGGAATATGTCTCCGGGCTGAGGTGAGGAAGGAAAAAAAGGAGTGGGGGCCGGGACAGGAGGGGTATCTCAGGCAGGGCAATAGAAAGCTTCCAGAAGAGCGCCCGTGGCCAGTACCATCCTGGCTGACCTGCAGGCACCAAGTTGGCCTGCGTGCTGTCGCTGGTGTGGCTCCACGGCCCTTCCTCTAGGCTTTCAAGCCCTTGTACATATTCAGGTGTTTCACCTGGGAAGGGTGGGAAGAGTTCAGCAGCATCTGGCCTGGGGCTCAGCTCACGTTTACTCACAGAGGCCTCGGCACGGTCTCCCAGATTTGCAATGAGGATGCTCCTTGCGTGGGCAGGCGGGGCTGCTGGCTGTATGGGAGATGATTCCCCACCTCTGACCAATTTCAGAATTGTTTACCAATGGAGCAAGTGCCTTGGTAGTGTTTTCCTCTGTATAACTGTTAGGTTCAGTTTTTTTTTTTCTTTTTTGGTTCAAGTTAGATTTTATTCCTCATTTATGTATTTATAGATATAAGCATGGAAATAATTCATTCGTATAAATACATCAGTGTGAATGGAAGAACTTTTTTTCTGTTTTATTTTTACATTTTATTTTTTAAAATTTTGAAATTTAATTTTAGTTATTTTTTTATACAGTAGGTTATTATTAGTTATCTATTTTATGCATAGACATGTATACAGGTCAATCCTAATCTCCCAACTCATCCCACCACCACCACCCCATGGCTTCCCCCACTTTGTGTCCATACGTTTGTTCTCTACCTCTGTGTCTCTATTTCTGCCCTGCAAACCAGTTCATCTCTACCATTTTTCTAGGTTCCACATATAGGCATTAATATACAATATTTGTTTTTCTCTTTCTGGCTTACTTCACTCTGTATGACAGTCTCTAGATCCATCAACTTCTCTACAAATGACCCAGTTTCATTCCTTTTTATGGCTGAGTAATATTCCATTTTATATATGTACCACATCTTTATCCATTCGTCTGTCTGTGGGCACTTATGTTGCTTCCATAAGCTGGCTATTGTAAATAGTGCTGCAATGAACATTGTGGTGAATGTGTCTCTGTGATTTATGGTTTTCTCTGGGTATATGCCCAGAAGTGGGATTGCTGGATCCTATGGTAATTCTCTTTTTAGTTTTTTAAAGGAACCTCCATACTGTTCTCCATAGTGACTGTATCAATTTACATTCCCACCAATAGCGGAAGAGGGTTCCTTTTGTCCACACCCTCCCCAGAGTTAGTTGTTTGTAGATTATCTGATGATGCCGATTCTAACAGGTGTGAGGTCTTACCTCATTGTAGTTTTGATTTGCATTTCTCTAATAATTAGTGATGTTGAGCAGCTTTTCATGTGCGTCTTGGCCATCTCTGTGTCTTCTTTGAAGAAACGTCTCTTTAGATCTTCTGCCCATTTTTGTATTGGGTTGTTTGTTTTATTAATATTAAGCTGCATGAGCTGTTTATATATATTGGAGATTAAACCTTTGTCCATTGATTCGTTTGTGAACGTTTTCGCCCATTCTGAGGGTTGCCTTTCTCCATTCCCGTTTTTTTTAACAAAGAAAGAAAGAAAGCAAAAGAAGCAGAACACTAATGTGCGTGAAATATGCCTCTTGAAACTGTCGTTTTGAAATATGGACGTCTTTTGAATTTTTTGGTCGATATATGACCCCAGGAATTGTTTTCAGGGCAGGTGTCATTTACAGGCCTGTAATGATTTGGAATATCCACTGACCATTAGCGCTGGCATTAAACCTGCAGTTGTGTGAAACGGCCACAAGGTGGCAGCAGTTCTCCCTTACCAAATCTGGTTACTAGGGCAGCAGAGACTCAATGGAAGTCGCGTTCTAGATTGGAATGTAGAACGGAATGTGCCAGGAGAAAGCCCCTCAAGTTTGTCTCACTACTTCTTGTTCGTGTTCTTAATTTAATTTTTTATTTTTTATTACAGCAAATTTGAGTACAACGTTTAGCTTGTTGTAGGTGTGCAAGAGGTGGTTCTTTTACACATATACTTATGTCTGTTCTTCCTGGGATCCTTTTCCCATGTACGTTATGACAGAATGTTGAGTAGTCTTCTCTTGGTACTCCGTAGGTCTTTGGTGATTATATACGTCTACTGTGTTTGTATCTGTCTGTTAACATGAATATCGTAATGAATTCAATCCTCACACCTTTCCTTTGGTGAACCATAAGTTTGTTTAATGAATCTGTGATTGCCCTTCTCCGTGGAAATATCTGCCCTGGTATCAATTTATAGGTAACACCTATAAGTGATATGATATGATATGTGTCTTTCACTTTCTGACTTACTCCAAGTCACGTGATTACCTCGAGACTCATCTACGGTGCTGCAAATGGCATTGTGTCCTTTTTCTACTTGGCGAATATTCTGTCTTAGCGAGGTTCATTTTCTGCAATGTGATTCCCTGAGGGCTGAGGATTAGCTGACCTGGGCAGCCTGACCCTGCCGGCAAGCCCTCCCCAGGTGTGCCTGGGTTGAGGTCAATATAAACAGCACTCCAGGCAGCAATAGCCCCTGCAGCTGTGCCTTACACCATATTCTCTGCCCCATCACCAATCTCGGGGCTGTGCTGGTGGGAGGGTGTGAGGGTCCACGGCTTTGTGGGTGGCCCGGTGTGAGTGGGGCTCTGCTGGACTTTCGGCAGGAGTTGCCAGGCTGCCACCTGTAAAGAAGAGGATGTGTCACCCATAACTTCCACTGGAATATCTCTCCGGGCTGAGGTGAGGAAGGAGAAAAAGGAGTGGGGGCCGGGACAGCATGGGTATCTCAGGCAGGGCAATAGAAAGCTTCCAGAAGAGCGCCCGTGGCAGTACCATCCTGGCTGACCTGCAGGCACCAAGTTGGCCTGCGTGCTGTCGCTGGTGTGGCTCCACGGCCCTTCCTCTAGGCTTTCAAGCCCTTGTACATATTCAGGTGTTTCACCTGGGAAGGGTGGGAACAGTTCAGCAGCATCTGGCCTGGGGCTCAGCTCACGTTTACTCACAGAGGCCTCGGCACGGTCTCCCAGCTTTGCAATGAGGATGCTCCTTGCGTGGGCGGGCGGGGCTGCTGGCTGTATGGGAGATGATTCCCCACCTCTGACCAATTTCAGAATTGTTTACCACTGGAGCAAGTGCCTTGGTAGTGTTTTCCTCTGTATAATTCTTAGGTTCAGTTTTTTTTTCTTTTTTGGTTCAAGTTAGATTTTATTCCTCATTTATGTATTTATAGATATAAGCATGGAAATAATTCATTCGTATAAATACATCAGTGTGAATGGAAGAACTTTTTTTCTGTTTTATTTTTACATTTTATTTTTTAAAATTTTGAAATTTAATTTTAGTTATTTTTTTATACAGTAGGTTATTATTAGTTATCTATTTTATGCATAGACATGTATACAGGTCAATCCTAATCTCCCAAGTCATCCCACCACCACCACCCCATGGCTTCCCCCACTTTGTGTCCATACGTTTGTTCTCTACCTCTGTGTCTCTATTTCTGCCCTGCAAACCAGTTCATCTCTACCATTTTTCTAGGTTCCACATATAGGCATTAATATACAATATTTGTTTTTCTCTTTCTGGCTTACTTGACTCTGTATGACAGTCTCTAGATCCATCAACTTCTCTACAAATGACCCAGTTTCATTCCTTTTTATGGCTGAGTAATATTCCATTTTGTATATGTACCACATCTTTATCCATTCGTCTGTCTGTGGGCATTTATGTTGCTTCCATAACCTGGCTATTGTAAATAGTGCTGCAATGAACATTGTGGTGAATGTGTCTCTGTGATTTATGGTTTTCTCAGGGTATATGCCCAGAAGTGGGATTGCTGGATCCTATGGTAATTCTCTTTTTAGTTTTTTAAAGGAACCTCCATACTGTTCTCCATAGTGACTGTATCAATTTACATTCCCACCAATAGCGGAAGAGGGTTCCTTTTGTCCACACCCTCCCCAGAATTTGTTGTTTGTAGATTATCTGATGATGCCGATTCTAACAGGTGTGAGGTCTTACCTCATTGTAGTTTTGATTTGCATTTCTCTAATAATTAGTGATGTTGAGCAGCTTTTCATGTGCGTCTTGGCCATCTCTGTGTCTTCTTTGAAGAAACGTCTCTTTAGATCTTCTGCCCATTTTTGTATTGGGATGTTTGTTTTATTAGTATTAAGCTGCATGAGCTGTTTCTATATATTGGAGATTAAACCTTTGTCCATTGATTCGTTTGTGAACGTTTTCGCCCATTCTGAGGGTTGCCTTTCTCCATTCCCGTTTTTTTTAACAAAGAAAGAAAGAAAGCAAAAGAAGCAGAACACTAATGTGCGTGAAATATGCCTCTTGAAACTGTCGTTTTGAAATATGGACGTCTTTTGAATTTTTTGGTCGATATATGACCCCAGGATTTGTTTTCAGGGCAGGTGTCATTTACAGGCCTGTAATGATTTGGAATATCCACTGACCCTTAGCGCTGGCATTAAACCTGCAGTTGTGTGAAACGGCCACAAGGTGGCAGCAGTTCTCCCTTACCAAATCTGGTTACTAGGGCAGCAGAGCCTCAATGGAAGTCGTGTTCTAGATTGGAATGTAGAACGGAATGTGCCAGGAGAAAGCCCCTCAAGTTTGTCTCACTACTTCTTGTTCGTGTTTTTAATTTAATTTTTTATTTTTTATTACAGCAAGTTTGAGTACAACGATTAGCTTGTTGTAGGTGTGCAAGAGGTGGTTCTTTTACACATATACATATGTCTGTTCTTCCTGGGATCCTTTTCCCATGTACGTTATGACAGAATGTTGAGTAGTCTTCTCTTGGTACTCCGTAGGTCTTTGGTGATTATATACGTCTACTGTGTTTGTATCTGTCTGTTAACCCCAAAATCGTAATGAATTCAATCCTCACACCTTTCCTTTGGTGAACCATAAGTTTGTTTAATGAATCTGTGATTGCCCTTCTCCGTGGAAATATCTGCCCTGGTATCAATTTATAGGTAACACCTATAAGTGATATGATATGATATGTGTCTTTCACTTTCTGACTTACTCCAAGTCACGTGATTACCTCGAGACTCATCTACGGTGCTGCAAATGGCATTGTGTCCTTTTTTTCCTTGGCGAATATTCTGTCTTAGCGAGGTCCATTTTCTGCAATGTGATTCCCTGAGGGCTGAGGATTAGCTGACCTGGGCAGCCTGACCCTGCCGGCAAGCCCTCCCCAGGTGTGCCTGGGTTGAGGTCAATATAAACAGCACTCCAGGCAGCAATAGCCCCTGCAGCTGTGCCTTACTCCATATTCTCTGCCCCGTCAGCAGTCTCGGGGCTGTGCTGGTGGGAGGGTGTGAGGGTCCACGGATTTGTGGGTGGCCCGGTGTGAGTGGGGCTCTGCTGGACTTTCGGCAGGAGTTGCCAGGCTGCCACCTGTAAAGAAGAGGATGTGTCACCCATAACTTCCACTGGAATATCTCTGCGGGCTGAGGTGAGGAAGGAAAAAAAGGAGTGGGGGCCGGGACAGGAGGGGTATCTCAGGCAGGGCAATAGAAAGCTTCCAGAAGAGCGCCCGTGGCCAGTACCATCCTGGCTGACCGGCAGGCACCAAGTTGGCCTGCGTGCTGTCGCTGGTGTGGCTCCACGGCCCTTCCTCTAGGCTTTCAAGCCCTTGTACATATTCAGGTGTTTCACCTGGGAAGGGTGGGAACAGTTAAGCAGCAGCTGGCCTGGGGCTCAGCTCACGTTTACTCACAGAGGCCTCGGCACGGTCTCCCAGCTTTGCCATGAGGATGCTCCTGGCGTGGGCGGGCGGGGCTGCTGGCTGTATGGGAGATGATTCCCCACCTCTGACCAATTTCAGAATTGTTTACCAGTGGAGCAAGTGCCTTGGTAGTGTTTTCCTCTGTATAACTGTTAGGTTCAGTTTTTTCTTTTTTCTTTTTTGGTTCAAGTTAGATTTTATTCCTCATTTATGTATTTATAGATATAAGCATGGAAATAATTCATTCGTATAAATACATCAGTGTGAAAGGAAGAACTTTTTTTCGGTTTTATTTTTACATTTTATTTTTTTAAATTTTGAAATTTAATTTTAGTTATTTTTTTATACAGTAGGTTATTATTAGTTATCTATTTTATGCATAGACATGTATACAGGTCAATCCTAATCTCCCAACTCATCCCACCACCACCACCCCATGGCTTCCCCCACTTTGTGTCCATACGTTTGTTCTCTACCTCTGTGTCTCTATTTCTGCCCTGCAAACCAGTTCATCTCTACCATTTTTCTAGGTTCCACATATAGGCATTAATATACAATATTTGTTTTTCTCTTTCTGGCTTACTTGACTCTGTATGACAGTCTCTAGATCCATCAACTTCTCTACAAATGACCCAGTTTCATTCCTTTTTATGGCTGAGTAATATTCCATTTTATATATGTACCACATCTTTATCCATTCGTCTGTCTGTGGGCATTTATGTTGCTTCCATAACCTGGCTATTGTAAATAGTGCTGCAATGAACATTGTGGTGAATGTGTCTCTGTGATTTATGGTTTTCTCTCGGTATCTGCCCAGAAGTGGGATTGCTGGATCCTATGGTAATTCTCTTTTTAGTTTTTTAAAGGAACCTCCATACTGTTCTCCATAGTGACTGTATCAATTTACATTCCCACCAATAGCGGAAGAGGGTTCCTTTTGTCCACACCCTCCCCAGAATTTGTTGTTTGTAGATTATCTGATGATGCCGATTCTAAGAGGTGTGAGGTCTTACCTCATTGTAGTTTTGATTTGCATTTCTCTAATAATTAGTGATGTTGAGCAGCTTTTCATGTGCGTCTTGGCCATCTCTGTGTCTTCTTTGAAGAAGCGTCTCTTTAGATCTTCTGCCCATTTTTGTATTGGGATGTTTGTTTTATTAGTATTAAGCTGCATGAGCTGTTTATTTATATTGGAGATTAAACCTTTGTCCATTGATTCGTTTGTGAACGTTTTCGCCCATTCTGAGGGTTGCCTTTCTCCATTCCCGTTTTTTTTAACAAAGAAAGAAAGAAAGCAAAAGAAGCAGAACACTAATGTGCGTGAAATATGCCTCTTGAAACTGTCGTTTTGAAATATGGACGTCTTTTGAATTTTTTGGTCGATATATGACCCCAGGATTTGTTTTCAGGGCAGGTGTCATTTACAGGCCTGTAATGATTTGGAATATCCACTGACCATTAGCGCTGGCATTAAACCTGCAGTTGTGTGAAACGGCCACAAGGTGGCAGCAGTTCTCCCTTACCAAATCTGGTTACTAGGGCAGCAGAGCCTCAATGGAAGTCGTGTTCTAGATTGGAATGTAGAACGGAATGTGCCAGGAGAAAGCCCCTCAAGTTTGTCTCACTACTTCTTGTTCGTGTTTTTAATTTAATTTTTTATTTTTTATTACAGCAAGTTTGAGTACAACGATTAGCTTGTTGTAGGTGTGCAAGAGGTGGTTCTTTTACACATATACATATGTCTGTTCTTCCTGGGATCCTTTTCCCATGTACGTTATGACAGAATGTTGAGTAGTCTTCTCTTGGTACTCCGTAGGTCTTTGGTGATTATATACGTCTACTGTGTTTGTATCTGTCTGTTAACCCCAAAATCGTAATGAATTCAATCCCCACACCTTTCCTTTGGTGGACCATAAGTTTGTTTAATGAATCTGTGATTGCCCTTCTCCGTGGAAATATCTGCCCTGGTATCAATTTATAGGTAACACCTATAAGTGATATGATATGATATGTGTCTTTCACTTTCTGACTTACTCCAAGTCACGTGATTACCTCGAGACTCATCTACGGTGCTGCAAATGGCATTGTGTCCTTTTTTTCCTTGGCGAATATTCTGTGTTAGCGAGGTCCATATTCTGCAATGTGATTCCCTGAGGGCTGAGGATTAGCTGACCTGGGCAGCCTGACCCTGCCGGCAAGCCCTCCCCAGGGTTGCCTGGGTTGAGGTCAATATAAACAGCACTCCAGGCAGCAATAGCCCCTGCAGCTGTGCCTGATTCCATATTCTCTGCCCCGTCAGCAGTCTCGGGGCTGTGCTGGTGTGAGGGTCCACGGCTTTGTGGGTGGCCCGGTGTGAGTGGGGCTCTGCTGGACTTTCGGCAGGAGTTGCCAGGCTGCCACCTGTAAAGAAGAGGATGTGTCACCCATAACTTCCACTGGAATATCTCTCCGGGCTGAGGTGAGGAAGGAAAAAAAGGAGTGGGGGCCGGGACAAGAGGGGTATCTCAGGTAGGGCAATAGAAAGCTTCCAGAAGAGCGCCCGTGGCCAGTACCATTCTGGCTGACCTGCAGGCACCAAGTTGGCCTGCGTGCTGTCGCTGGTGTGGCTCCACGGCCCTTCCTCTAGGCTTTCAAGCCCTTGTACATATTCAGGTGTTTCGCCTGGGAAGGGTGGGAACAGTTCAGCAGCATCTGGCCTGGGGCTCAGCTCACGTTTACTCACAGAGGCCTTGGCACGGTCTCCCAGCTTTGCAATGAGGATGCTCCTTGCGTGGGCGGGCGGGGCTGCTGGCTGTATGGGAGATGATTCCCCACCTCTGACCAATTTCAGAATTGTTTACCAGTGGAGCAAGTGCCTTGGTAGTGTTTTCCTCTGTATAACTGTTAGGTTCAGTTTTTTTTTTTTCTTTTTTGGTTCAAGTTAGATTTTATTCCTCATTTATGTATTTATAGATATAAGCATGGAAATAATTCATTCGTATAAATACATCAGTGTGAATGGAAGAACTTTTTTTCTGTTTTATTTTTACATTTTATTTTTTAAAATTTTGAAATTTAATTTTAGTTATTTTTTTATACAGTAGGTTATTATTAGTTATCTATTTTATGCATAGACATGTATACAGGTCAATCCTAATCTCCCAACTCATCCCACCACCACCACCCCATGGCTTCCCCCACTTTGTGTCCATACGTTTGTTCTCTACCTCTGTGTCTCTATTTCTGCCCTGCAAACCAGTTCATCTCTACCATTTTTCTAGGTTCCACATATAGGCATTAATATACAATATTTGTTTTTCTCTTTCTGGCTTACTTCACTCTGTATGACAGTCTCTAGTTCCATCAACTTCTCTACAAATGACCCAGTTTCATTCCTTTTTATGGCTGAGTAATATTCCATTTTGTATATGTACCACATCTTTATCCATTCGTCTGTCTGTGGGCATTTAGGTTGCTTCCATTACCTGGCTATTGTAAATAGTGCTGCAATGAACATTGTGGTGAATGTGTCTCTGTGATTTATGGTTTTCTCTGGGTATATGCCCAGAAGTGGGATTGCTGGATCCTATGGTAATTCTCTTTTTAGTTTTTTAAAGGAACCTCCATACTGTTCTCCATAGTGACTGTATCAATTTACATTCCCACCAATAGCGGAAGAGGGTTCCTTTTGTCCACACCCTCCCCAGAATTTGTTGATTGTAGATTATCTGATGATGCCGATTCTAACAGGTGTGAGGTCTTACCTCATTGTAGTTTTGATTTGCATTTCTCTAATAATTAGTGATGTTGAGCAGCTTTTCATGTGCGTCTTGGCCATCTCTGTGTCTTCTTTGAAGAAACGTCTCTTTAGATCTTCTGCCCATTTTTGTATTGGGTTGTTTGTTTTATTAATATTAAGCTGCATGAGCTGTTTATATATATTGGAG
The DNA here is from genome assembly GCF_964165515.1 of Mesoplodon bidens. Taxonomy (NCBI): domain Eukaryota; kingdom Metazoa; phylum Chordata; class Mammalia; order Artiodactyla; family Ziphiidae; genus Mesoplodon; species Mesoplodon bidens. Next base: position 1,359,991 of record NW_027671286.1, read on the forward strand.
ATTAAACCTTTGTCCATTGATTCGTTTGTGAACGTTTTCGCCCATTCTGAGGGTTGCCTTTCTCCATTCCCGTTTTTCTTAACAAAGAAAGAAAGAAAGCAAAAGAAGCAGAACACTAATGTGAGTGAAATATGCCTCTTGAAACTGTCGTTTTGAAATATGGACGTCTTTTGAATTTTTTGGTCGATATATGACCCCAGGATTTGTTTTCAGGGCAGGTGTCATTTACAGGCCTGTAATGATTTGGAATATCCACTGACCCTTAGCGCTGGCATTAAACCTGCAGTTGTGTGAAACGGCCACAAGGTGGCAGCAGTTCTCCCTTACCAAATCTGGTTACTAGGGCAGCAGAGCCTCAATAGAAGTCGTGTTCTAGATTGGAATGTAGAACGGAATGTGCCAGGAGAAAGCCCCTCAAGTTTGTCTCACTACTTCTTGTTCGTGTTTTTAATTTAATTTTTTATTTTTTATTACAGCAAGTTTGAGTACAACGTTTAGCTTGTTGTAGGTGTGCAAGAGGTGGTTCTTTTACACATATACATATGTCTGTTCTTCCTGGGATCCTTTTCCCATGTACGTTATGACAGAATGTTGAGTAGTCTTCTCTTGGTACTCCGTAGGTCTTTGGTGATTATATACGTCTACTGTGTTTGTATCTGTCTGTTAACCCCAAAATCGTAATGAATTCAATCCTCACACCTTTCCTTTGGTGAACCATAAGTTTGTTTAATGAATCTGTGATTGCCCTTCTCCGTGGAAATATCTGCCCTGGTATCAATTTATACGTAACACCTATAAGTGATATGATATGATATGTGTCTTTCACTTTCTGACTTACTCCAAGTCACGTGATTACCTCGAGACTCATCTACGGTGCTGCAAATGGCATTGTGTCCTTTTTTTCCTTGGCGAATATTCTGTCTTAGCGAGGTCCATTTTCTGCAATGTGATTCCCTGAGGGCTGAGGATTAGCTGACCTGGGCAGCCTGACCCTGCCGGCAAGCCCTCCCCAGGTGTGCCTGGGTTGAGGTCAATATAAACAGCACTCCAGGCAGCAATAGCCCCTGCAGCTGTGCCTGACTCCATATTCTCTGCCCCGTCAGCAGTCTCGGGGCTGTGCTGGTGGGAGGGTGTGAGGGTCCACGGCTTTGTGGGTGGCCCGGTGTGAGTGGGGCTCTGCTGGACTTTCGGCAGGAGTTGCCAGGCTGCCACCTGTAAAGAAGAGGATGTGTCACCCATAACTTCCACTGGAGTATCTCTCCGGGCTGAGGTGAGGAAGGAAAAAAAGGAGTGGGGGCCGGGACAGGAGGGGTATCTCAGGCAGGGCAATGGAAAGCTTCCAGAAGAGCGCCCGTGGCCAGGACCATCCTGGCTGACCTGCAGGCACCAAGTTGCCCTGCTTGCTTTCGCTAGTGTGGCTCCACGGCCCTTCCTCTAGGCTTTCAAGCCCTTGTACATATTCAGGTGTTTCACCTGGGAAGGGTGGGAACAGTTCAGCAGCAGCTGGCCTGGGGCTCAGCTCACGTTTACTCACAGAGGCCTAGGCACGGTCTCCCAGCTTTGCAATAAGGACGCTCCTTGCGTGGGCGGGAGGGGCTGCTGGCTGTATGGGACATGATTCCCCACCTCTGACCAATTTCAGAATTGTTTACCACTGGAGCAAGTGCCTTGGTAGTGTTTTCCTCTGTATAACTGTTAGGTTCAGTTTTTTTTTTTCTTTTTTGGTTCAAGTTAGATATTATTCCTCTTTTATGTATTTATAGATATAAGCATGGAAATAATTCATTCTTATAAATACATCAGTGTGAATGGAAGAACTTTTTTCTGTTTTATGTTTACATTTTATTTTTAAAAATTTTGAAATTTAATTTTATTTATTTATTTATACACTAGGTTATTATTAGTTATCTATTTTATGCATAGACATGTATACAGGTCAATCCCAATCTCCCAACTCTTCCCACCACCACCACCCCATGGCTTCCCCCACTGTGTGTCCATATGTTTGTTCTCTACCTCTGTGTCTCTATTTCTGCCCTGCAAACCAGTTCATCTCTACCATTTTTCTAGGTTCCACATATAGGCATTAATATACAATATTTGTTTTTCTCTTTCTGACTTACTTCACTCTGTATGACAGTCTCTAGATCCATCAACTTCTCTACAAATGACTCAGTTTCATTCCTTTTTATGGCTATATTCCATTTTATATATGTACCACATCTTTATCCATTCGTCTGTCTGTGGGCATTTAGGTTGCTTCCATTACCTGGCTATTGTAAATAGTGCTGCAATGAACATTGTGGTGAATGTGTCTCTGTGATTTATGGTTTTCTCTCGGTATCTGCCCAGAAGTGGGATTGCTGGATCCTATGGTAATTCTCTTTTTAGTTTTTAAAGGAACCTCTATACTGTTCTCCATAGTGACTGTATCAATTTACATTCCCACCAATAGCGGAAGAGGGTTCCTTTTGTCCACACCCTCCCCAGAATTTGTTGTTTGTAGATTATCTGATGATGCCGATTCTAACAGGTGTGAGGTCTTACCTCATTGTAGTTTTGATTTGCATTTCTCTAATAATTAGTGATGTTGAGCAGCTTTTCATGTGCGTCTTGGCCATCTCTGTGTCTTCTTTGAAGAAACGTCTATTTAGATCTTCTGCCCATTTTTGTATTGGGTTGTTTGTTGTATTAAAATTAAGCTGCATGAGCTGTATATATATATTGGAGATTAAACCTTTGTCCATTGATTCGTTTGTGAACGTTTTCGCCCCTTCTGAGGGTTACCTTTTTCAATTCCCGTTTTTTTAACAAAGAAAGAAAGAAAGCCAAAGAATCAGAACACTAATGTGCGTGAAATATGCCTCTTGAAACTGTCGTTTTGAAATATGGACGTCTTTTGAATTTTTTGGTCGATATATGACCCCAGGATTTGTTTTCAGGGCAGGTGTCATTTACAGGCCTGTAATGATTTGGAATATCCACTGACCATTAGCGCTGGGATTAAAGCTGCTGTTGTGTGAAACGGCCACAAGGTGGCAGCAGTTCTCCTTTACCAAATCTGGTTACTAGGGCAGCAGAGCCTCAATGGAAGTCGCGTTCTAGATTGGAATGTAGAACGGAATGTGCCAGGAGAAAGCCCCTCAAGTTTGTCTCACTACTTCTTGTTCGTGTTTTTAATTTAATTTTTTTTTTCTTTTTGCGGTATGCAGGCCTCTCACCGTTGTGGCCTCTCCCGCTGCGGAGCACAGGCTCCGGACGCGCAGGCCCAGCGGCCATGGCTCACGGGCCCAGCCGCTCTGCGGCACATGGGATCCTCCCAGACCGGGACACGAACCCGCATCCCCTGCATCGGCAGGCGGACTCTCAACCACTGCGCCACCAGGGAGGCCCTAATTTAATTTTTTATTTTTTATTACAGCAAGTTTGAGTACAACGTTTAGCTTGTTGTAGGTGTGCAAGAGGTGGTTCTTTTACACATATACATATGTCTGTTCTTCCTGGGATCCTTTTCCCATGTTCGTTATGACAGAATGTTGAGTAGTCTTCTCTTGGTACTCCGTAGGTCTTTGGTGATTATATATGTCTACTGTGTTTGTATATGTCTGTTAACCCCAATATCATAATGAATTCAATCCTCACACCTTTCCTTTGGTGAACCATAAGTTTGTTTAATGAATCTGTGATTGCCCTTCTCCGTGGAAATATCTGCCCTGGTATCAATTTATAGGTAACACCTATAAGTGATATGATATGATATGTGTCTTTCACTTTCTGACTTACTCCAAGTCACGTGATTACTTCATGACTCATCTACGGTGCTGCAAATGGCATTGTGTTCTTTTTTTCCTTGGCGAATATTCTGTCTTAGCGAGGTCCATTTTCTGCAATGTGATTCCCTGAGGGCTGAGGATTAGCTGACCTGGGCAGCCTGACCCTGCCGGCAAGCCCTCCCCAGGTGTGCCTGGGTTGAGGTCAATATAAACAGCACTCCAGGCAGCAATAGCCCCTGCAGCTGTGCCTGACTCCATATTCTCTGCCCCGTCAGCAGTCTCGGGGCTGTGCTGGTGGGAGGGTGTGAGGGTCCACGGCTTTGTGGGTGGCCCGGTGTGAGTGGGGCTCTGCTGGACTTTCGGCAGGAGTTGCCAGGCTGCCACCTGTAAAGAAGAGGATGTGTCACCCATAACTTCCACTGGAGTATCTCTCCGGGCTGAGGTGAGGAAGGAAAAAAAGGAGTGGGGGCCGGGACAGGAGGGGTATCTCAGGCAGAGCAATGGAAAGCTTCCAGAAGAGCGCCCGTGGCCAGGACCATCCTGGCTGACCTGCAGGCACCAAGTTGCCCTGCTTGCTTTCGCTAGTGTGGCTCCACGGCCCTTCCTCTAGGCTTTCAAGCCCTTGTACATATTCAGGTGTTTCACCTGGGAAGGGTGGGAACAGTTCAGCAGCAGCTGGCCTGGGGCTCAGCTCACGTTTACTCACAGAGGCCTAGGCACGGTCTCCCAGCTTTGCAATAAGGACGCTCCTTGCGTGGGCGGGTGGGGCTGCTGGCTCTATGGGAGATGATTCCCCACCTCTGACCAATTTCAGAATTGTTTACCACTGGAGCAAGTGCCTTGGTAGTGTTTTCCTCTGTATAACTGTTAGGTTCAGTTTTTTTTTTCTTTTTTGGTTCAAGTTAGATATTATTCCTCTTTTATGTATTTATAGATATAAGCATGGAAATAATTCATTCTTATAAATACATCAGTGTGAATGAAAGAACTTTTTTCTGTTTTATGTTTACATTTTATTTTTAAAAATTTTGAAATTTAATTTTATTTATTTATTTATACACTAGGTTATTATTAGTTATCTATTTTATGCATAGACATGTATACAGGTCAATCCCAATCTCCCAACTCTTCCCACCACCACCACCCCATGGCTTCCCCCACTGTGTGTCCATATGTTTGTTCTCTACCTCTGTGTCTCTATTTCTGCCCTGCAAACCAGTTCATCTCTACCATTTTTCTAGGTTCCACATATAGGCATTAATATACAATATTTGTTTTTCTCTTTCTGACTTACTTCACTCTGTATGACAGTCTCTAGATCCATCAACTTCTCTACAAATGACTCAGTTTCATTCCTTTTTATGGCTATATTCCATTTTATATATGTACCACATCTTTATCCATTCGTCTGTCTGTGGGCATTTAGGTTGCTTCCATTACCTGGCTATTGTAAATAGTGCTGCAATGAACATTGTGGTGAATGTGTCTCTGTGATTTATGGTTTTCTCTCGGTATCTGCCCAGAAGTGGGATTGCTGGATCCTATGGTAATTCTCTTTTTAGTTTTTTAAAGGAAACTCCATACTGTTCTCCATAGTGACTGTATCAATTTACATTCCCACCAATAGCGGAAGAGGGTTCCTTTTGTCCACACCCTCCCCAGAATTTGTTGTTTGTAGATTATCTGATGATGCCGATTCTAACAGGTGTGAGGTCTTACCTCATTGTAGTTTTGATTTGCATTTCTCTAATAATTAGTGATGTTGAGCAGCTTTTCATGTGCGTCTTGGCCATCTCTGTGTCTTCTTTGAAGAAACGTCTATTTAGATCTTCTGCCCATTTTTGTATTGGGTTGTTTGTTGTATTAAAATTAAGCTGCATGAGCTGTATATATATATTGGAGATTAAACCTTTGTCCATTGATTCGTTTGTGAACGTTTTCGCCCCTTCTGAGGGTTACCTTTTTCAATTCCCGTTTTTTTAACAAAGAAAGAAAGAAAGCCAAAGAATCAGAACACTAAAGTGCGTGAAATATGCCTCTTGAAACTGTCGTTTTGAAATATGGACGTATTTTGAATTTTTTGGTCGATATATGACCCCAGGATTTGTTTTCAGGGCAGGTGTCATTTACAGGCCTGTAATGATTTGGAATATCCACTGACCATTAGCGCTGGGATTAAAGCTGCTGTTGTGTGAAACGGCCACAAGGTGGCAGCAGTTCTCCCTTACCAAATCTGGTTATTGGGCAGCAGAGCCTCAATGGAAGTCACGTTCTAGATTGGAATTTAGAACGGAATGTGCCAGGAGAAAGCCCAAGTTTGTCTCACTACTTCTTTTTCCTGTTTTTAATTTAATTTTTTTATTTTTTATTACAGCAAGTTTGAGTACAACGTTTAGCTTGTTGTAGGTGTGCAAGAGGTGGTTCTTTTACACATATACATATGTCTGTTCTTCCTGGGATCCTTTTCCCATGTACGTTATGACAGAATGTTGAGTAGTCTTCTCTTGGTACTCCGTAGGTCTTTGGTGATTATAAATGTCTACTGTGTTTGTATATGTCTGTTAACCCCAATATAGTAATGAATTCAATCCTCACACCTTTCCTTTGGTGAACCATAAGTTTGTTTAATGAATCTGTGATTGCCCTTCTCCGTGGAAATATCTGCCCTTGTATCAATTTATAGGTAACACCTATAAGTGATATGATATGATATGTGTCTTTCACTTTCTGACTTACTCCAAGTCACGTGATTACCTCTAGACTCATCTACGGTGCTGCAAATGGCATTGTGTGCTTCTTTTCCTTGGCGAATATTCTGTCTTAGCGAGGTCCATTTTCTGCAATGTGATTCCCCGAGGGCTGAGGATTAGCTGACCTGGGCAGCCTGACCCTGCCGGCAAGCCCTCCCCAGGTGTGCCTGTGTTGAGGTCAATATAAACAGCACTCCAGGCAGCAATAGCCCCTGCAGCTGTGCCAGACTCCATATTCTCTGCCCCGTCAGCAGTCTCGGGGCTGTGCTGGTGGCAGGGTGTGAGGGTCCACGGCTTTGTGGGTGGCCTGGTGTGAGTGGGGCTCTGCTGGACTTTCTGCAGGAGTTGCCAGGCTGCCACCTGTAAAGAAGAGGATGTGTCACCCATAACTTCCACTGGAGTATCTCTCCGGGCTGAGGTGAGGAAGGAAAAAAAGGAGTGGGGGCCGGGACAGGAGGGGTATCTCAGGCAGGGCAATGGAAAGCTTCCAGAAGAGCGCCCGTGGCCAGGACCATCCTGGCTGACCTGCAGGCACCAAGTTGGCCTGCATGCTTTCGCTGGTGTGGCTCCACGGCCCTTCCTCTAGGCTTTCAAGCCCTTGTACATATTCAGGTGTTTCACCTGGGAAGGGTGGGAACAGTTCAGCAGCAGCTGGCCTGGGGCTCAGCTCACGTTTACTCACAGAGGCCTCGGCACGGTCCCCCAGGTTTGCAATAAGGACGCTCCTTGCGTGGGCGGGTGGGGCTGCTGGCTGTATGGGAGATGATTCCCCACCTCTGACCAATTTCAGAATTGTTTACCACTGGAGCAAGTGCCTTGGTATTGTTTTCCTCTGTATAACTGTTAGGTTCAGTTTTTTTTTTCTTTTTTGGATCAAGTTAGATTTTATTCCTCTTTTATGTATTTATAGATATAAGCATGGAAATAATTCATTCTTATAAATACATCAGTGTGAATGGAAGAACTTTTTTTCTGTTTTATTTTTATATTTTATTTTTAAAAATTTTGAAATTTAATTTTATTTATTTTTTATACACTAGGTTATTATTAGTTATCTATTTTATGCATAGACATGTATACAGGTCAATCCCAATCTCCCAACTCATCCCACAACCAACACCCCATGGATTCCCCTACTTTGTGTCCATACGTTTGTTCTCTACCTCTGTGTCTCTATTTCTGCCCTGCAAACCAGTTCATCTGTAGCATTTTTCTAGGTTCCACATATAGGCATTAATATACAATATTTGTTTTTCTCTTTCTGACTTACTTCACTCTGTATGACAGTCTCTAGATCCATCAACTTCTCTACAAATGACTCAGTTTCATTCCTTCTTATGGCTGAGTAATATTCCATTTTATATATGTACCACATCTTTATCCATTCGTCTGTCTGTGGGCATTTAGGTTGCTTCCATTACCTGGCTATTGTAAATAGTGGTGCAATGAATATTGTGGTGAATGTGTCTCTGTGATTTATGGTTTTCTCTGGGTATATGCCCACAAGTGGGATTGCTGGATCCTATGGTAATTCTCTTTTTAGTTTTTTAAAGGAACCTCCATACTGTTCTCCATAGTGACTGTATCAATTTACATTCCCACCAATAGCGGAAGAGGGTTCCTTTTGTCCACACCCTCCCCAGAATTTGTTGTTTGTAGATTATCTGATGATGCCGATTCTAACAGGTGTGAGGTCTTACCTCATTGTAGTTTTGATTTGCATTTCTCTAATAATTAGTGATGTTGAGCAGCTTTTCATGTGCGTCTTGGCCATCTCTGTGTCTTCTTTGAAGAAACGTCTATTTAGATCTTCTGCCCATTTTTGTATTGGGTTGTTTGTTTTATTAATATTAACCTGCATGAGCTGTTTATATATATTGGAGATTAAACCTTTGTCCATTGATTCGTTTGTGAAAGTTTTCGCCCATTCTGAGGGTTGCCTTTTTCCATTCCCGTTTTTTTAACAAAGAAAGAAAGAAATCAAAAGAAGCAGAACACTAATGTGCGTGAAATATGCCTCTTGAAACTGTCGTTTTGAAATATGGACATCTTTTGAATTTTTTGGTCGATATATGACCCCAGGATTTGTTTTCAGGGCAGGTGTCATTTACAGGCCTGTAATGATTTGGAATATCCACTGACCATTAGCGCTGGGATTAAAGCTGCTGTTGTGTGAAACGGCCACAAGGTGGCAGCAGTTCTCCCTTACCAAATCTGGTTACTAGGGCAGCAAATCCTCAATGGAAGTCGCATTCTAGATTGGAATGTAGAACGGAATGTACCAGGAGAAAACCCCTCAAGTTTTTCTCACTAATTCTTGTTCGTGTTTTTAATTTAATTTTTTATTTTTTATTACAGCAAGTTTGAGTACAACGTTTAGCTTGTTGTAGGTGTGCAAGAGGTGGTTCTTTTACACATATACATATGTCTGTTCTTCCTGGGATCCTTTTCCCATGTTCGTTATGACAGAATGTTGAGTAGTCTTCTCTTGGTACTCCGTAGGTCTTTGGTGATTATATATGTCTACTGTGTTTGTATATGTCTGTTAACCCCAATATCATAATGAATTCAATCCTCACACCTTTCCTTTGGTGAACCATAAGTTTGTTTAATGAATCTGTGATTGCCCTTCTCCGTGGAAATATCTGCCCTGGTATCAATTTATAGGTAACACCTATAAGTGATATGATATGATATGTGTCTTTCACTTTCTGACTTACTCCAAGTCACGTGATTACTTCTTGACTCATCTACGGTGCTGCAAATGGCATTGTGTTCTTTTTTTCCTTGGCGAATATTCTGTCTTAGCGAGGTCCATTTTCTGCAATGTGATTCCCTGAGGGCTGAGGATTAGCTGACCTGGGCAGCCTGACCCTGCCGGCAAGCCCTCCCCAGGTGTGCCTGGGTTGAGGTCAATATAAACAGCACTCCAGGCAGCAATAGCCCCTGCAGCTGTGCCTGACTCCATATTCTCTGCCCCGTCAGCAGTCTCGGGGCTGTGCTGGTGGGAGGGTGTGAGGGTCCACGGCTTTGTGGGTGGCCCGGTGTGAGTGGGGCTCTGCTGGACTTTCTGCAGGAGTTGCCAGGCTGCCACCTGTAAAGAAGAGGATGTGTCACCCATAACTTCCACTGGAGTATCTCTCCGGGCTGAGGTGAGGAAGGAAAAAAAGGAGTGGGGGCCGGGACAGGAGGGGTATCTCAGGCAGGGCAATGGAAAGCTTCCAGAAGAGCGCCCGTGGCCAGGACCATCCTGGCTGACCTGCAGGCACCAAGTTGCCCTGCTTGCTTTCGCTAGTGTGGCTCCACGGCCCTTCCTCTAGGCTTTCAAGCCCTTGTACATATTCAGGTGTTTCACCTGGGAAGGGTGGGAACAGTTCAGCAGCAGCTGGCCTGGGGCTCAGCTCACGTTTACTCACAGAGGCCTAGGCACGGTCTCCCAGCTTTGCAATAAGGACGCTCCTTGCGTGGGCGGGAGGGGCTGCTGGCTGTATGGGAGATGATTCCCCACCTCTGACCAATTTCAGAATTGTTTACCACTGGAGCAAGTGCCTTGGTAGTGTTTTCCTCTGTATAACTGTTAGGTTCAGTTTTTTTTTTTTTCTTTTTTGGTTCAAGTTAGATATTATTCCTCTTTTATGTATTTATAGATATAAGCATGGAAATAATTCATTCTTATAAATACATCAGTGTGAATGGAAGAACTTTTTTCTGTTTTATGTTTACATTTTATTTTTAAAAATTTTGAAATTTAATTTTATTTATTTATTTATACACTAGGTTATTATTAGTTATCTATTTTATGCATAGACATGTATACAGGTCAATCCCAATCTCCCAACTCTTCCCACCACCACCACCCCATGGCTTCCCCCACTGTGTGTCCATATGTTTGTTCTCTACCTCTGTGTCTCTATTTCTGCCCTGCAAACCAGTTCATCTCTACCATTTTTCTAGGTTCCACATATAGGCATTAATATACAATATTTGTTTTTCTCTTTCTGACTTACTTCACTCTGTATGACAGTCTCTAGATCCATCAACTTCTCTACAAATGACTCAGTTTCATTCCTTTTTATGGCTATATTCCATTTTATATATGTACCACATCTTTATCCATTCGTCTGTCTGTGGGCATTTAGGTTGCTTCCATTACCTGGCTATTGTAAATAGTGCTGCAATGAACATTGTGGTGAATGTGTCTCTGTGATTTATGGTTTTCTCTCGGTATCTGCCCAGAAGTGGGATTGCTGGATCCTATGGTAATTCTCTTTTTAGTTTTTTAAAGGAACCTCTATACTGTTCTCCATAGTGACTGTATCAATTTACATTCCCACCAATAGCGGAAGAGGGTTCCTTTTGTCCACACCCTCCCCAGAATTTGTTGTTTGTAGATTATCTGATGATGCCGATTCTAACAGGTGTGAGGTCTTACCTCATTGTAGTTTTGATTTGCATTTCTCTAATAATTAGTGATGTTGAGCATCTTTTCATGTGCGTCTTGGCCATCTCTGTGTCTTCTTTGAAGAAACGTCTATTTAGATCTTCTGCCCATTTTTGTATTGGGTTGTTTGTTGTATTAAAATTAAGCTGCATGAGCTGTATATATATATTGGAGATTAAACCTTTGTCCATTGATTCGTTTGTGAACGTTTTCGCCCCTTCTGAGGGTTACCTTTTTCAATTCCCGTTTTTTTTAACAAAGAAAGAAAGAAAGCCAAAGAATCAGAACACTAATGTGCGTGAAATATGCCTCTTGAAACTGTCGTTTTGAAATATGGACGTCTTTTGAATTTTTTGGTCGATATATGACCCCAGGATTTGTTTTCAGGGCAGGTGTCATTTACAGGCCTGTAATGATTTGGAATATCCACTGACCATTAGCGCTGGGATTAAAGCTGCTGTTGTGTGAAACGGCCACAAGGTGGCAGCAGTTCTCCTTTACCAAATCTGGTTACTAGGGCAGCAGAGCCTCAATGGAAGTCGCGTTCTAGATTGGAATGTAGAACGGAATGTGCCAGGAGAAAGCCCCTCAAGTTTGTCTCACTACTTCTTGTTCGTGTTTTTAATTTAATTTTTTTTTTCTTTTTGCGGTATGCAGGCCTCTCACCGTTGTGGCCTCTCCCGCTGCGGAGCACAGGCTCCGGACGCGCAGGCCCAGCGGCCATGGCTCACGGGCCCAGCCGCTCTGCGGCACATGGGATCCTCCCAGACCGGGACACGAACCCGCATCCCCTGCATCGGCAGGCGGACTCTCAACCACTGCGCCACCAGGGAGGCCCTAATTTAATTTTTTATTTTTTATTACAGCAAGTTTGAGTACAACGTTTAGCTTGTTGTAGGTGTGCAAGAGGTGGTTCTTTTACACATATACATATGTCTGTTCTTCCTGGGATCCTTTTCCCATGTTCGTTATGACAGAATGTTGAGTAGTCTTCTCTTGGTACTCCGTAGGTCTTTGGTGATTATATATGTCTACTGTGTTTGTATATGTCTGTTAACCCCAATATCATAATGAATTCAATCCTCACACCTTTCCTTTGGTGAACCATAAGTTTGTTTAATGAATCTGTGATTGCCCTTCTCCGTGGAAATATCTGCCCTGGTATCAATTTATAGGTAACACCTATAAGTGATATGATATGATATGTGTCTTTCACTTTCTGACTTACTCCAAGTCACGTGATTACTTCTTGACTCATCTACGGTGCTGCAAATGGCATTGTGTTCTTTTTTTCCTTGGCGAATATTCTGTCTTAGCGAGGTCCATTTTCTGCAATGTGATTCCCTGAGGGCTGAGGATTAGCTGACCTGGGCAGCCTGACCCTGCCGGCAAGCCCTCCCCAGGTGTGCCTGGGTTGAGGTCAATATAAACAGCACTCCAGGCAGCAATAGCCCCTGCAGCTGTGCCTGACTCCATATTCTCTGCCCCGTCAGCAGTCTCGGGGCTGTGCTGGTGGGAGGGTGTGAGGGTCCACGGCTTTGTGGGTGGCCCGGTGTGAGTGGGGCTCTGCTGGACTTTCGGCAGGAGTTGCCAGGCTGCCACCTGTAAAGAAGAGGATGTGTCACCCATAACTTCCACTGGAGTATCTCTCCGGGCTGAGGTGAGGAAGGAAAAAAAGGAGTGGGGGCCGGGACAGGAGGGGTATCTCAGGCAGGGCAATGGAAAGCTTCCAGAAGAGCGCCCGTGGCCAGGACCATCCTGGCTGACCTGCAGGCACCAAGTTGCCCTGCTTGCTTTCGCTAGTGTGGCTCCACGGCCCTTCCTCTAGGCTTTCAAGCCCTTGTACATATTCAGGTGTTTCACCTGGGAAGGGTGGGAACAGTTCAGCAGCAGCTGGCCTGGGGCTCAGCTCACGTTTACTCACAGAGGCCTAGGCACGGTCTCCCAGCTTTGCAATAAGGACGCTCCTTGCGTGGGCGGGAGGGGCTGCTGGCTGTATGGGAGATGATTCCCCACCTCTGACCAATTTCAGAATTGTTTACCACTGGAGCAAGTGCCTTGGTAGTGTTTTCCTCTGTATAACTGTTAGGTTCAGTTTTTTTTTTTCTTTTTTGGTTCAAGTTAGATATTATTCCTCTTTTATGTATTTATAGATATAAGCATGGAAATAATTCATTCTTATAAATACATCAGTGTGAATGGAAGAACTTTTTTCTGTTTTATGTTTACATTTTATTTTTAAAAATTTTGAAATTTAATTTTATTTATTTATTTATACACTAGGTTATTATTAGTTATCTATTTTATGCATAGACATGTATACAGGTCAATCCCAATCTCCCAACTCTTCCCACCACCACCACCCCATGGCTTCCCCCACTGTGTGTCCATATGTTTGTTCTCTACCTCTGTGTCTCTATTTCTGCCCTGCAAACCAGTTCATCTCTACCATTTTTCTAGGTTCCACATATAGGCATTAATATACAATATTTGTTTTTCTCTTTCTGACTTACTTCACTCTGTATGACAGTCTCTAGATCCATCAACTTCTCTACAAATGACTCAGTTTCATTCCTTTTTATGGCTATATTCCATTTTATATATGTACCACATCTTTATCCATTCGTCTGTCTGTGGGCATTTAGGTTGCTTCCATTACCTGGCTATTGTAAATAGTGCTGCAATGAACATTGTGGTGAATGTGTCTCTGTGATTTATGGTTTTCTCTCGGTATCTGCCCAGAAGTGGGATTGCTGGATCCTATGGTAATTCTCTTTTTAGTTTTTTAAAGGAACCTCTATACTGTTCTCCATAGTGACTGTATCAATTTACATTCCCACCAATAGCGGAAGAGGGTTCCTTTTGTCCACACCCTCCCCAGAATTTGTTGTTTGTAGATTATCTGATGATGCCGATTCTAACAGGTGTGAGGTCTTACCTCATTGTAGTTTTGATTTGCATTTCTCTAATAATTAGTGATGTTGAGCAGCTTTTCATGTGCGTCTTGGCCATCTCTGTGTCTTCTTTGAAGAAACGTCTATTTAGATCTTCTGCCCATTTTTGTATTGGGTTGTTTGTTGTATTAAAATTAAGCTGCATGAGCTGTATATATATATTGGAGATTAAACCTTTGTCCATTGATTCGTTTGTGAACGTTTTCGCCCCTTCTGAGGGTTACCTTTTTCAATTCCCGTTTTTTTTAACAAAGAAAGAAAGAAAGCCAAAGAATCAGAACACTAATGTGCGTGAAATATGCCTCTTGAAACTGTCGTTTTGAAATATGGACGTCTTTTGAATTTTTTGGTCGATATATGACCCCAGGATTTGTTTTCAGGGCAGGTGTCATTTACAGGCCTGTAATGATTTGGAATATCCACTGACCATTAGCGCTGGGATTAAAGCTGCTGTTGTGTGAAACGGCCACAAGGTGGCAGCAGTTCTCCTTTACCAAATCTGGTTACTAGGGCAGCAGAGCCTCAATGGAAGTCGCGTTCTAGATTGGAATGTAGAACGGAATGTGCCAGGAGAAAGCCCCTCAAGTTTGTCTCACTACTTCTTGTTCGTGTTTTTAATTTAATTTTTTTTTTTCTTTTTGCGGTATGCAGGCCTCTCACCGTTGTGGCCTCTCCCGCTGCGGAGCACAGGCTCCGGACGCGCAGGCCCAGCGGCCATGGCTCACGGGCCCAGCCGCTCTGCGGCACATGGGATCCTCCCAGACCGGGACACGAACCCGCATCCCCTGCATCGGCAGGCGGACTCTCAACCACTGCGCCACCAGGGTGGCCCTAATTTAATTTTTTATTTTTTATTACAGCAAGTTTGAGTACAACGTTTAGCTTGTTGTAGGTGTGCAAGAGGTGGTTCTTTTACACATATACATATGTCTGTTCTTCCTGGGATCCTTTTCCCATGTTCGTTATGACAGAATGTTGAGTAGTCTTCTCTTGGTACTCCGTAGGTCTTTGGTGATTATATATGTCTACTGTGTTTGTATATGTCTGTTAACCCCAATATCATAATGAATTCAATCCTCACACCTTTCCTTTGGTGAACCATAAGTTTGTTTAATGAATCTGTGATTGCCCTTCTCCGTGGAAATATCTGCCCTGGTATCAATTTATAGGTAACACCTATAAGTGATATGATATGATATGTGTCTTTCACTTTCTGACTTACTCCAAGTCACGTGATTACTTCTTGACTCATCTACGGTGCTGCAAATGGCATTGTGTTCTTTTTTTCCTTGGCGAATATTCTGTCTTAGCGAGGTCCATTTTCTGCAATGTGATTCCCTGAGGGCTGAGGATTAGCTGACCTGGGCAGCCTGACCCTGCCGGCAAGCCCTCCCCAGGTGTGCCTGGGTTGAGGTCAATATAAACAGCACTCCAGGCAGCAATAGCCCCTGCAGCTGTGCCTGACTCCATATTCTCTGCCCCGTCAGCAGTCTCGGGGCTGTGCTGGTGGGAGGGTGTGAGGGTCCACGGCTTTGTGGGTGGCCCGGTGTGAGTGGGGCTCTGCTGGACTTTCGGCAGGAGTTGCCAGGCTGCCACCTGTAAAGAAGAGGATGTGTCACCCATAACTTCCACTGGAGTATCTCTCCGGGCTGAGGTGAGGAAGGAAAAAAAGGAGTGGGGGCCGGGACAGGAGGGGTATCTCAGGCAGGGCAATGGAAAGCTTCCAGAAGAGCGCCCGTGGCCAGGACCATCCTGGCTGACCTGCAGGCACCAAGTTGCCCTGCTTGCTTTCGCTAGTGTGGCTCCACGGCCCTTCCTCTAGGCTTTCAAGCCCTTGTACATATTCAGGTGTTTCACCTGGGAAGGGTGGGAACAGTTCAGCAGCAGCTGGCCTGGGGCTCAGCTCACGTTTACTCACAGAGGCCTAGGCACGGTCTCCCAGCTTTGCAATAAGGACGCTCCTTGCGTGGGCGGGAGGGGCTGCTGGCTGTATGGGAGATGATTCCCCACCTCTGACCAATTTCAGAATTGTTTACCACTGGAGCAAGTGCCTTGGTAGTGTTTTCCTCTGTATAACTGTTAGGTTCAGTTTTTTTTTTTCTTTTTTGGTTCAAGTTAGATATTATTCCTCTTTTATGTATTTATAGATATAAGCATGGAAATAATTCATTCTTATAAATACATCAGTGTGAATGGAAGAACTTTTTTCTGTTTTATGTTTACATTTTATTTTTAAAAATTTTGAAATTTAATTTTATTTATTTATTTATACACTAGGTTATTATTAGTTATCTATTTTATGCATAGACATGTATACAGGTCAATCCCAATCTCCCAACTCTTCCCACCACCACCACCCCATGGCTTCCCCCACTGTGTGTCCATATGTTTGTTCTCTACCTCTGTGTCTCTATTTCTGCCCTGCAAACCAGTTCATCTCTACCATTTTTCTAGGTTCCACATATAGGCATTAATATACAATATTTGTTTTTCTCTTTCTGACTTACTTCACTCTGTATGACAGTCTCTAGATCCATCAACTTCTCTACAAATGACTCAGTTTCATTCCTTTTTATGGCTATATTTCATTTTATATATGTACCACATCTTTATCCATTCGTCTGTCTGTGGGCATTTAGGTTGCTTCCATTACCTGGCTATTGTAAATAGTGCTGCAATGAACATTGTGGTGAATGTGTCTCTGTGATTTATGGTTTTCTCTCGGTATCTGCCCAGAAGTGGGATTGCTGGATCCTATGGTAATTCTCTTTTTAGTTTTTTAAAGGAACCTCCATACTGTTCTCCATAGTGACTGTATCAATTTACATTCCCACCAATAGCGGAAGAGGGTTCCTTTTGTCCACACCCTCCCCAGAATTTGTTGTTTGTAGATTATCTGATGATGCCGATTCTAACAGGTGTGAGGTCTTACCTCATTGTAGTTTTGATTTGCATTTCTCTAATAATTAGTGATGTTGAGCAGCTTTTCATGTGCGTCTTGGCCATCTCTGTGTCTTCTTTGAAGAAACGTCTATTTAGATCTTCTGCCCATTTTTGTATTGGGTTGTTTGTTGTATTAAAATTAAGCTGCATGAGCTGTATATATATATTGGAGATTAAACCTTTGTCCATTGATTCGTTTGTGAACGTTTTCGCCCCTTCTGAGGGTTACCTTTTTCAATTCCCGTTTTTTTAACAAAGAAAGAAAGAAAGCCAAAGAATCAGAACACTAATGTGCGTGAAATATGCCTCTTGAAACTGTCGTTTTGAAATATGGACGTCTTTTGAATTTTTTGGTCGATATATGACCCCAGGATTTGTTTTCAGGGCAGGTGTCATTTACAGGCCTGTAATGATTTGGAATATCCACTGACCATTAGCGCTGGGATTAAAGCTGCTGTTGTGTGAAACGGCCACAAGGTGGCAGCAGTTCTCCTTTACCAAATCTGGTTACTAGGGCAGCAGAGCCTCAATGGAAGTCGCGTTCTAGATTGGAATGTAGAACGGAATGTGCCAGGAGAAAGCCCCTCAAGTTTGTCTCACTACTTCTTGTTCGTGTTTTTAATTTAATTTTTTTTTTTCTTTTTGCGGTATGCAGGCCTCTCACCGTTGTGGCCTCTCCCGCTGCGGAGCACAGGCTCCGGACACGCAGGCCCAGCGGCCATGGCTCACGGGCCCAGCCGCTCTGCGGCACATGGGATCCTCCCAGACCGGGACACGAACCCGCATCCCCTGCATCGGCAGGCGGACTCTCAACCACTGCGCCACCAGGGAGGCCCTAATTTAATTTTTTATTTTTTATTACAGCAAGTTTGAGTACAACGTTTAGCTTGTTGTAGGTGTGCAAGAGGTGGTTCTTTTACACATATACATATGTCTGTTCTTCCTGGGATCCTTTTCCCATGTTCGTTATGACAGAATGTTGAGTAGTCTTCTCTTGGTACTCCGTAGGTCTTTGGTGATTATATATGTCTACTGTGTTTGTATATGTCTGTTAACCCCAATATCATAATGAATTCAATCCTCACACCTTTCCTTTGGTGAACCATAAGTTTGTTTAATGAATCTGTGATTGCCCTTCTCCGTGGAAATATCTGCCCTGGTATCAATTTATAGGTAACACCTATAAGTGATATGATATGATATGTGTCTTTCACTTTCTGACTTACTCCAAGTCACGTGATTACCTCTAGACTCATCTACGGTGCTGCAAATGGCAATGTGTGCTTCTTTTCCTTGGCGAATATTCTGTCTTAGCAAGGTCCTTTTTCTGCAATGTGATTCCCTGAGGGCTGAGGATTAGCTGACCTGGGCAGCCTGACCCTGCCGGCAAGCCCTCCCCAGGTGTGCCTGGGTTGAGGTCAATATAAACAGCACTCCAGGCAGCAATAGCCCCTGCAGCTGTGCCTGACTCCATATTCTCTGCCCCGTCAGCAGTCTCGGGGCTGTGCTGGTGGGAGGGTGTGAGGGTCCACGGCTTTGTGGGTGGCCCGGTGTGAGTGGGGCTCTGCTGGACTTTCTGCAGGAGTTGCCAGGCTGCCACCTGTAAAGAAGAGGATGTGTCACCCATAACTTCCACTGGAATATCTCTCTGGGCTGAGGTGAGGAAGGAAAAAAAGGAGTGGGGGCCGGGACAGGAGGGGTATCTCAGGCAGGGCAATGGAAAGCTTCCAGAAGAGCGCCCGTGGCCAGGACAATCCTGGCTGACCAGCAGGCACCAAGGTGGCCTGCGTGCTGTCGCTGGTGTGGCTCCACGGCCCTTCCTCTAGGCTTTCAAGCCCTTGAACATATTCAGGTGTTTCACCTGGGAAGGGTGGGAACAGTTCAGCAGCAGCTGGCCTGGGGCTCAGCTCACGTTTACTCACAGAGGCCTCGACACGGTCCCCCACCTTTGCAATAAGGACGCTCCTTGCGTGGGTGGGCGGGGCTGCTGGCTGTATGGGAGATGATTCCCCACCTCTGACCAATTTCAGAATTGTTTACCACTGGAGCAAGTGCCTTGGTAGTGTTTTCCTCTGTATAACTGTTAGGTTCATTTTTTTTTTCTTTTTTGGTTCAAGTTAGATTTTATTCCTCTTTTATGTATTTATAGATATAAGCATGGAAATAATTCATTCTTATAAATACATCAGTGTGAATGGAAGAACATTTTTTCTGTTCTATTTTTACATTTTATTTTTAAAATTTTTGAAATTTAATTTTAATTATTTTTTTTATACAGTAGGTTATTATTAGTTATCTATTTTATGCATAGACATGTATACAGGTCAATCCCAATCTGCCAACTCATCCCACCACCACCAGCCCATGGCTTCCCCCACTTTGTGTCAATACGTTTGTTCTCTACCTCTGTGTCTCTATTTCTGCCCTGCAAACCAGTTCATCTGTAGCATTTTTCTAGGTTCCACATATAGGCATTAATAAACAATATTTGTTTTTCTCTTTCTGACTTACTTCACTCTGTATGACAGTCTCTAGATCCATCAACTTCTCTACAAATGACCCAGTTTCATTCCTTTTTATGGCTGAGTAATATTCCATTTTATATATGTACCACATCTTTATCCATTCGTCTGTCTGTGGGCATTTAGGTTGCTTCCATTACCTGGCTATTGTAAATAGTGCTGCAATGAACATTGTGGTGAATGTGTCTCTGTGATTTATGGTTTTCTCTGGGTATATGCCCAGAAGTGGGATTGCTGGATCCTATGGTAATTCTCTTTTTAGTTTTTTAAAGGAACCTCCATACTGTTCTCCATAGTGACTGTATCAATTTACATTCCCACCAATAGCGGAAGAGGGTTCCTTTTGTCCACACCCTCCCCAGAATTTGTTGTTTGTAGATTATCTGATGATGCCGATTCTAACAGGTGTGAGGTCTTACCTCATTGTAGTTTTGATTTGCATTTCTCTAATAATTAGTGATGTTGAGCAGCTTTTCATGTGCGTCTTGGCCATCTCTGTGTCTTCTTTGAAGAAACGTCTATTTAGATCTTCTGCCCATTTTTGTATTGGGTTGTTTGTTGTATTAATATTAAGCTGCATGAGCTGTATATATATATTGGAGATTAAACCTTTGTCCATTGATTCGTTTGTGAACGTTTTCGCCCCTTCTGAGGGTTACCTTTTTCCATTCCCGTTTTTTTAACAAAGAAAGAAAGCAAGCCAAAGAATCAGAACACTAATGTGCGTGAAATATGCCTCTTGAAACTGTCGTTTTGAAATATGGACGTCTTTTGAATTTTTTGGTCGATATATGACCCCAGGATTTGTTTTCAGGGCAGGTGTCATTTACAGGCCTGTAATGATTTGGAATATCCACTGACCATTAGCGCTGGGATTAAAGCTGCTGTTGTGTGAAACGGCCACAAGGTGGCAGCAGTTCTCCCTTACCAAATCTGGTTACTAGGGCAGCAGAGCCTCAATGGAAGTCGCATTCTAGATTGGAATTTAGAACGGAATGTGCCAGGAGAAAGCCCCTCAAGTTTGTCTCACTACTTCTTGTTCGTGTTTTTAATTTAATTTTTTATTTTTTATTACAGCAAGTTTGAGTACAACGTTTAGCTTGTTGAAGGTGTGCAAGAGGTGGTTCTTTAACACATATACATATGTCTGTTCTTCCTGGGATCCTTTTCCCATGTACGTTATGACAGAATGTTGAGTAGTCTTCTCTTGGTACTCCGTAGGTCTTTGGTGATTATATATGTCTACTGTGTTTGTATATGTCTGTTAACCCCAATATCGTAATGAATTCAATCCTCACACCTTTCCTTTGGTGAACCATAAGTTTGTTTAATGAATCTGTGATTGCCCTTCTCCGTGGAAATATCTGCCCTGGTATCAAATTATAGGTAACACCTATAAGTGATATGATATGATATGTGTCTTTCACTTTCTGACTTACTCCAAGTCACGTGATTACCTCTAGACTCATCTACGGTGCTGCAAATGGCATTGTGTGCTTCTTTTCCTTGGCGAATATTCTGTCTTAGCGAGGTCCATTTTCTGCAATGTGATTCCCTGAGGGCTGAGGATTAGCTGACCTGGGCAGCCTGACCCTGCCGGCAAGCCCTCCTAGGTGTGTCTGGGTTGAGGTCAATATAAACAGCACTCCAGGCAGCAATAGCCCCTGCAGCTGTGCCTGACTCCATATTCTCTGCCCCGTCAGCAGTCTCGGGGCTGTGCTGGTGGGAGGGTGGGAGGGTCCACGGCTTTGTGGGTGGCCCGGTGTGAGTGGGGCTCTGCTTGACTTTCTGCAGGAGTTGCCAGGCTGCCACCTGTAAAGAAGAGGATGTGTCACCCATAACTTCCACTGGAGTATCTCTCCGGGCTGAGGTGAGGAAGGAAAAAAAGGAGTGGGGGCCGGGACAGGAGGGGTATCTCAGGCAGGGCAATGGAAAGCTTCCAGAAGAGCGCCCGTGGCCAGGACCATCCTGGCTGACCTGCAGGCACCAAGTTGGCCTGCGTGCTTTCGCTGGTGTGGCTCCACGGCCCTTCCTCTAGGCTTTCAAGCCCTTGTACATATTCAGGTGTTTCACCTGGGAAGGGTGGGAACAGTTCAGCAGCAGCTGGCCTGGGGCTCAGCTCACGTTTACTCACAGAGGCCTCGGCACTGTCCCCCAGCTTTGCAATAAGGATGCTCTTTGCGTGGGCGGGTGGGGCTGCTGGCTGTATGGGAGATGATTCCCCACCTCTGACCAATTTCAGAATTGTTTACCACTGGAGCAAGTGCCTTGGTAGTGTTTTCCTCTGTATAACTGTTAGGTTCAGTTTTTTTTTTTTTCTTTTTTGGTTCAAGTTAGATTTTATTCCTCTTTTATGTATATATAGATATAAGCATGGAAATAATTCATTCTTATAAATACATCAGTGTGAATGGAAGAACATTTTTTCTGTTTTATTTTTACATTTTATTTTTAAAAATTTTGAAATTTAATTTTATTTATTTTTTTATACACTAGGTTATTATTAGTTATCTATTTTATGCATAGACATGTATACAGGTCAATCCCAATCTCCCAACTCATCCCACCACCACCATCCCATGGCTTCCCCCACTTTGTGTCAATACGTTTGTTCTCTACCTCTGTGTCTCTATTTCTGCCCTGCAAACCAGTTCATCTGTAGCATTTTTCTAGGTTCCACATATAGGCATTAATATACAATATTTGTTTTTCTCTTTCTGACTTACTTCACTCTGTATGACAGTCTCTAGATCCATCAACTTCTCTACAAATGACCCAGTTTCATTCCTTTTTATGGCTGAGTAATATTCCATTTTATATATGTACCACATCTTTATCCATTCGTCTGTCTGTGGGCATTTAGGTTGCTTCCATTACCTGGCTATTGTAAATAGTGCTGCAATGAACATTGTGGTGAATGTGTCTCTGTGATTTATGGTTTTCTCTGGGTATATGACCAGAAGTGGGATTGCTGGATCCTATGGTAATTCTCTTTTTAGTTTTTTAAAGGAACCTCCATACGGTTCTCCATAGTGACTGTATCAATTTACATTCCCACCAATAGCGGAAGAGGGTTCCTTTTGTCCACACCCTCCCCAGAATTTGTTGTTTGTGGATTATCTGATGATGCCGATTCTAACAGGTGTGAGGTCTTACCTCATTGTAGTTTTGATTTGCATTTCTCTAATAATTAGTGATGTTGAGCAGCTTTTCATGTGCGTCTTGGCCATCTCTGTGTCTTCTTTGAAGAAACGTCTATTTAGATCTTCTGCCCATTTTTGTATTGGGTTTTTTGTTGTATTAATATTAAGCTGCATGAGCTGTATATATATATTGGAGATTAAACCTTTGTCCATTGATTCGTTTGTGAACGTTTTCGCCCCTTCTGAGGCTTACCTTTTTCCATTCCCGTTTTTTTCACAAAGAAAGAAAGAAAGCAAAAGAAGCAGAACACCAATGTGCGTGAAATATGCCTCTTGAAACTGTCGTTTTGAAATATGGACGTCTTTTGAATTTTTTGGTCGATATATGACCCCAGGATTTGTTTTCAGGGCAGGTGTCATTTACAGGCCTGTAATGATTTGGAATATCCACTGACCATTAGCGCTGGGATTAAAGCTGCTGTTGTGTGAAACGGCCACAAGGTGGCAGCAGTTCTCCCTTACCAAATCTGGTTATTGGGCAGCAGAGCCTCAATGGAAGTCACGTTCTAGATTGGAATTTAGAACGGAATGTGCCAGGAGAAAGCCCCTCAAGTTTGTCTCACTACTTCTTGTTCCTGTTTTTAATTTAATTTTTTTATTTTTTATTACAGCAAGTTTGAGTACAACGTTTAGCTTGTTGTAGGTGTGCAAGAGGTGGTTCTTTTACACATATACATATGTCTGTTCTTCCTGGGATCCTTTTCCCATGTACGTTATGACAGAATGTTGAGTAGTCTTCTCTTGGTACTCCGTAGGACTTTGGTGATTATAAATGTCTACTGTGTTTGTATATGTCTGTTAACCCCAATATCATAATGAATTCAATCCTCACACCTTTCCTTTGGTGAACCATAAGTTTGTTAATGAATCTGTGATTGCCCTTCTCCATGGAAATATCTGCCCTGGTATCAATTTATAGGTAACACCTATAAGTGATATGATATGATATGTGTCTTTCACTTTCTGACTTACTCCAAGTCACGTGATTACCTCTAGACTCATCTACGGTGCTGCAAATGGCATTGTGTGCTTTTTTTCCTTGGCTAATATTCTGTCTTAGCGAGGTCCATTTTCTGCAGTGTGATTCCCTGAGGGCTGAGGATTAGCTGACCTGGGCAGCCTGACCCTGCCGGCAAGCCCTCCCCAGGTGTGCCTCGGTTGAGGTCAATATAAACAGCACTCCAGGCAGCAATAGCCCCTGCAGCTGTGCCTGACTCCATATTCTCTGCCCCGTCAGCAGTCTCGGGGCTGTGCTGGTGGGAGGGTGTGAGGGTCCACGGCTTTGTGGGTGGCCCGGTGTGAGTGGGGCTCTGCTGGACTTTCTGCAGGAGTTGCCAGGCTGCCACCTGTAAAGAAGAGGATGTGTCACCCATAACTTCCACTGGAGTATCTCTCCAGGCTGAGGTGAGGAAGGAAAAAAAGGAGTGGGGGCCGGGACAGGAGGGGTATCTCAGGCAGGGCAATGGAAAGCTTCCAGAAGAGCGCCCGTGGCCAGGACCATCCTGGCTGTCCTGCAGGCACCAAGTTGCCCTGCTTGCTTTCGCTGGTGTGGCTCCACGGCCCTTCCTCTAGGCTTTCAAACCCTTGTACATATTCAGGTGTTTCACCTGGGAAGGGTGGGAACAGTTCAGCAGCAGCTGGCCTGGGGCTCAGCTCACGTTTACTCACAGAGGCCTCGGCATGGTCCCCCAGGTTTGCAATAAGGACGCTCCTTGCGTGGGTGGTTGGGGCTGCTGGCTGTATGGGAGATGATTCCCCACCTCTGACCAATTTCAGAATTGTTTACCACTGGAGCAAGTGCCTTGGTAGTGTTTTCCTCTGTATAACTGTTAGGTTCAGTTTTTTTTTTTCTTTTTTGGTTCAAGTTAGATTTTATTCCTCTTTTATGTATTTATAGATATAAGCATGGAAATAATTCATTCTTATAAATACATCAGTGTGAATGGAAGAACTTTTTTCTGTTTTATGTTTACATTTTATTTTTTAAAATTTTGAAATTTAATTTTATTTATTTATTTATACACTAGGTTATTATTAGTTATCTATTTTATGCATAGACATGTATACAGGTCAATCCCAATCTCCCAACTCTTCCCACCACCACCACCCCATGGCTTCCCCCACTGTGTGTCCATATGTTTGTTCTCTACCTCTGTGTCTCTATTTCTGCCCTGCAAACCAGTTCATCTCTACCATTTTTCTCGGTTCCACATATAGGCATTAATATACAATATTTGTTTTTCTCTTTCTGACTTACTTCACTCTGTATGACAGTCTCTAGATCCATCAACTTCTCTACAAATGACCCAGTTTCATTCCTTTTTATGGCTGAGTAATATTCCATTTTGTATATGTACCACATCTTTATCCATTCTTCTGTCTGTGGGCATTTAGGTTGCTTCCATTACCTGGCTATTGTAAATAGTGCTGCAATGAACATTGTGGTGAATGTGTCTCTGTGATTTATGGTTTTCTCTCGGTATCTGCCCAGAAGTGGGATTGCTGGATCCTATGGTAATTCTCTTTTTAGTTTTTTAAAGGAACCTCCATACTGTTCTCCATAGTGACTGTATCAATTTACATTCCCACCAATAGCGGAAGAGGGTTCCTTTTGTCCACACCCTCCCCAGAATTTGTTGTTTGTAGATTATCTGATGATGCCGATTCTAACAGGTGTGAGGTCTTACCTCATTGTAGTTTTGATTTGCATTTCTCTAATAATTAGTGATGTTGAGCAGCTTTTCATGTGCGTCTTGGCCATCTCTGTGTCTTCTTTGAAGAAACGTCTATTTAGATCTTCTGCCCATTTTTGTATTGGGTTGTTTGTTGTATTAAAATTAAGCTGCATGAGCTGTATATATATATTGGAGATTAAACCTTTGTCCATTGATTCGTTTGTGAACGTTTTCGCCCCTTCTGAGGCTTACCTTTTTCAATTCCCGTTTTTTTAACAAAGAAAGAAAGAAAGCCAAAGAATCAGAACACTAATGTGCGTGAAATATGCCTCTTGAAACTGTCGTTTTGAAATATGGACGTCTTTTGAATTTTTTGGTCGATATATGACCCCAGGATTTGTTTTCAGGGCAGGTGTCATTTACAGGCCTGTAATGATTTGGAATATCCACTGACCATTAGCGCTGGGATTAAAGCTGCTGTTGTGTGAAACGGCCACAAGGTGGCAGCAGTTCTCCTTTACCAAATCTGGTTACTAGGGCAGCAGAGCCTCAATGGAAGTCGCGTTCTAGATTGGAATGTAGAACGGAATGTGCCAGGAGAAAGCCCCTCAAGTTTGTCTCACTACTTCTTGTTCGTGTTTTTAATTTAATTTTTTTTTTCTTTTTGCGGTATGCAGGCCTCTCACCGTTGTGGCCTCTCCCGCTGCGGAGCACAGGCTCCGGACGCGCAGGCCCAGCGGCCATGGCTCACGGGCCCAGCCGCTCTGCGGCACATGGGATCCTCCCAGACCGGGACACGAACCCGCATCCCCTGCATCGGCAGGCGGACTCTCAACCACTGCGCCACCAGGGAGGCACTAATTTAATTTTTTATTTTTTATTACAGCAAGTTTGTGTACAACGTTTAGCTTGTTGTAGGTGTGCAAGAGGTGGTTCTTTTACACATATACATATGTCTGTTCTTCCTGGGATCCTTTTCCCATGTTCGTTATGACAGAATGTTGAGTAGTCTTCTCTTGGTACTCCGTAGGTCTTTGGTGATTATATATGTCTACTGTGTTTGTATATGTCTGTTAACCCCAATATCATAATGAATTCAATCCTCACACCTTTCCTTTGGTGAACCATAAGTTTGTTTAATGAATCTGTGATTGCCCTTCTCCGTGGAAATATCTGCCCTGGTATCAATTTATAGGTAACACCTATAAGTGATATGATATGATATGTGTCTTTCACTTTCTGACTTACTCCAAGTCACGTGATTACTTCTTGACTCATCTACGGTGCTGCAAATGGCATTGTGTTCTTTTTTTCCTTGGCGAATATTCTGTCTTAGCGAGGTCCATTTTCTGCAATGTGATTCCCTGAGGGCTGAGGATTAGCTGACCTGGGCAGCCTGACCCTGCCGGCAAGCCCTCCCCAGGTGTGCCTGGGTTGAGGTCAATATAAACAGCACTCCAGGCAGCAATAGCCCCTGCAGCTGTGCCTGACTCCATATTCTCTGCCCCGTCAGCAGTCTCGGGGCTGTGCTGGTGGGAGGGTGTGAGGGTCCACGGCTTTGTGGGTGGCCTGGTGTGAGTGGGGCTCTGCTGGACTTTCTGCAGGAGTTGCCAGGCTGCCACCTGTAAAGAAGAGGATGTGTCACCCATAACTTCCACTGGAGTATCTCTCCGGGCTGAGGTGAGGAAGGAAAAAAAGGAGTGGGGGCCGGGACAGGAGGGGTATCTCAGGCAGAGCAATGGAAAGCTTCCAGAAGAGCGCCCGTGGCCAGGACCATCCTGGCTGACCTGCAGGCACCAAGTTGCCCTGCTTGCTTTCGCTAGTGTGGCTCCACGGCCCTTCCTCTAGGCTTTCAAGCCCTTGTACATATTCAGGTGTTTCACCTGGGAAGGGTGGGAACAGTTCAGCAGCAGCTGGCCTGGGGCTCAGCTCACGTTTACTCACAGAGGCCTAGGCACGGTCTCCCAGCTTTGCAATAAGGACGCTCCTTGCGTGGGCGGGAGGGGCTGCTGGCTGTATGGGAGATGATTCCCCACCTCTGACCAATTTCAGAATTGTTTACCACTGGAGCAAGTGCCTTGGTAGTGTTTTCCTCTGTATAACTGTTAGGTTCAGTTTTTTTTTTCTTTTTTGGTTCAAGTTAGATATTATTCCTCTTTTATGTATTTATAGATATAAGCATGGAAATAATTCATTCTTATAAATACATCAGTGTGAATGGAAGAACTTTTTTCTGTTTTATGTTTACATTTTATTTTTAAAAATTTTGAAATTTAATTTTATTTATTTATTTATACACTAGGTTATTATTAGTTATCTATTTTATGCATAGACATGTATACAGGTCAATCCCAATCTCCCAACTCTTCCCACCACCACCACCCCATGGCTTCCCCCACTGTGTGTCCATATGTTTGTTCTCTACCTCTGTGTCTCTATTTCTGCCCTGCAAACCAGTTCATCTCTACCATTTTTCTAGGTTCCACATATAGGCATTAATATACAATATTTGTTTTTCTCTTTCTGACTTACTTCACTCTGTATGACAGTCTCTAGATCCATCAACTTCTCTACAAATGACTCAGTTTCATTCCTTTTTATGGCTATATTCCATTTTATATATGTACCACATCTTTATCCATTCGTCTGTCTGTGGGCATTTAGGTTGCTTCCATTACCTGGCTATTGTAAATAGTGCTGCAATGAACATTGTGGTGAATGTGTCTCTGTGATTTATGGTTTTCTCTCGGTATCTGCCCAGAAGTGGGATTGCTGGATCCTATGGTAATTCTCTTTTTAGTTTTTTAAAGGAACCTCCATACTGTTCTCCATAGTGACTGTATCAATTTACATTCCCACCAATAGCGGAAGAGGGTTCCTTTTGTCCACACCCTCCCCAGAATTTGTTGTTTGTAGATTATCTGATGATGCCGATTCTAACAGGTGTGAGGTCTTACCTCATTGTAGTTTTGATTTGCATTTCTCTAATAATTAGTGATGTTGAGCAGCTTTTCATGTGCGTCTTGGCCATCTCTGTGTCTTCTTTGAAGAAACGTCTATTTAGATCTTCTGCCCATTTTTGTATTGGGTTGTTTGTTGTATTAAAATTAAGCTGCATGAGCTGTATATATATATTGGAGATTAAACCTTTGTCCATTGATTCGTTTGTGAACGTTTTCGCCCCTTCTGAGGGTTACCTTTTTCAATTCCCGTTTTTTTAACAAAGAAAGAAAGAAAGCCAAAGAATCAGAACACTAATGTGCGTGAAATATGCCTCTTGAAACTGTCGTTTTGAAATATGGACGTCTTTTGAATTTTTTGGTCGATATATGACCCCAGGATTTGTTTTCAGGGCAGGTGTCATTTACAGGCCTGTAATGATTTGGAATATCCACTGACCATTAGCGCTGGGATTAAAGCTGCTGTTGTGTGAAACGGCCACAAGGTGGCAGCAGTTCTCCTTTACCAAATCTGGTTACTAGGGCAGCAGAGCCTCAATGGAAGTCGCGTTCTAGATTGGAATGTAGAACGGAATGTGCCAGGAGAAAGCCCCTCAAGTTTGTCTCACTACTTCTTGTTCGTGTTTTTAATTTAATTTTTTTTTTTCTTTTTGCGGTATGCAGGCCTCTCACCGTTGTGGCCTCTCCCGCTGCGGAGCACAGGCTCCGGACGCGCAGGCCCAGCGGCCATGGCTCACGGGCCCAGCCGCTCTGCGGCACATGGGATCCTCCCAGACCGGGACACGAACCCGCATCCCCTGCATCGGCAGGCGGACTCTCAACCACTGCGCCACCAGGGAGGCCCTAATTTAATTTTTTATTTTTTATTACAGCAAGTTTGAGTACAACGTTTAGCTTGTTGTAGGTGTGCAAGAGGTGGTTCTTTTACACATATACATATGTCTGTTCTTCCTGGGATCCTTTTCCCATGTACGTTATGACAGAATGTTGAGTAGTCTTCTCTTGGTACTCCGTAGGTCTTTGGTGATTATATACGTCTACTGTGTTTGTATATGTCTGTTAACCCCAATATCGTAATGAATTCAATCCTCACACCTTTCCTTTGGTGAACCATAAGTTTGTTTAATGAATCTGTGATTGCCCTTCTCCGTGGAAATATCTGCCCTGGTATCAATTTATAGGTAACACCTATAAGTGATATGATATGATATTTGTCTTTCACTTTCTGACTTACTCCAAGTCACGTGATTACCTCTAGACTCATCTACGGTGCTGCAAATGGCATTGTGTGCTTCTTTTCCTTGGCGAATATTCTGTCTTAGCGAGGTCCATTTGCTGCAATGTGATTCCCTGAGGGCTGAGGATTAGCTGACCTGGGCAGCCTGACCCTGCCGGCAAGCCCTCCCCAGGTGTGCCTGGGTTGAGGTCAATATAAACAGCACTCCAGGCAGCAATAGCCCCTGCAGCTGTGCCTGACTCCATATTCTCTGCCCCGTCAGCAGTCTCGGGGCTGTGCTGGTGGGAGGGTGTGAGGGTCCACGGCTTTGTGGGTGGCCCGGTGTGAGTGGGGCTCTGCTGGACTTTCTGCAGGAGTTGCCAGGCTGCCACCTGTAAAGAAGAGGATGTGTCACCCATAACTTCCACTGGAGTATCTCTCCGGGCTGAGGTGAGGAAGGAAAAAAAGGAGTGGGGGCCGGGACAGGAGGGGTATCTCAGGCAGGGCAATGGAAAGCTTCCAGAAGAGCGCCCGTGGCCAGGACCATCCTGGCTGACCTGCAGGCACCAAGTTGCCCTGCTTGCTTTCGCTAGTGTGGCTCCACGGCCCTTCCTCTAGGCTTTCAAGCCCTTGTACATATTCAGGTGTTTCACCTGGGAAGGGTGGGAACAGTTCAGCAGCAGCTGGCCTGGGGCTCAGCTCACGTTTACTCACAGAGGCCTAGGCACGGTCTCCCAGCTTTGCAATAAGGACGCTCCTTGCGTGGGCGGGAGGGGCTGCTGGCTGTATGGGAGATGATTCCCCACCTCTGACCAATTTCAGAATTGTTTACCACTGGAGCAAGTGCCTTGGTAGTGTTTTCCTCTGTATAACTGTTAGGTTCAGTTTTTTTTTTCTTTTTTGGTTCAAGTTAGATATTATTCCTCTTTTATGTATTTATAGATATAAGCATGGAAATAATTCATTCTTATAAATACATCAGTGTGAATGGAAGAACTTTTTTCTGTTTTATGTTTACATTTTATTTTTAAAAATTTTGAAATTTAATTTTATTTATTTATTTATACACTAGGTTATTATTAGTTATCTATTTTATGCATAGACATGTATACAGGTCAATCCCAATCTCCCAACTCTTCCCACCACCACCACCCCATGGCTTCCCCCACTGTGTGTCCATATGTTTGTTCTCTACCTCTGTGTCTCTATTTCTGCCCTGCAAACCAGTTCATCTCTACCATTTTTCTAGGTTCCACATATAGGCATTAATATACAATATTTGTTTTTCTCTTTCTGACTTACTTCACTCTGTATGACAGTCTCTAGATCCATCAACTTCTCTACAAATGACTCAGTTTCATTCCTTTTTATGGCTATATTCCATTTTATATATGTACCACATCTTTATCCATTCGTCTGTCTGTGGGCATTTAGGTTGCTTCCATTACCTGGCTATTGTAAATAGTGCTGCAATGAACATTGTGGTGAATGTGTCTCTGTGATTTATGGTTTTCTCTCGGTATCTGCCCAGAAGTGGGATTGCTGGATCCTATGGTAATTCTCTTTTTATTTTTTAAAGGAACCTCTATACTGTTCTCCATAGTGACTGTATCAATTTACATTCCCACCAATAGCGGAAGAGGGTTCCTTTTGTCCACACCCTCCCCAGAATTTGTTGTTTGTAGATTATCTGATGATGCCGATTCTAACAGGTGTGAGGTCTTACCTCATTGTAGTTTTGATTTGCATTTCTCTAATAATTAGTGATGTTGAGCAGCTTTTCATGTGCGTCTTGGCCATCTCTGTGTCTTCTTTGAAGAAACGTCTATTTAGATCTTCTGCCCATTTTTGTATTGGGTTGTTTGTTGTATTAAAATTAAGCTGCATGAGCTGTATATATATATTGGAGATTAAACCTTTGTCCATTGATTCGTTTGTGAACGTTTTCGCCCCTTCTGAGGGTTACCTTTTTCAATTCCCGTTTTTTTAACAAAGAAAGAAAGAAAGCCAAAGAATCAGAACACTAATGTGCGTGAAATATGCCTCTTGAAACTGTCGTTTTGAAATATGGACGTCTTTTGAATTTTTTGGTCGATATATGACCCCAGGATTTGTTTTCAGGGCAGGTGTCATTTACAGGCCTGTAATGATTTGGAATATCCACTGACCATTAGCGCTGGGATTAAAGCTGCTGTTGTGTGAAACGGCCACAAGGTGGCAGCAGTTCTCCTTTACCAAATCTGGTTACTAGGGCAGCAGAGCCTCAATGGAAGTCGCGTTCTAGATTGGAATGTAGAACGGAATGTGCCAGGAGAAAGCCCCTCAAGTTTGTCTCACTACTTCTTGTTCGTGTTTTTAATTTAATTTTTTTTTTTCTTTTTGCGGTATGCAGGCCTCTCACCGTTGTGGCCTCTCCCGCTGCGGAGCACAGGCTCCGGACGCGCAGGCCCAGCGGCCATGGCTCACGGGCCCAGCCGCTCTGCGGCACATGGGATCCTCCCAGACCGGGACACGAACCCGCATCCCCTGCATCGGCAGGCGGACTCTCAACCACTGCGCCACCAGGGAGGCCCTAATTTAATTTTTTATTTTTTATTACAGCAAGTTTGTGTACAACGTTTAGCTTGTTGTAGGTGTGCAAGAGGTGGTTCTTTTACACATATACATATGTCTGTTCTTCCTGGGATCCTTTTCCCATGTTCGTTATGACAGAATGTTGAGTAGTCTTCTCTTGGTACTCCGTAGGTCTTTGGTGATTATATATGTCTACTGTGTTTGTATATGTCTGTTAACCCCAATATCATAATGAATTCAATCCTCACACCTTTCCTTTGGTGAACCATAAGTTTGTTTAATGAATCTGTGATTGCCCTTCTCCGTGGAAATATCTGCCCTGGTATCAATTTATAGGTAACACCTATAAGTGATATGATATGATATGTGTCTTTCACTTTCTGACTTACTCCAAGTCACGTGATTACTTCTTGACTCATCTACGGTGCTGCAAATGGCATTGTGTTCTTTTTTTCCTTGGCGAATATTCTGTCTTAGCGAGGTCCATTTTCTGCAATGTGATTCCCTGAGGGCTGAGGATTAGCTGACCTGGGCAGCCTGACCCTGCCGGCAAGCCCTCCCCAGGTGTGCCTGGGTTGAGGTCAATATAAACAGCACTCCAGGCAGCAATAGCCCCTGCAGCTGTGCCTGACTCCATATTCTCTGCCCCGTCAGCAGTCTCGGGGCTGTGCTGGTGGGAGGGTGTGAGGGTCCACGGCTTTGTGGGTGGCCCGGTGTGAGTGGGGCTCTGCTGGACTTTCTGCAGGAGTTGCCAGGCTGCCACCTGTAAAGAAGAGGATGTGTCACCCATAACTTCCACTGGAGTATCTCTCCGGGCTGAGGTGAGGAAGGAAAAAAAGGAGTGGGGGCCGGGACAGGAGGGGTATCTCAGGCAGGGCAATGGAAAGCTTCCAGAAGAGCGCCCGTGGCCAGGACCATCCTGGCTGACCTGCAGGCACCAAGTTGCCCTGCTTGCTTTCGCTAGTGTGGCTCCACGGCCCTTCCTCTAGGCTTTCAAGCCCTTGTACATATTCAGGTGTTTCACCTGGGAAGGGTGGGAACAGTTCAGCAGCAGCTGGCCTGGGGCTCAGCTCACGTTTACTCACAGAGGCCTAGGCACGGTCTCCCAGCTTTGCAATAAGGACGCTCCTTGCGTGGGCGGGAGGGGCTGCTGGCTGTATGGGAGATGATTCCCCACCTCTGACCAATTTCAGAATTGTTTACCACTGGAGCAAGTGCCTTGGTAGTGTTTTCCTCTGTATAACTGTTAGGTTCAGTTTTTTTTTTTCTTTTTTGGTTCAAGTTAGATATTATTCCTCTTTTATGTATTTATAGATATAAGCATGGAAATAATTCATTCTTATAAATACATCAGTGTGAATGGAAGAACTTTTTTCTGTTTTATGTTTACATTTTATTTTTAAAAATTTTGAAATTTAATTTTATTTATTTATTTATACACTAGGTTATTATTAGTTATCTATTTTATGCATAGACATGTATACAGGTCAATCCCAATCTCCCAACTCTTCCCACCACCACCACCCCATGGCTTCCCCCACTGTGTGTCCATATGTTTGTTCTCTACCTCTGTGTCTCTATTTCTGCCCTGCAAACCAGTTCATCTCTACCATTTTTCTAGGTTCCACATATAGGCATTAATATACAATATTTGTTTTTCTCTTTCTGACTTACTTCACTCTGTATGACAGTCTCTAGATCCATCAACTTCTCTACAAATGACTCAGTTTCATTCCTTTTTATGGCTATATTCCATTTTATATATGTACCACATCTTTATCCATTCGTCTGTCTGTGGGCATTTAGGTTGCTTCCATTACCTGGCTATTGTAAATAGTGCTGCAATGAACATTGTGGTGAATGTGTCTCTGTGATTTATGGTTTTCTCTCGGTATCTGCCCAGAAGTGGGATTGCTGGATCCTATGGTAATTCTCTTTTTAGTTTTTTAAAGGAACCTCCATACTGTTCTCCATAGTGACTGTATCAATTTACATTCCCACCAATAGCGGAAGAGGGTTCCTTTTGTCCACACCCTCCCCAGAATTTGTTGTTTGTAGATTATCTGATGATGCCGATTCTAACAGGTGTGAGGTCTTACCTCATTGTAGTTTTGATTTGCATTTCTCTAATAATTAGTGATGTTGAGCAGCTTTTCATGTGCGTCTTGGCCATCTCTGTGTCTTCTTTGAAGAAACGTCTATTTAGATCTTCTGCCCATTTTTGTATTGGGTTGTTTGTTGTATTAAAATTAAGCTGCATGAGCTGTATATATATATTGGAGATTAAACCTTTGTCCATTGATTCGTTTGTGAACGTTTTCGCCCATTCTGAGGGTTGCCTTTCTCCATTCCCGTTTTTCTTAACAAAGAAAGAAAGAAAGCAAAAGAAGCAGAACACTAATGTGCGTGAAATATGCCTCTTGAAACTGTCGTTTTGAAATATGGACGTCTTTTGAATTTTTTGGTCGATATATGACCCCAGGATTTGTTTTCAGGGCAGGTGTCATTTACAGGCCTGTAATGATTTGGAATATCCACTGACCCTTAGCGCTGGCATTAAACCTGCAGTTGTGTGAAACGGCCACAAGGTGGCAGCAGTTCTCCCTTACCAAATCTGGTTACTAGGGCAGCAGAGCCTCAATAGAAGTCGTGTTCTAGATTGGAATGTAGAACGGAATGTGCCAGGAGAAAGCCCCTCAAGTTTGTCTCACTACTTCTTGTTCGTGTTTTTAATTTAATTTTTTATTTTTTATTACAGCAAGTTTGAGTACAACGTTTAGCTTGTTGTAGGTGTGCAAGAGGTGGTTCTTTTACACATATACATATGTGTGTTCTTCCTGGGATCCTTTTCCCATGTACGTTATGACAGAATGTTGAGTAGTCTTCTCTTGGTACTCCGTATGTCTTTGGAGATTATATACGTCTACTGTGTTTTTATCTGTCTGTTAACCCCAATATCGTAATGAATTCAATCCTCACACCTTTCCTTTGGTGAACCATAAGTTTGTTTAATGAATCTGTGATTGCCCTTCTCCGTGGAAATATCTGCCCTGGTATCAATTTATAGGTAACACCTATAAGTGATATGATATGATATGTGTCTTTCACTTTCTGACTTACTCCAAGTCACGTGATTACCTCGAGACTCATCTACGGTGCTGCAAATGGCATTGTGTCCTTTTTCTCCTTGGCAAATATTCTGTCTTAGCGAGGTCCATTTTCTGCAATGCGATTCCCTGAGGGCTGAGGATTAGCTGACCTGGGCAGCCTGACCCTGCCGGCAAGCCCTCCCCAGGTGTGCCTGGGTTGAGGTCAATATAAACAGCACTCCAGGCAGCAATAGCCCCTGCAGCTGTGCCTTACTCCATATTCTCTGCCCCGTCAGCAGTCTCGGGGCTGTGCTGGTGGGAGGGTGTGAGGGTCCACGGCTTTGTGGGTGGCCCGGTGTGAGTGGGGCTCTGCTGGACTTTCGGCAGGAGTTGCCAGGCTGCCACCTGTAAAGAAGAGGATGTGTCACCCATAACTTCCACTGGAATATCTCTCCGGGCTGAGGTGAGGAAGGAAAAAAAGGAGTGGGGGCCGGGACAGGAGGGGTATCTCAGGCAGGGCAATAGA
Source organism: Mesoplodon bidens (assembly GCF_964165515.1). Taxonomy (NCBI): domain Eukaryota; kingdom Metazoa; phylum Chordata; class Mammalia; order Artiodactyla; family Ziphiidae; genus Mesoplodon; species Mesoplodon bidens. Next base: position 1,395,617 of record NW_027671286.1, read on the forward strand.
AAGCTTCCAGAAGAGCGCCCGTGGCCAGTACCATCCTGGCTGACCTGCAGGCACCAAGTTGGCCTGCGTGCTGTCGCTGGTGTGGCTCCAAGGCCCTTCCTCTAGGCTTTCAAGCCCTTGTACATATTCAGGTGTTTCACCTGGGAAGGGTGGGAACAGTTCAGCAGCATCTGGCCTGGGGCTCAGCTCACGTTTACTCACAGAGGTCTCGGCACGGTCTCCCAGCTTTGCAATGAGGATGCTCCTTGCGTGGGCAGGCGGGGCTGCTGGCTGTATGGGAGATGATTCCCCACCTCTGACCAATTTCAGAATTGTTTACCACTGGAGCAAGTGCCTTCGTAGTGTTTTCCTCTGTATAATTCTTAGGTTCAGTTTTTTTTTCTTTTTTGGTTCAAGTTAGATTTTATTCCTCATTTATGTATTTATAGATATAAGCATGGAAATAATTCATTCGTATAAATACATCAGTGTGAATGGAAGAACTTTTTTTCTGTTTTATTTTTACATTTTATTTTTTTTTTTTTTTTTTTTTTTTTTTTTTTTTTTTTTTTTTTCTGTACGCGGGCCTCTCACTGCTGTGGCCTCTCCCGTTGCGGAGCACAGGCTCCGGACACACAGGCTCCGCGGCCATGGCTCGCGGGCCCAGCCGCTGCGCGGCATGTGGGATCTTCCGGGATAGGGGCACGAACCCGTGTCCCCTGCATCGGCAGGCGGACTCTCAACCACTGCGCCACCAGGGAAGCCCACATTTTATTTTTTTAAATTTTGAAATTTAATTTTAGTTATTTTTTTTATACAGTAGGTTATTATTAGTTATCTATTTTATGCATAGACATGTATACAGGTCAATCCTAATCTCCCAACTCATCCCACCACCACCACCCCATGGCTTCCCCCACTTTGTGTCCATACGTTTGTTCTCTACCTCTGTGTCTCTATTTCTGCCCTGCAAACCAGTTCATCTCTACCATTTTTCTAGGTTCCACATATAGGCATTAATATACAATATTTGTTTTTCTCTTTCTGACTTACTTCACTCTGTATGACAGTCTCTAGATCCATCAACTTCTCTACAAATGATCCAGTTTCATTCCTTCTTATGGCTGAGTAATATTCCATTTTGTATATGTACCACATCTTTATCCATTCGTCTGTCTGTGGGCATTTAGTTTGCTTCCATTACCTGGCTATTGTAAATAGTGCTGCAATGAACATTGTGGTGAATGTGTCTTTGTGATTTATGGTTTTCTCTGGGTATATGCCCAGAAGTGGGATTGCTGGATCCTATGGTAATTCTCTTTTTAGTTTTTTAAAGGAACCTCCATACTGTTCTCCATAGTGACTGTATCAATTTACATTCCCACCAATAGCGGAAGAGGGTTCCTTTTGTCCACACCCTCCCCAGAGTTTGTTGTTTGTAGATTATCTGATGATGCCGATTCTAACAGGTGTGAGGTCTTACCTCATTGTAGTTTTGATTTGCATTTCTCTAATAATTAGTGATGTTGAGCAGCTTTTCATGTGCGTCTTGGCCATCTCTGTGTCTTCTTTGAAGAAACGTCTCTTTAGATCTTCTGCCCATTTTTGTATTGGGTTGTTTGTTTTATTAATATTAAGCTGCATGAGCTGTTTATATATATTGGAGATTAAACCTTTGTCCATTGATTCGTTTGTGAACGTTTTCGCCCATTCTGAGGGTTGCCTTTCTCCATTCCCGTTTTTTTTAACAAAGAAAGAAAGAAAGCAAAAGAAGCAGAACACTAATGTGCGTGTAATATGCCTCTTGAAACTGTCGTTTTGAAATATGGACGTCTTTTGAATTTTTTGGTCGATATATGACCCCAGGATTTGTTTTCAGGGCAGGTGTCATTTACAGGCCTGTAATGATTTGGAATATCCACTGACCATTAGCGCTGGCATTAAACCTGCAGTTGTGTGAAACGGCCACAAGGTGGCAGCAGTTCTCCCTTACCAATTCTGGTTACTAGGGCAGCAGAGACTCAATGGAAGTCGTGTTCTAGATTGGAATGTAGAACGGAAAGTGCCAGGAGAATGCCCCTCAAGTTTGTCTCACTACTTCTTGTTCGTGTTCTTAATTTAATTTTTTATTTTTTATTACAGCAAGTTTGAGTACAACGTTTAGCTTGTTGTAGGTGTGCAAGAGGTGGTTCTTTTACACATATACATATGTCTGTTCTTCCTGGGATCCTTTTCCCATGTACGTTATGACAGAATGTTGAGTAGTCTTCTCTTGGTACTCCGTAGGTCTTTGGTGATTATATACGTCTACTGTGTTTGTATATGTCTGTTAACCCCAATATCGTAATGAATTCAATCCTCACACCTTTCCTTTGGTGAACCATAAGTTTGTTTAATGAATCTGTGATTGCCCTTCTCCGTGGAAATATCTGCCCTGGTATCAATTTATAGGTAACACCTATAAGTGCTATGATATGATATTTGTCTTTCACTTTCTGACTTACTCCAAGTCACGTGATTACCTCGAGACTCATCTACGGTGCTGCAAATGGCATTGTGTCCTTTTTCTCCTTGGCGAATATTCTGTCTTAGCGAGGTCCATTTTCTGCAATGTGATTCCCTGAGGGCTGAGGATTAGCTGACCTGGGCAGCCTGACCCTGCCGGCAAGCCCTCCCCAGGTGTGCCTGGGTTGAGGTCAATATAAACAGCACTCCAGGCAGCAATAGCCCCTGCAGCTGTGCCTGACTCCATATTCTCTGCCCCGTCAGCAGTCTCGGGGCTGTGCTGGTGGGAGGGTGTGAGGGTCCACGGCTTTGTGGGTGGCCCGGTGTGAGTGGGGCTCTGCTGGACTTTCGGCAGGAGTTGCCAGGCTGCCACCTGTAAAGAAGAGGATGTGTCACCCATAACTTCCACTGGAATATCTCTCCGGGCTGAGGTGAGGAAGGAAAAAAAGGAGTGGGGGCCGGGACAGGAGGGGTATCTCAGGCAGGGCAATAGAAAGCTTCCAGAAGAGCGTCCGTGGCAGTACCATCCTGGCTGACCTGCAGGCACCAAGTTGGCCTGCGTGCTGTCGCTGGTGTGGCTCCACGGCCCTTCCTCTAGGCTTTCAAGCCCTTGTACATATTCAGGTGTTTCACCTGGGAAGGGTGGGAACAGTTCAGCAGCATCTGGCCTGGGGCTCAGCTCACGTTTACTCACAGAGGCCTCGGCACGGTCTCCCAGCTTTGCAATGAGGATGCTCCTTGCGTGGGCGGGCGGGGCTGCTGGCTGTATGGGAGATGATTCCCCACCTCTGACCAATTTCAGAATTGTTTACCACTGGAGCAAGTGCCTTCGTAGTGTTTTCCTCTGTATAATTCTTAGGTTCAGTTTTTTTTTCTTTTTTGGTTCAAGTTAGATTTTATTCCTCATTTATGTATTTATAGATATAAGCATGGAAATAATTCATTCGTATAAATACATCAGTGTGAATGGAAGAACTTTTTTTCTGTTTTATTTTTACATTTTATTTTTTAAAATTTTGAAATTTAATTTTAGTTATTTTTTTTATACAGTAGGTTATTATTAGTTATCTATTTTATGCATAGACATGTATACAGGTCAATCCTAATCTCCCAACTCATCCCACCACCACCACCCCATGGCTTCCCCCACTTTGTGTCCATACGTTTGTTCTCTACCTCTGTGTCTCTATTTCTGCCCTGCAAACCAGTTCATCTCTACCATTTTTCTAGGTTCCACATATAGGCATTAATATACAATATTTGTTTTTCTCTTTCTGACTTACTTCACTCTGTATGACAGTCTCTAGATCCATCAACTTCTCTACAAATGACCCAGTTTCATTCCTTTTTATGGCTGAGTAATATTCCATTTTGTATATGTACCACATCTTTATCCATTCGTCTGTCTGTGGGCATTTAGGTTGCTTCCATTACCTGGCTATTGTAAATAGTGCTGCAATGAACATTGTGGTGAATGTGTCTTTGTGATTTATGGTTTTCTCTGGGTATATGCCCAGAAGTGGGATTGCTGGATCCTATGGTAATTCTCTTTTTAGTTTTTTAAAGGAACCTCCATACTGTTCTCCATAGTGACTGTATCAATTTACATTCCCACCAATAGCGGAAGAGGGTTCCTTTTGTCCACACCCTCCCCAGAGTTTGTTGTTTGTAGATTATCTGATGATGCCGATTCTAACAGGTGTGAGGTCTTACCTCATTGTAGTTTTGATTTGCATTTCTCTAATAATTAGTGATGTTGAGCAGCTTTTCATGTGCGTCTTGGCCATCTCTGTGTCTTCTTTGAAGAAACGTCTCTTTAGATCTTCTGCCCATTTTTGTATTGGGTTGTTTGTTTTATTAATATTAAGCTGCATGAGCTGTTTATATATATTGGAGATTAAACCTTTGTCCATTGATTCGTTTGTGAACGTTTTCGCCCATTCTGAGGGTTGCCTTTCTCCATTCCCGTTTTTTTTAACAAAGAAGGAAAGAAAGCAAAAGAAGCAGAACACTAATGTGCGTGTAATATGCCTCTTGAAACTGTCGTTTTGAAATATGGACGTCTTTTGAATTTTTTGGTCGATATATGACCCCAGGATTTGTTTTCAGGGCAGGTGTCATTTACAGGCCTGTAATGATTTGGAATATCCACTGACCATTAGCGCTGGCATTAAACCTGCAGTTGTGTGAAACGGCCACAAGGTGGCAGCAGTTCTCCCTTACCAATTCTGGTTACTAGGGCAGCAGAGACTCAATGGAAGTCGTGTTCTAGATTGGAATGTAGAACGGAAAGTGCCAGGAGAAAGCCCCTCAAGTATGTCTCACTACTTCTTGTTCGTGTTCTTAATTTAATTTTTTATTTTTTATTACAGCAAGTTTGAGTACAACGTTTAGCTTGTTGTAGGTGTGCAAGAGGTGGTTCTTTTACACATATACATATGTCTGTTCTTCCTGGGATCCTTTTCCCATGTACGTTATGACAGAATGTTGAGTAGTCTTCTCTTGGTACTCCGTAGGTCTTTGGTGATTATATACGTCTACTGTCTTTGTATATGTCTGTTAACCCCAATATCGTAATGAATTCAATCCTCACACCTTTCCTTTCGTGAACCATAAGTTTGTTTAATGAATCTGTGATTGCCCTTCTCCGTGGAAATATCTGCCCTGGTATCAATTTATAGGTAACACCTATAAGTGATATGATATGATATTTGTCTTTCACTTTCTGACTTACTCCAAGTCACGTGATTACCTCGAGACTCATCTACGGTGCTGCAAATGGCATTGTGTCCTTTTTTTCCTTGGCGAATATTCTGTCTTAGCGAGGTCCATATTCTGCAATGTGATTCCCTGAGGGCTGAGGATTAGCTGACCTGGGCAGCCTGACCCTGCCGGCAAGCCCTCCCCAGGTGTGCCTGGGTTGTGGTCAATATAAACAGCACTCCAGGCAGCAATAGTCCCTGCAGCTGTGCCTGACTCCATATCCTCTGCCCCGTCAGCAGTCTCGGGGCTGTGCTGGTGGCAGGGTGTGAGGGTCCACGGCTTTGTGGGTGGCCCGGTGTGAGTGGGGCTCTGCTGGACTTTCGGCAGGAGTTGCCAGGCTGCCACCTGTAAAGAAGAGGATGTGTCACCCATAACTTCCACTGGAATATCTCTCCGGGCTGAGGTGAGGAAGGAAAAAAAGGAGTGGGGGCCGGGACAGGAGGGGTATCTCAGGCAGGGCAATAGAAAGCTTCCAGAAGAGCGCCCGTGGCCAGTACCATCCTGGCTGACCTGCAGGCACCAAGTTGGCCTGCGTGCTGTCGCTGGTGTGGCTCCACGGCCCTTCCTCTAGGCTTTCAAGCCCTTGTACATATTCAGGTGTTTCACCTGGGAAGGGTGGGAACAGTTCAGCAGCATCTGGCCTGGGGCTCAGCTCACGTTTACTCACAGAGGCCTCGGCACGGTCTCCCAGCTTTGCAATGAGGATGCTCCTTGCGTGGGCGGGCCGGGCTGCTGGCTGTATGGGAGATGATTCCCCACCTCTGACCAATTTCAGAATTGTTTACCACTGGAGCAAGTGCCTTCGTAGTGTTTTCCTCTGTATAATTCTTAGGTTCAGTTTTTTTTTCTTTTTTGGTTCAAGTTAGATTTTATTCCTCATTTATGTATTTATAGATATAAGCATGGAAATAATTCATTCGTATAAATACATCAGTGTGAATGGAAGAACTTTTTTTCTGTTTTATTTTTACATTTTATTTTTTTAAATTTTGAAATTTAATTTTAGTTATTTTTTTTATACAGTAGGTTATTATTAGTTATCTATTTTATGCATAGACATGTATACAGGTCAATCCTAATCTCCCAACTCATCCCACCACCACCACCCCATGGCTTCCCCCACTTTGTGTCCATACGTTTGTTCTCTACCTCTGTGTCTCTATTTCTGCCCTGCAAACCAGTTCATCTCTACCATTTTTCTAGGTTCCACATATAGGCATTAATATACAATATTTGTTTTTCTCTTTCTGACTTACTTCACTCTGTATGACAGTCTCTAGATCCATCAACTTCTCTACAAATGATCCAGTTTCATTCCTTCTTATGGCTGAGTAATATTCCATTTTGTATATGTACCACATCTTTATCCATTCGTCTGTCTGTGGGCATTTAGTTTGCTTCCATTACCTGGCTATTGTAAATAGTGCTGCAATGAACATTGTGGTGAATGTGTCTTTGTGATTTATGGTTTTCTCTGGGTATATGCCCAGAAGAGGGATTGCTGGATCCTATGGTAATTCTCTTTTTAGTTTTTTAAAGGAACCTCCATACTGTTCTCCATAGTGACTGTATCAATTTACATTCCCACCAATAGCGGAAGAGGGTTCCTTTTGTCCACACACTCCCCAGAGTTTGTTGTTTGTAGATTATCTGATGATGCCGATTCTAACAGGTGTGAGGTCTTACCTCATTGTAGTTTTGATTTGCATTTCTCTAATAATTAGTGATGTTGAGCAGCTTTTCATGTGCGTCTTGGCCATCTCTGTGTCTTCTTTGAAGAAACGTCTCTTTAGATCTTCTGCCCATTTTTGTATTGGGTTGTTTGTTTTATTAATATTAAGCTGCATGAGCTGTTTATATATATTGGAGATTAAATCTTTGTCCATTGATTCGTTTGTGAACGTTTTCGCCCATTCTGAGGGTTGCCTTTCTCCATTCCCGTTTTTTTTAACAAAGAAAGAAAGAAAGTAAAAGAAGCAGAACACTAATGTGCGTGTAATATGCCTCTTGAAACTGTCGTTTTGAAATATGGACGTCTTTTGAATTTTTTGGTCGATATATGACCCCAGGATTTGTTTTCAGGGCAGGTGTCATTTACAGGCCTGTAATGATTTGGAATATCCACTGACCATTAGCGCTGGCATTAAACCTGCAGTTGTGTGAAACGGCCACAAGGTGGCAGCAGTTCTCCCTTACCAATTCTGGTTACTAGGGCAGCAGAGACTCAAAGGAAGTCGTGTTCTAGATTGGAATGTAGAACGGAAAGTGCCAGGAGAATGCCCCTCAAGTTTGTCTCACTACTTCTTGTTCGTGTTCTTAATTTAATTTTTTATTTTTTATTACAGCAAGTTTGAGTACAACGTTTAGCTTGTTGTAGGTGTGCAAGAGGTGGTTCTTTTACACATATACATATGTCTGTTCTTCCTGGGATCCTTTTCCCATGTACGTTATGACAGAATGTTGAGTAGTCTTCTCTTGGTACTCCGTAGGTCTTTGGTGATTATATACGTCTACTGTGTTTGTATATGTCTGTTAACCCCAATATCGTAATGAATTCATTCCTCACACCTTTCCTTTGGTGAACCATAAGTTTGTTTAATGAATCTGTGATTGCCCTTCTCCGTGGAAATATCTGCCCTGGTATCAATTTATAGGTAACACCTATAAGTGCTATGATATGATATTTGTCTTTCACTTTCTGACTTACTCCAAGTCACGTGATTACCTCGAGACTCATCTACGGTGCTGCAAATGGCATTGTGTCCTTTTTCTCCTTGGCGAATATTCTGTCTTAGCGAGGTCCATTTTCTGCAATGTGATTCCCTGAGGGCTGAGGATTAGCTGACCTGGGCAGCCTGACCCTGCCGGCAAGCCCTCCCCAGGTGTGCCTGGGTTGAGGTCAATATAAACAGCACTCCAGGCAGCAATAGCCCCTGCAGCTGTGCCTGACTCCATATTCTCTGCCCCGTCAGCAGTCTCGGGGCTGTGCTGGTGGGAGGGTGTGAGGGTCCACGGCTTTGTGGGTGGCCCGGTGTGAGTGGGGCTCTGCTGGACTTTCGGCAGGAGTTGCCAGGCTGCCACCTGTAAAGAAGAGGATGTGTCACCCATAACTTCCACTGGAATATCTCTCCGGGCTGAGGTGAGGAAGGAAAAAAAGGAGTGGGGGCCGGGACAGGAGGGGTATCTCAGGCAGGGCAATAGAAAGCTTCCAGAAGAGCGTCCGTGGCAGTACCATCCTGGCTGACCTGCAGGCACCAAGTTGGCCTGCGTGCTGTCGCTGGTGTGGCTCCACGGCCCTTCCTCTAGGCTTTCAAGCCCTTGTACATATTCAGGTGTTTCACCTGGGAAGGGTGGGAACAGTTCAGCAGCATCTGGCCTGGGGCTCAGCTCACGTTTACTCACAGAGGCCTCGGCATGGTCTCCCAGCTTTGCAATGAGGATGCTCCTTGCGTGGGCGGGCGGGGCTGCTGGCTGTATGGGAGATGATTCCCCACCTCTGACCAATTTCAGAATTGTTTACCACTGGAGCAAGTGCCTTCGTAGTGTTTTCCTCTGTATAATTCTTAGGTTCAGTTTTTTTTTTCTTTTTTGGTTCAAGTTAGATTTTATTCCTCATTTATGTATTTATAGATATAAGCATGGAAATAATTCATTCGTATAAATACATCAGTGTGAATGGAAGAACTTTTTTTCTGTTTTATTTTTACATTTTATTTTTTAAAATTTTGAAATTTAATTTTAGTTATTTTTTTATACAGTAGGTTATTATTAGTTATCTATTTTATGCATAGACATGTATACAGGTCAATCCTAATCTCCCAACTCATCCCACCACCACCACCCCATGGCTTCCCCCACTTTGTGTCCATACGTTTGTTCTCTACCTCTGTGTCTCTATTTCTGCCCTGCAAACCAGTTCATCTCTACCATTTTTCTAGCTTCCACATATAGGCATTAATATACAATATTTGTTTTTCTCTTTCTGACTTACTTCACTCTGTATGACAGTCTCTAGATCCATCAACTTCTCTACAAATGACCCAGTTTCATTCCTTTTTATGGCTGAGTAATATTCCATTTTGTATATGTACCACATCTTTATCCATTCGTCTGTCTGTGGGCATTTAGGTTGCTTCCATTACCTGGCTATTGTAAATAGTGCTGCAATGAACATTGTGGTGAATGTGTCTTTGTGATTTATGGTTTTCTCTGGGTATATGCCCAGAAGTGGGATTGCTGGATCCTATGGTAATTCTCTTTTTAGTTTTTTAAAGGAACCTCCATACTGTTCTCCATAGTGACTGTATCAATTTACATTCCCACCAATAGCGGAAGAGGGTTCCTTTTGTCCACACCCTCCCCAGAGTTTGTTGTTTGTAGATTATCTGATGATGCCGATTCTAACAGGTGTGAGGTCTTACCTCATTGTAGTTTTGATTTGCATTTCTCTAATAATTAGTGATGTTGAGCAGCTTTTCATGTGCGTCTTGGCCATCTCTGTGTCTTCTTTGAAGAAACGTCTCTTTAGATCTTCTGCCCATTTTTGTATTGGGTTGTTTGTTTTATTAATATTAAGCTGCATGAGCTGTTTATATATATTGGAGATTAAACCTTTGTCCATTGATTCGTTTGTGAACGTTTTCGCCCATTCTGAGGGTTGCCTTTCTCCATTCCCGTTTTTTTTAACAAAGAAAGAAAGAAAGCAAAAGAAGCAGAACACTAATGTGCGTGTAATATGCCTCTTGAAACTGTCGTTTTGAAATATGGACGTCTTTTGAATTTTTTGGTCGATATATGACCCCAGGATTTGTTTTCAGGGCAGGTGTCATTTACAGGCCTGTAATGATTTGGAATATCCACTGACCATTAGCGCTGGCATTAAACCTGCAGTTGTGTGAAACGGCCACAAGGTGGCAGCAGTTCTCCCTTACCAATTCTGGTTACTAGGGCAGCAGAGACTCAATGGAAGTCGTGTTCTAGATTGGAATGTAGAACGGAAAGTGCCAGGAGAAAGCCCCTCAAGTATGTCTCACTACTTCTTGTTCGTGTTCTTAATTTAATTTTTTATTTTTTATTACAGCAAGTTTGAGTACAACGTTTAGCTTGTTGTAGGTGTGCAAGAGGTGGTTCTTTTACACATATACATATGTCTGTTCTTCCTGGGATCCTTTTCCCATGTACGTTATGACAGAATGTTGAGTAGTCTTCTCTTGGTACTCCGTAGGTCTTTGGTGATTATATACGTCTACTGTGTTTGTATATGTCTGTTAACCCCAATATCGTAATGAATTCAATCCTCACACCTTTCCTTTGGTGAACCATAAGTTTGTTTAATGAATCTGTGATTGCCCTTCTCCGTGGAAATATCTGCCCTGGTATCAATTTATAGGTAACACCTATAAGTGCTATGATATGATATTTGTCTTTCACTTTCTGACTTACTCCAAGTCACGTGATTACCTCGAGACTCATCTACGGTGCTGCAAATGGCATTGTGTCCTTTTTCTCCTTGGCGAATATTCTGTCTTAGCGAGGTCCATTTTCTGCAATGTGATTCCCTGAGGGCTGAGGATTAGCTGACCTGGGCAGCCTGACCCTGCCGGCAAGCCCTCCCCAGGTGTGCCTGGGTTGAGGTCAATATAAACAGCACTCCAGGCAGCAATAGCCCCTGCAGCTGTGCCTGACTCCATATTCTCTGCCCCGTCAGCAGTCTCGGGGCTGTGCTGGTGGGAGGGTGTGAGGGTCCACGGCTTTGTGGGTGGCCCGGTGTGAGTGGGGCTCTGCTGGACTTTCGGCAGGAGTTGCCAGGCTGCCACCTGTAAAGAAGAGGATGTGTCACCCATAACTTCCACTGGAATATCTCTCCGGGCTGAGGTGAGGAAGGAAAAAAAGGAGTGGGGGCCGGGACAGGAGGGGTATCTCAGGCAGGGCAATAGAAAGCTTCCAGAAGAGCGTCCGTGGCAGTACCATCCTGGCTGACCTGCAGGCACCAAGTTGGCCTGCGTGCTGTCGCTGGTGTGGCTCCACGGCCCTTCCTCTAGGCTTTCAAGCCCTTGTACATATTCAGGTGTTTCACCTGGGAAGGGTGGGAACAGTTCAGCAGCATCTGGCCTGGGGCTCAGCTCACGTTTACTCACAGAGGCCTCGGCACGGTCTCCCAGCTTTGCAATGAGGATGCTCCTTGCGTGGGCGGGCGGGGCTGCTGGCTGTATGGGAGATGATTCCCCACCTCTGACCAATTTCAGAATTGTTTACCACTGGAGCAAGTGCCTTCGTAGTGTTTTCCTCTGTATAATTCTTAGGTTCAGTTTTTTTTTCTTTTTTGGTTCAAGTTAGATTTTATTCCTCATTTATGTATTTATAGATATAAGCATGGAAATAATTCATTCGTATAAATACATCAGTGTGAATGGAAGAACTTTTTTTCTGTTTTATTTTTACATTTTATTTTTTAAAATTTTGAAATTTAATTTTAGTTATTTTTTTATACAGTAGGTTATTATTAGTTATCTATTTTATGCATAGACATGTATACAGGTCAATCCTAATCTCCCAACTCATCCCACCACCACCACCCCATGGCTTCCCCCACTTTGTGTCCATACGTTTGTTCTCTACCTCTGTGTCTCTATTTCTGCCCTGCAAACCAGTTCATCTCTACCATTTTTCTAGCTTCCACATATAGGCATTAATATACAATATTTGTTTTTCTCTTTCTGACTTACTTCACTCTGTATGACAGTCTCTAGATCCATCAACTTCTCTACAAATGACCCAGTTTCATTCCTTTTTATGGCTGAGTAATATTCCATTTTGTATATGTACCACATCTTTATCCATTCGTCTGTCTGTGGGCATTTAGGTTGCTTCCATTACCTGGCTATTGTAAATAGTGCTGCAATGAACATTGTGGTGAATGTGTCTTTGTGATTTATGGTTTTCTCTGGGTATATGCCCAGAAGTGGGATTGCTGGATCCTATGGTAATTCTCTTTTTAGTTTTTTAAAGGAACCTCCATACTGTTCTCCATAGTGACTGTATCAATTTACATTCCCACCAATAGCGGAAGAGGGTTCCTTTTGTCCACACCCTCCCCAGAGTTTGTTGTTTGTAGATTATCTGATGATGCCGATTCTAACAGGTGTGAGGTCTTACCTCATTGTAGTTTTGATTTGCATTTCTCTAATAATTAGTGATGTTGAGCAGCTTTTCATGTGCGTCTTGGCCATCTCTGTGTCTTCTTTGAAGAAACGTCTCTTTAGATCTTCTGCCCATTTTTGTATTGGGTTGTTTGTTTTATTAATATTAAGCTGCATGAGCTGTTTATATATATTGGAGATTAAACCTTTGTCCATTGATTCGTTTGTGAACGTTTTCGCCCATTCTGAGGGTTGCCTTTCTCCATTCCCGTTTTTTTTAACAAAGAAAGAAAGAAAGCAAAAGAAGCAGAACACTAATGTGCGTGTAATATGCCTCTTGAAACTGTCGTTTTGAAATATGGACGTCTTTTGAATTTTTTGGTCGATATATGACCCCAGGATTTGTTTTCAGGGCAGGTGTCATTTACAGGCCTGTAATGATTTGGAATATCCACTGACCATTAGCGCTGGCATTAAACCTGCAGTTGTGTGAAACGGCCACAAGGTGGCAGCAGTTCTCCCTTACCAATTCTGGTTACTAGGGCAGCAGAGACTCAATGGAAGTCGTGTTCTAGATTGGAATGTAGAACGGAAAGTGCCAGGAGAAAGCCCCTCAAGTATGTCTCACTACTTCTTGTTCGTGTTCTTAATTTAATTTTTTATTTTTTATTACAGCAAGTTTGAGTACAACGTTTAGCTTGTTGTAGGTGTGCAAGAGGTGGTTCTTTTACACATATACATATGTCTGTTCTTCCTGGGATCCTTTTCCCATGTACGTTATGACAGAATGTTGAGTAGTCTTCTCTTGGTACTCCGTAGGTCTTTGGTGATTATATACGTCTACTGTGTTTGTATATGTCTGTTAACCCCAATATCGTAATGAATTCAATCCTCACACCTTTCCTTTGGTGAACCATAAGTTTGTTTAATGAATCTGTGATTGCCCTTCTCCGTGGAAATATCTGCCCTGGTATCAATTTATAGGTAACACCTATAAGTGCTATGATATGATATTTGTCTTTCACTTTCTGACTTACTCCAAGTCACGTGATTACCTCGAGACTCATCTACGGTGCTGCAAATGGCATTGTGTCCTTTTTCTCCTTGGCGAATATTCTGTCTTAGCGAGGTCCATTTTCTGCAATGTGATTCCCTGAGGGCTGAGGATTAGCTGACCTGGGCAGCCTGACCCTGCCGGCAAGCCCTCCCCAGGTGTGCCTGGGTTGAGGTCAATATAAACAGCACTCCAGGCAGCAATAGCCCCTGCAGCTGTGCCTGACTCCATATTCTCTGCCCCGTCAGCAGTCTCGGGGCTGTGCTGGTGGGAGGGTGTGAGGGTCCACGGCTTTGTGGGTGGCCCGGTGTGAGTGGGGCTCTGCTGGACTTTCGGCAGGAGTTGCCAGGCTGCCACCTGTAAAGAAGAGGATGTGTCACCCATAACTTCCACTGGAATATCTCTCCGGGCTGAGGTGAGGAAGGAAAAAAAGGAGTGGGGGCCGGGACAGGAGGGGTATCTCAGGCAGGGCAATAGAAAGCTTCCAGAAGAGCGTCCGTGGCAGTACCATCCTGGCTGACCTGCAGGCACCAAGTTGGCCTGCGTGCTGTCGCTGGTGTGGCTCCACGGCCCTTCCTCTAGGCTTTCAAGCCCTTGTACATATTCAGGTGTTTCACCTGGGAAGGGTGGGAACAGTTCAGCAGCATCTGGCCTGGGGCTCAGCTCACGTTTACTCACAGAGGCCTCGGCACGGTCTCCCAGCTTTGCAATGAGGATGCTCCTTGCGTGGGCGGGCGGGGCTGCTGGCTGTATGGGAGATGATTCCCCACCTCTGACCAATTTCAGAATTGTTTACCACTGGAGCAAGTGCCTTCGTAGTGTTTTCCTCTGTATAATTCTTAGGTTCAGTTTTTTTTTCTTTTTTGGTTCAAGTTAGATTTTATTCCTCATTTATGTATTTATAGATATAAGCATGGAAATAATTCATTCGTATAAATACATCAGTGTGAATGGAAGAACTTTTTTTCTGTTTTATTTTTACATTTTATTTTTTAAAATTTTGAAATTTAATTTTAGTTATTTTTTTATACAGTAGGTTATTATTAGTTATCTATTTTATGCATAGACATGTATACAGGTCAATCCTAATCTCCCAACTCATCCCACCACCACCACCCCATGGCTTCCCCCACTTTGTGTCCATACGTTTGTTCTCTACCTCTGTGTCTCTATTTCTGCCCTGCAAACCAGTTCATCTCTACCATTTTTCTAGGTTCCACATATAGGCATTAATATACAATATTTGTTTTTCTCTTTCTGACTTACTTCACTCTGTATGACAGTCTCTAGATCCATCAACTTCTCTACAAATGACCCAGTTTCATTCCTTTTTATGGCTGAGTAATATTCCATTTTGTATATGTACCACATCTTTATCCATTCGTCTGTCTGTGGGCATTTAGGTTGCTTCCATTACCTGGCTATTGTAAATAGTGCTGCAATGAACATTGTGGTGAATGTGTCTTTGTGATTTATGGTTTTCTCTGGGTATATGCCCAGAAGTGGGATTGCTGGATCCTATGGTAATTCTCTTTTTAGTTTTTTAAAGGAACCTCCATACTGTTCTCCATAGTGACTGTATCAATTTACATTCCCACCAATAGCGGAAGAGGGTTCCTTTTGTCCACACCCTCCCCAGAGTTTGTTGTTTGTAGATTATCTGATGATGCCGATTCTAACAGGTGTGAGGTCTTACCTCATTGTAGTTTTGATTTGCATTTCTCTAATAATTAGTGATGTTGAGCAGCTTTTCATGTGCGTCTTGGCCATCTCTGTGTCTTCTTTGAAGAAACGTCTCTTTAGATCTTCTGCCCATTTTTGTATTGGGTTGTTTGTTTTATTAATATTAAGCTGCATGAGCTGTTTATATATATTGGAGATTAAACCTTTGTCCATTGATTCGTTTGTGAACGTTTTCGCCCATTCTGAGGGTTGCCTTTCTCCATTCCCGTTTTTTTTAACAAAGAAGGAAAGAAAGCAAAAGAAGCAGAACACTAATGTGCGTGTAATATGCCTCTTGAAACTGTCGTTTTGAAATATGGACGTCTTTTGAATTTTTTGGTCGATATATGACCCCAGGATTTGTTTTCAGGGCAGGTGTCATTTTCAGGCCTGTAATGATTTGGAATATCCACTGACCATTAGCGCTGGCATTAAACCTGCAGTTGTGTGAAACGGCCACAAGGTGGCAGCAGTTCTCCCTTACCAATTCTGGTTACTAGGGCAGCAGAGACTCAATGGAAGTCGTGTTCTAGATTGGAATGTAGAACGGAAAGTGCCAGGAGAAAGCCCCTCAAGTATGTCTCACTACTTCTTGTTCGTGTTCTTAATTTAATTTTTTATTTTTTATTACAGGAAGTTTGAGTACAACGTTTAGCTTGTTGTAGGTGTGCAAGAGGTGGTTCTTTTACACATATACATATGTCTGTTCTTCCTGGGATCCTTTTCCCATGTACGTTATGACAGAATGTTGAGTAGTCTTCTCTTGGTACTCCGTAGGTCTTTGGTGATTATATACGTCTACTGTCTTTGTATATGTCTGTTAACCCCAATATCGTAATGAATTCAATCCTCACACCTTTCCTTTCGTGAACCATAAGTTTGTTTAATGAATCTGTGATTGCCCTTCTCCGTGGAAATATCTGCCCTGGTATCAATTTATAGGTAACACCTATAAGTGATATGATATGATATTTGTCTTTCACTTTCTGACTTACTCCAAGTCACGTGATTACCTCGAGACTCATCTACGGTGCTGCAAATGGCATTGTGTCCTTTTTTTCCTTGGCGAATATTCTGTCTTAGCGAGGTCCATATTCTGCAATGTGATTCCCTGAGGGCTGAGGATTAGCTGACCTGGGCAGCCTGACCCTGCCGGCAAGCCCTCCCCAGGTGTGCCTGGGTTGTGGTCAATATAAACAGCACTCCAGGCAGCAATAGTCCCTGCAGCTGTGCCTGACTCCATATCCTCTGCCCCGTCAGCAGTCTCGGGGCTGTGCTGGTGGGAGGGTGTGAGGGTCCACGGCTTTGTGGGTGGCCCGGTGTGAGTGGGGCTCTGCTGGACTTTCGGCAGGAGTTGCCAGGCTGCCACCTGTAAAGAAGAGGATGTGTCACCCATAACTTCCACTGGAATATCTCTCCGGGCTGAGGTGAGGAAGGAAAAAAAGGAGTGGGGGCCGGGACAGGAGGGGTATCTCAGGCAGGGCAATAGAAAGCTTCCAGAAGAGCGCCCGTGGCCAGTACCATCCTGGCTGACCTGCAGGCACCAAGTTGGCCTGCGTGCTGTCGCTGGTGTGGCTCCACGGCTCTTCCTCTAGGCTTTCAAGCCCTTGTACATATTCAGGTGTTTCACCTGGGAAGGGTGGGAACAGTTCAGCAGCATCTGGCCTGGGGCTCAGCTCACGTTTACTCACAGAGGCCTCGGCACGGTCTCCCAGCTTTGCAATGAGGATGCTCCTTGCGTGGGCGGGCGGGGCTGCTGGCTGTATGGGAGATGATTCCCCACCTCTGACCAATTTCAGAATTGTTTACCACTGGAGCAAGTGCCTTCGTAGTGTTTTCCTCTGTATAATTCTTAGGTTCAGTTTTTTTTTCTTTTTTGGTTCAAGTTAGATTTTATTCCTCATTTATGTATTTATAGATATAAGCATGGAAATAATTCATTCGTATAAATACATCAGTGTGAATGGAAGAACTTTTTTTCTGTTTTATTTTTACATTTTATTTTTTAAAATTTTGAAATTTAATTTTAGTTATTTTTTTATACAGTAGGTTATTATTAGTTATCTATTTTATGCATAGACATGTATACAGGTCAATCCTAATCTCCCAACTCATCCCACCACCACCACCCCATGGCTTCCCCCACTTTGTGTCCATACGTTTGTTCTCTACCTCTGTGTCTCTATTTCTGCCCTGCAAACCAGTTCATCTCTACCATTTTTCTAGGTTCCACATATAGGCATTAATATACAATATTTGTTTTTCTCTTTCTGACTTACTTCACTCTGTATGACAGTCTCTAGATCCATCAACTTCTCTACAAATGACCCAGTTTCATTCCTTTTTATGGCTGAGTAATATTCCATTTTGTATATGTACCACATCTTTATCCATTCGTCTGTCTGTGGGCATTTAGGTTGCTTCCATTACCTGGCTATTGTAAATAGTGCTGCAATGAACATTGTGGTGAATGTGTCTTTGTGATTTATGGTTTTCTCTGGGTATATGCCCAGAAGTGGGATTGCTGGATCCTATGGTAATTCTCTTTTTAGTTTTTTAAAGGAACCTCCATACTGTTCTCCATAGTGACTGTATCAATTTACATTCCCACCAATAGCGGAAGAGGGTTCCTTTTGTCCACACCCTCCCCAGAGTTTGTTGTTTGTAGATTATCTGATGATGCCGATTCTAACAGGTGTGAGGTCTTACCTCATTGTAGTTTTGATTTGCATTTCTCTAATAATTAGTGATGTTGAGCAGCTTTTCATGTGCGTCTTGGCCATCTCTGTGTCTTCTTTGAAGAAACGTCTCTTTAGATCTTCTGCCCATTTTTGTATTGGGTTGTTTGTTTTATTAATATTAAGCTGCATGAGCTGTTTATATATATTGGAGATTAAACCTTTGTCCATTGATTCGTTTGTGAACGTTTTCGCCCATTCTGAGGGTTGCCTTTCTCCATTCCCGTTTTTTTTAACAAAGAAGGAAAGAAAGCAAAAGAAGCAGAACACTAATGTGCGTGTAATATGCCTCTTGAAACTGTCGTTTTGAAATATGGACGTCTTTTGAATTTTTTGGTCGATATATGACCCCAGGATTTGTTTTCAGGGCAGGTGTCATTTACAGGCCTGTAATGATTTGGAATATCCACTGACCATTAGCGCTGGCATTAAACCTGCAGTTGTGTGAAACGGCCACAAGGTGGCAGCAGTTCTCCCTTACCAATTCTGGTTACTAGGGCAGCAGAGACTCAATGGAAGTCGTGTTCTAGATTGGAATGTAGAACGGAAAGTGCCAGGAGAAAGCCCCTCAAGTATGTCTCACTACTTCTTGTTCGTGTTCTTAATTTAATTTTTTATTTTTTATTACAGCAAGTTTGAGTACAACGTTTAGCTTGTTGTAGGTGTGCAAGAGGTGGTTCTTTTACACATATACATATGTCTGTTCTTCCTGGGATCCTTTTCCCATGTACGTTATGACAGAATGTTGAGTAGTCTTCTCTTGGTACTCCGTAGGTCTTTGGTGATTATATACGTCTACTGTCTTTGTATATGTCTGTTAACCCCAATATCGTAATGAATTCAATCCTCACACCTTTCCTTTCGTGAACCATAAGTTTGTTTAATGAATCTGTGATTGCCCTTCTCCGTGGAAATATCTGCCCTGGTATCAATTTATAGGTAACACCTATAAGTGATATGATATGATATTTGTCTTTCACTTTCTGACTTACTCCAAGTCACGTGATTACCTCGAGACTCATCTACGGTGCTGCAAATGGCATTGTGTCCTTTTTTTCCTTGGCGAATATTCTGTCTTAGCGAGGTCCATATTCTGCAATGTGATTCCCTGAGGGCTGAGGATTAGCTGACCTGGGCAGCCTGACCCTGCCGGCAAGCCCTCCCCAGGTGTGCCTGGGTTGTGGTCAATATAAACAGCACTCCAGGCAGCAATAGTCCCTGCAGCTGTGCCTGACTCCATATCCTCTGCCCCGTCAGCAGTCTCGGGGCTGTGCTGGTGGGAGGGTGTGAGGGTCCACGGCTTTGTGGGTGGCCCGGTGTGAGTGGGGCTCTGCTGGACTTTCGGCAGGAGTTGCCAGGCTGCCACCTGTAAAGAAGAGGATGTGTCACCCATAACTTCCACTGGAATATCTCTCCGGGCTGAGGTGAGGAAGGAAAAAAAGGAGTGGGGGCCGGGACAGGAGGGGTATCTCAGGCAGGGCAATAGAAAGCTTCCAGAAGAGCGCCCGTGGCCAGTACCATCCTGGCTGACCTGCAGGCACCAAGTTGGCCTGCGTGCGGTCGCTGGTGTGGCTCCACGGCCCTTCCTCTAGGCTTTCAAGCCCTTGTACATATTCAGGTGTTTCACCTGGGAAGGGTGGGAACAGTTCAGCAGCATCTGGCCTGGGGCTCAGCTCACGTTTACTCACAGAGGCCTCGGCACGGTCTCCCAGCTTTGCAATGAGGATGCTCCTTGCGTGGGCGGGCCGGGCTGCTGGCTGTATGGGAGATGATTCCCCACCTCTGACCAATTTCAGAATTGTTTACCACTGGAGCAAGTGCCTTCGTAGTGTTTTCCTCTGTATAATTCTTAGGTTCAGTTTTTTTTTCTTTTTTGGTTCAAGTTAGATTTTATTCCTCATTTATGTATTTATAGATATAAGCATGGAAATAATTCATTCGTATAAATACATCAGTGTGAATGGAAGAACTTTTTTTCTGTTTTATTTTTACATTTTATTTTTTTAAATTTTGAAATTTAATTTTAGTTATTTTTTTATACAGTAGGTTATTATTAGTTATCTATTTTATGCATAGACATGTATACAGGTCAATCCTAATCTCCCAACTCATCCCACCACCACCACCCCATGGCTTCCCCCACTTTGTGTCCATACGTTTGTTCTCTACCTCTGTGTCTCTATTTCTGCCCTGCAAACCAGTTCATCTCTACCATTTTTCTAGCTTCCACATATAGGCATTAATATACAATATTTGTTTTTCTCTTTCTGACTTACTTCACTCTGTATGACAGTCTCTAGATCCATCAACTTCTCTACAAATGACCCAGTTTCATTCCTTTTTATGGCTGAGTAATATTCCATTTTGTATATGTACCACATCTTTATCCATTCGTCTGTCTGTGGGCATTTAGGTTGCTTCCATTACCTGGCTATTGTAAATAGTGCTGCAATGAACATTGTGGTGAATGTGTCTTTGTGATTTATGGTTTTCTCTGGGTATATGCCCAGAAGTGGGATTGCTGGATCCTATGGTAATTCTCTTTTTAGTTTTTTAAAGGAACCTCCATACTGTTCTCCATAGTGACTGTATCAATTTACATTCCCACCAATAGCGGAAGAGGGTTCCTTTTGTCCACACCCTCCCCAGAGTTTGTTGTTTGTAGATTATCTGATGATGCCGATTCTAACAGGTGTGAGGTCTTACCTCATTGTAGTTTTGATTTGCATTTCTCTAATAATTAGTGATGTTGAGCAGCTTTTCATGTGCGTCTTGGCCATCTCTGTGTCTTCTTTGAAGAAACGTCTCTTTAGATCTTCTGCCCATTTTTGTATTGGGTTGTTTGTTTTATTAATATTAAGCTGCATGAGCTGTTTATATATATTGGAGATTAAACCTTTGTCCATTGATTCGTTTGTGAACGTTTTCGCCCATTCTGAGGGTTGCCTTTCTCCATTCCCGTTTTTTTTTAACAAAGAAGGAAAGAAAGCAAAAGAAGCAGAACACTAATGTGCGTGTAATATGCCTCTTGAAACTGTCGTTTTGAAATATGGACGTCTTTTGAATTTTTTGGTCGATATATGACCCCAGGATTTGTTTTCAGGGCAGGTGTCATTTACAGGCCTGTAATGATTTGGAATATCCACTGACCATTAGCGCTGGCATTAAACCTGCAGTTGTGTGAAAAGGCCACAAGGTGGCAGCAGTTCTCCCTTACCAATTCTGGTTACTAGGGCAGCAGAGACTCAATGGAAGTCGTGTTCTAGATTGGAATGTAGAACGGAAAGTGCCAGGAGAAAGCCCCTCAAGTATGTCTCACTACTTCTTGTTCGTGTTCTTAATTTAATTTTTTATTTTTTATTACAGCAAGTTTGGGTACAACGTTTAGCTTGTTGTAGGTGTGCAAGAGGTGGTTCTTTTACACATATACATATGTCTGTTCTTCCTGGGATCCTTTTCCCATGTACGTTATGACAGAATGTTGAGTAGTCTTCTCTTGGTACTCCGTAGGTCTTTGGTGATTATATACGTCTACTGTCTTTGTATATGTCTGTTAACCCCAATATCGTAATGAATTCAATCCTCACACCTTTCCTTTCGTGAACCATAAGTTTGTTTAATGAATCTGTGATTGCCCTTCTTCGTGGAAATATCTGCCCTGGTATCAATTTATATGTAACACCTATAAGTGATATGATATGATATTTGTCTTTCACTTTCTGACTTACTCCAAGTCACGTGATTACCTCGAGACTCA
Organism: Mesoplodon bidens; assembly: GCF_964165515.1. Classification (NCBI taxonomy): domain Eukaryota; kingdom Metazoa; phylum Chordata; class Mammalia; order Artiodactyla; family Ziphiidae; genus Mesoplodon; species Mesoplodon bidens. The sequence goes on from NW_027671286.1 coordinate 1,417,274, forward strand.
TCTACGGTGCTGCAAATGGCATTGTGTCCTTTTTTTCCTTGGCGAATATTCTGTCTTAGCGAGGTCCATATTCTGCAATGTGATTCCCTGAGGGCTGAGGATTAGCTGACCTGGGCAGCCTGACCCTGCCGGCAAGCCCTCCCCAGGTGTGCCTGGGTTGTGGTCAATATAAACAGCACTCCAGGCAGCAATAGTCCCTGCAGCTGTGCCTGACTCCATATCCTCTGCCCCGTCAGCAGTCTCGGGGCTGTGCTGGTGGGAGGGTGTGAGGGTCCACGGCTTTGTGGGTGGCCCGGTGTGAGTGGGGCTCTGCTGGACTTTCGGCAGGAGTTGCCAGGCTGCCACCTGTAAAGAAGAGGATGTGTCACCCATAACTTCCACTGGAATATCTCTCCGGGCTGAGGTGAGGAAGGAAAAAAAGGAGTGGGGGCCGGGACAGGAGGGGTATCTCAGGCAGGGCAATAGAAAGCTTCCAGAAGAGCGCCCGTGGCCAGTACCATCCTGGCTGACCTGCAGGCACCAAGTTGGCCTGCGTGCGGTCGCTGGTGTGGCTCCACGGCCCTTCCTCTAGGCTTTCAAGCCCTTGTACATATTCAGGTGTTTCACCTGGGAAGGGTGGGAACAGTTCAGCAGCATCTGGCCTGGGGCTCAGCTCACGTTTACTCACAGAGGCCTCGGCACGGTCTCCCAGCTTTGCAATGAGGATGCTCCTTGCGTGGGCGGGCCGGGCTGCTGGCTGTATGGGAGATGATTCCCCACCTCTGACCAATTTCAGAATTGTTTACCACTGGAGCAAGTGCCTTCGTAGTGTTTTCCTCTGTATAATTCTTAGGTTCAGTTTTTTTTTCTTTTTTGGTTCAAGTTAGATTTTATTCCTCATTTATGTATTTATAGATATAAGCATGGAAATAATTCATTCGTATAAATACATCAGTGTGAATGGAAGAACTTTTTTTCTGTTTTATTTTTACATTTTATTTTTTTAAATTTTGAAATTTAATTTTAGTTATTTTTTTTATACAGTAGGTTATTATTAGTTATCTATTTTATGCATAGACATGTATACAGGTCAATCCTAATCTCCCAACTCATCCCACCACCACCACCCCATGGCTTCCCCCACTTTGTGTCCATACGTTTGTTCTCTACCTCTGTGTCTCTATTTCTGCCCTGCAAACCAGTTCATCTCTACCATTTTTCTAGGTTCCACATATAGGCATTAATATACAATATTTGTTTTTCTCTTTCTGACTTACTTCACTCTGTATGACAGTCTCTAGATCCATCAACTTCTCTACAAATGATCCAGTTTCATTCCTTCTTATGGCTGAGTAATATTCCATTTTGTATATGTACCACATCTTTATCCATTCGTCTGTCTGTGGGCATTTAGTTTGCTTCCATTACCTGGCTATTGTAAATAGTGCTGCAATGAACATTGTGGTGAATGTGTCTTTGTGATTTATGGTTTTCTCTGGGTATATGCCCAGAAGTGGGATTGCTGGATCCTATGGTAATTCTCTTTTTAGTTTTTTAAAGGAACCTCCATACTGTTCTCCATAGTGACTGTATCAATTTACATTCCCACCAATAGCGGAAGAGGGTTCCTTTTGTCCACACCCTCCCCAGAGTTTGTTGTTTGTAGATTATCTGATGATGCCGATTCTAACAGGTGTGAGGTCTTACCTCATTGTAGTTTTGATTTGCATTTCTCTAATAATTAGTGATGTTGAGCAGCTTTTCATGTGCGTCTTGGCCATCTCTGTGTCTTCTTTGAAGAAACGTCTCTTTAGATCTTCTGCCCATTTTTGTATTGGGTTGTTTGTTTTATTAATATTAAGCTGCATGAGCTGTTTATATATATTGGAGATTAAACCTTTGTCCATTGATTCGTTTGTGAACGTTTTCGCCCATTCTGAGGGTTGCCTTTCTCCATTCCCGTTTTTTTTAACAAAGAAAGAAAGAAATCAAAAGAAGCAGAACACTAATGTGCGTGTAATATGCCTCTTGAAACTGTCGTTTTGAAATATGGACGTCTTTTGAATTTTTTGGTCGATATATGACCCCAGGATTTGTTTTCAGGGCAGGTGTCATTTACAGGCCTGTAATGATTTGGAATATCCACTGACCATTAGCGCTGGCATTAAACCTGCAGTTGTGTGAAACGGCCACAAGGTGGCAGCAGTTCTCCCTTACCAATTCTGGTTACTAGGGCAGCAGAGACTCAATGGAAGTCGTGTTCTAGATTGGAATGTAGAACGGAAAGTGCCAGGAGAATGCCCCTCATGTTTGTCTCACTACTTCTTGTTCGTGTTCTTAATTTAATTTTTTATTTTTTATTACAGCAAGTTTGAGTACAACGTTTAGCTTGTTGTAGGTGTGCAAGAGGTGGTTCTTTTACACATATACATATGTCTGTTCTTCCTGGGATCCTTTTCCCATGTACGTTATGACAGAATGTTGAGTAGTCTTCTCTTGGTACTCCGTAGGTCTTTGGTGATTATATACGTCTACTGTGTTTGTATCTGTCTGTTAACCCCAATATCGTAATGAATTCAATCCTCACACCTTTCCTTTGGTGAACCATAAGTTTGTTTAATGAATCTGTGATTGCCCTTCTCCGTGGAAATATCTGCCCTGGTATCAATTTATAGGTAACACCTATAAGTGATATGATATGATATGTGTCTTTCACTTTCTGACTTACTCCAAGTCACGTGATTACCTCGAGACTCATCTACGGTGCTGCAAATGGCATTGTGTCCTTTTTCTCCTTGGCGAATATTCTGTCTTAGCGAGGTCCATTTTCTGCAATGTGATTCCCTGAGGGCTGAGGATTAGCTTCTGGGCAGCCTGACCCTGCCGGCAAGCCCTCCCCAGGTGTGCCTGGGTTGAGGTCAAAATAAACAGCACTCCAGGCAGCAATAGCCCCTGCAGCTGTGCCTGACTCCATATTCTCTGCCCCGTCAGCAGTCTCGGGGCTGTGCTGGTGGGAGGGTGTGAGGGTCCACGGCTTTGTGGGTGGCCCGGTGTGAGTGGGGCTCTGCTGGACTTTCGGCAGGAGTTGCCAGGCTGCCACCTGTAAAGAAGAGGATGTGTCACCCATAACTTCCACTGGAATATCTCTCCGGGCTGAGGTGAGGAAGGAAAAAAAGGAGTGGGGGCCGGGACAGGAGGGGTATCTCAGGCAGGGCAATAGAAAGCTTCCAGAAGAGCGTCCGTGGCAGTACCATCCTGGCTGACCTGCAGGCACCAAGTTGGCCTGCGTGCTGTCGCTGGTGTGGCTCCACGGCCCTTCCTCTAGGCTTTCAAGCCCTTGTACATATTCAGGTGTTTCACCTGGGAAGGGTGGGAACAGTTCAGCAGCATCTGGCCTGGGGCTCAGCTCACGTTTACTCACAGAGGCCTCGGCACGGTCTCCCAGCTTTGCAATGAGGATGCTCCTTGCGTGGGCGGGCGGGGCTGCTGGCTGTATGGGAGATGATTCCCCACCTCTGACCAATTTCAGAATTGTTTACCACTGGAGCAAGTGCCTTCGTAGTGTTTTCCTCTGTATAATTCTTAGGTTCAGTTTTTTTTTCTTTTTTGGTTCAAGTTAGATTTTATTCCTCATTTATGTATTTATAGATATAAGCATGGAAATAATTCATTCGTATAAATACATCAGTGTGAATGGAAGAACTTTATTTCTGTTTTATTTTTACATTTTATTTTTTTAAATTTTGAAATTTAATTTTAGTTATTTTTTTATACAGTAGGTTATTATTAGTTATCTATTTTATGCATAGACATGTATACAGGTCAATCCTAATCTCCCAACTCATCCCACCACCACCACCCCATGGCTTCCCCCACTTTGTGTCCATACGTTTGTTCTCTACCTCTGTGTCTCTATTTCTGCCCTGCAAACCAGTTCATCTCCAACATTTTTCTAGGTTCCACATATAGGCATTAATATACAATATTTGTTTTTCTCTTTCTGACTTACTTCACTCTGTATGACAGTCTCTAGATCCATCAACTTCTCTACAAATGACCCAGTTTCATTCCTTTTTATGGCTGAGTAATATTCCATTTTGTATATGTACCACATCTTTATCCATTCGTCTGTCTGTGGGCATTTAGGTTGCTTCCATTACCTGGCTATTGTAAATAGTGCTGCAATGAACATTGTGGTGAATGTGTCTTTGTGATTTATGGTTTTCTCTGGGTATATGCCCAGAAGTGGGATTGCTGGATCCTATGGTAATTCTCTTTTTAGTTTTTTAAAGGAACCTCCATACTGTTCTCCATAGTGACTGTATCAATTTACATTCCCACCAATAGCGGAAGAGGGTTCCTTTTGTCCACACCCTCCCCAGAGTTTGTTGTTTGTAGATTATCTGATGATGCCGATTCTAACAGGTGTGAGGTCTTACCTCATTGTAGTTTTGATTTGCATTTCTCTAATAATTAGTGATGTTGAGCAGCTTTTCATGTGCGTCTTGGCCATCTCTGTGTCTTCTTTGAAGAAACGTCTCTTTAGATCTTCTGCCCATTTTTGTATTGGGTTGTTTGTTTTATTAATATTAAGCTGCATGAGCTGTTTATATATATTGCAGATTAAACCTTTGTCCATTGATTCGTTTGTGAACGTTTTTGCCCATTCTGAGGGTTGCCTTTCTCCATTCCCTTTTTTTTAACAAAGAAAGAAAGAAAGCAAAAGAAGCAGAACACTAATGTGCGTGAAATATGCCTCTTGAAAGTGTCGTTTTGAAATATGGACGTCTTTTGAATTTTTTGGTCGATATATGACCCCAGGATTTGTTTTCAGGGCAGGTGTCATTTACAGGCCTGTAATGATTTGGAATATCCACTGACCATTAGCGCTGGCATTAAACCTGCAGTTGTGTGAAACGGCCACAAGGTGGCAGCAGTTCTCCCTTACCAAATCTGGTTACTAGGGCAGCAGAGCCTCAATGGAAGTCGTGTTCGAGATTGGAATGTAGAACGGAATGTGCCAGGAGAAAGCCCCTCAAGTTTGTCTCACTATTTCTTGTTCGTGTTCTTAATTTAATTTTTTATTTTTTATTACAGCAAATTTGAGTACAACGTTTAGCTTGTTGTAGGTGTGCAAGAGGTGGTTCTTTTACACATATACTTATGTCTGTTCTTCCTGGGATCCTTTTCACATGTACGTTATGACAGAATGTTGAGTAGTCTTCTCTTGGTACTCCGTAGGTCTTTGGTGATTATATACGTCTACTGTGTTTGTATATGTCTGTTAACCCCAATATCGTAATGAATTCAATCCTCACACCTTTCCTTTGGTGAACCATAAGTTTGTTTAATGAATCTGTGATTGCCCTTCTCCGTGGAAATATCTGCCCTGGTATCAATTTATAGGTAACACTATAAGTGATATGATATGATATGTGTCTTTCACTTTCTGACTTACTCCAAGTCACGTGATTACCTCGAGCCTCATCTACGGTGCTGCAAATGGCATTGTGTCCTTTTTCTCCTTGGCGAATATTCTGTCTTAGCGAGGTTCATTTTCTGCAATGTGATTCCCTGAGGGCTGAGGATTAGCTGACCTGGGCAGCCTGACCCTGCCGGCAAGCCCTCCCCAGGTGTGCCTGGGTTGAGGTCAATATAAACAGCACTCCAGGCAGCAATAGCCCCTGCAGCTGTGCCTTACTCCATATTCTCTGCCCCGTCAGCAGTCTCGGGGCTGTGCTGGTGGGAGGGTGTGAGGGTCCACGGCTTTGTGGGTGGCCCGGTGTGAGTGGGGCTCTGCTGGACTTTCGGCAGGAGTTGCCAGGCTGCCACCTGTAAAGAAGAGGATGTGTCACCCATAACTTCCACTGGAATATCTCTCCGGGCTGAGGTGAGGAAGGAAAAAAAGGAGTGGGGGCCGGGACAGGAGGGGTATCTCAGGCAGGGCAATAGAAAGCTTCCAGAAGAGCGCCCGTGGCAGTACCATCCTGGCTGACCTGCAGGCACCAAGTTGGCCTGCGTGCTGTCGCTGGTGTGGCTCCACGGCCCTTCCTCTAGGCTTTCAAGCCCTTGTACATATTCAGGTGTTTCACCTGGGAAGGGTGGGAACAGTTCAGCAGCATCTGGCCTGGGGCTCAGCTCACGTTTACTCACAGAGGCCTCGGCACGGTCTCCCAGCTTTGCAATGAGGATGCTCCTTGCGTGGGCGGGCGGGGCTGCTGGCTGTATGGGAGATGATTCCCCACCTCTGACCAATTTCAGAATTGTTTACCACTGGAGCAAGTGCCTTGGTAGTGTTTTCCTCTGTATAATTCTTAGGTTCAGTTTTTTTTTTTTTTTGGTTCAAGTTAGATTTTATTCCTCATTTATGTATTTATAGATATAAGCATGGAAATAATTCATTCGTATAAATACATCAGTGTGAATGGAAGAACTTTTTTTCTGTTTTATTTTTACATTGTATTTTTTTAAAATTTTGAAATTTAATTTTAGTTATTTTTTTATACAGTAGGTTATTATTAGTTATCTATTTTATGCATAGACATGTATACAGGTCAATCCTAATCTCCCAACTCATCCCACCACCACCACCCCATGGCTTCCCCCACTTTGTGTCCATACGTTTGTTCTCTACCTCTGTGTCTCTATTTCTGCCCTGCAAACCAGTTCATCTCTACCATTTTTCTAGGTTCCACATATAGGCATTAATATACAATATTTGTTTTTCTCTTTCTGGCTTACTTGACTCTGTATGACAGTCTCTAGATCCATCAACTTCTCTACAAATGACCCAGTTTCATTCCTTTTTATGGCTGAGTAATATTCCATTTTATATATGTACCACATCTTTATCCATTCGTCTGTCTGTGGGCATTTATGTTGCTTCCATAACCTGGCTATTGTAAATAGTGCTGCAATGAACATTGTGGTGAATGTGTCTCTGTGATTTATGGTTTTCTCTGGGTATATGCCCAGAAGTGGGATTGCTGGATCCTATGGTAATTCTCTTTTTAGTTTTTTAAAGGAACCTCCATACTGTTCTCCATAGTGACTGTATCAATTTACATTCCCACCAATAGCGGAAGAGGGTTCCTTTTGTCCACACCCTCCCCAGAATTTGTTGTTTGTAGATTATCTGATGATGCCGATTCTAACAGGTGTGAGGTCTTACCTCATTGTAGTTTTGATTTGCATTTCTCTAATAATTAGTGATGTTGAGCAGCTTTTCATGTGCGTCTTGGCCATCTCTGTGTCTTCTTTGAAGAAACGTCTCTTTAGATCTTCTGCCCATTTTTGTATTGGGTTGTTTGTTTTATTAATATTAAGCTGCATGAGCTGTTTATATATATTGCAGATTAAACCTTTGTCCATTGATTCGTTTGTGAACGTTTTCGCCCATTCTGAGGGTTGCCTTTCTCCATTCCCGTTTTTTTTAACAAAGAAGGAAAGAAAGCAAAAGAAGCAGAACACTAATGTGCGTGTAATATGCCTCTTGAAACTGTCGTTTTGAAATATGGACGTCTTTTGAATTTTTTGGTCGATATATGACCCCAGGATTTGTTTTCAGGGCAGGTGTCATTTACAGGCCTGTAATGATTTGGAATATCCACTGACCATTAGCGCTGGCATTAAACCTGCAGTTGTGTGAAACGGCCACAAGGTGGCAGCAGTTCTCCCTTACCAATTCTGGTTACTAGGGCAGCAGAGACTCAATGGAAGTCGTGTTCTAGATTGGAATGTAGAACGGAAAGTGCCAGGAGAAAGCCCCTCAAGTATGTCTCACTACTTCTTGTTCGTGTTCTTAATTTAATTTTTTATTTTTTATTACAGCAAGTTTGAGTACAACGTTTAGCTTGTTGTAGGTGTGCAAGAGGTGGTTCTTTTACACATATACATATGTCTGTTCTTCCTGGGATCCTTTTCCCATGTACCTTATGACAGAATGTTGAGTAGTCTTCTCTTGGTACTCCGTAGGTCTTTGGTGATTATATACGTCTACTGTGTTTGTATATGTCTGTTAACCCCAATATCGTAATGAATTCAATCCTCACACCTTTCCTTTGGTGAACCATAAGTTTGTTTAATGAATCTGTGATTGCCCTTCTCCGTGGAAATATCTGCCCTGGTATCAATTTATAGGTAACACTATAAGTGATATGATATGATATGTGTCTTTCACTTTCTGACTTACTCCAAGTCACGTGATTACCTCGAGCCTCATCTACGGTGCTGCAAATGGCATTGTGTCCTTTTTCTCCTTGGCGAATATTCTGTCTTAGCGAGGTTCATTTTCTGCAATGTGATTCCCTGAGGGCTGAGGATTAGCTGACCTGGGCAGCCTGACCCTGCCGGCAAGCCCTCCCCAGGTGTGCCTGGGTTGAGGTCAATATAAACAGCACTCCAGGCAGCAATAGCCCCTGCAGCTGTGCCTTACTCCATATTCTCTGCCCCGTCAGCAGTCTCGGGGCTGTGCTGGTGGGAGGGTGTGAGGGTCCACGGCTTTGTGGGTGGCCCGGTGTGAGTGGGGCTCTGCTGGACTTTCGGCAGGAGTTGCCAGGCTGCCACCTGTAAAGAAGAGGATGTGTCACCCATAACTTCCACTGGAATATCTCTCCGGGCTGAGGTGAGGAAGGAAAAAAAGGAGTGGGGGCCGGGACAGGAGGGGTATCTCAGGCAGGGCAATAGAAAGCTTCCAGAAGAGCGCCCGTGGCAGTACCATCCTGGCTGACCTGCAGGCACCAAGTTGGCCTGCGTGCTGTCGCTGGTGTGGCTCCACGGCCCTTCCTCTAGGCTTTCAAGCCCTTGTACATATTCAGGTGTTTCACCTGGGAAGGGTGGGAACAGTTCAGCAGCATCTGGCCTGGGGCTCAGCTCACGTTTACTCACAGAGGCCTCGGCACGGTCTCCCAGCTTTGCAATGAGGATGCTCCTTGCGTGGGCGGGCGGGGCTGCTGGCTGTATGGGAGATGATTCCCCACCTCTGACCAATTTCAGAATTGTTTACCACTGGAGCAAGTGCCTTGGTAGTGTTTTCCTCTGTATAATTCTTAGGTTCAGTTTTTTTTTCTTTTTTGGTTCAAGTTAGATTTTATTCCTCATTTATGTATTTATAGATATAAGCATGGAAATAATTCATTCGTATAAATACATCAGTGTGAATGGAAGAACTTTTTTTCTGTTTTATTTTTACATTTTATTTTTTTAAAATTTTGAAATTTAATTTTAGTTATTTTTTTATACAGTAGGTTATTATTAGTTATCTATTTTATGCATAGACATGTATACAGGTCAATCCTAATCTCCCAACTCATCCCACCACCACCACCCCATGGCTTCCCCCACTTTGTGTCCATACGTTTGTTCTCTACCTCTGTGTCTCTATTTCTGCCCTGCAAACCAGTTCATCTCTACCATTTTTCTAGGTTCCACATATAGGCATTAATATACAATATTTGTTTTTCTCTTTCTGGCTTACTTGACTCTGTATGACAGTCTCTAGATCCATCAACTTCTCTACAAATGACCCAGTTTCATTCCTTTTTATGGCTGAGTAATATTCCATTTTATATATGTACCACGTCTTTATCCATTCGTCTGTCTGTGGGCATTTATGTTGCTTCCATAACCTGGCTATTGTAAATAGTGCTGCAATGAACATTGTGGTGAATGTGTCTCTGTGATTTATGGTTTTCTCTGGGTATATGCCCAGAAGTGGGATTGCTGGATCCTATGGTAATTCTCTTTTTAGTTTTTTAAAGGAACCTCCATACTGTTCTCCATAGTGACTGTATCAATTTACATTCCCACCAATAGCGGAAGAGGGTTCCTTTTGTCCACACCCTCCCCAGAATTTGTTGTTTGTAGATTATCTGATGATGCCGATTCTAACAGGTGTGAGGTCTTACCTCATTGTAGTTTTGATTTGCATTTCTCTAATAATTAGTGATGTTGAGCAGCTTTTCATGTGCGTCTTGGCCATCTCTGTGTCTTCTTTGAAGAAACGTCTCTTTAGATCTTCTGCCCATTTTTGTATTGGGATGTTTGTTTTATTAGTATTAAGCTGCATGAGCTGTTTATATATATTGGAGATTAAACCTTTGTCCATTGATTCGTTTGTGAACGTTTTCGCCCATTCTGAGGGTTGCCTTTCTCCATTCCCGTTTTTTTTAACAAAGAAAGAAAGAAAGCAAAAGAAGCAGAACACTAATGTGCGTGAAATATGCCTCTTGAAACTGTCGTTTTGAAATATGGACGTCTTTTGAATTTTTTGGTCGATATATGACCCCAGGATTTGTTTTCAGGGCAGGTGTCATTTACAGGCCAGTAATGATTTGCAATATCCACTGACCATTAGCGCTGGCATTAAACCTGCAGTTGTGTGAAACGGCCACAAGGTGGCAGCAGTTCTCCCTTACCAAATCTGGTTACTAGGGCAGCAGAGACTCAATGGAAGTCGTGTTCTAGATTGGAATGTAGAACGGAATGTGCCAGGAGAAAGCCCCTCAAGTTTGTCTCACTATTTCTTGTTCGTGTTCTTAATTTAATTTTTTATTTTTTATTACAGCAAATTTGAGTACAACGTTTAGCTTGTTGTAGGTGTGCAAGAGGTGGTTCTTTTACACATATACTTATGTCTGTTCTTCCTGGGATCCTTTTCACATGTACGTTATGACAGAATGTTGAGTAGTCTTCTCTTGGTACTCCGTAGGTCTTTGGTGATTATATACGTCTACTGTGTTTGTATATGTCTGTTAACCCCAATATCGTAATGAATTCAATCCTCACACCTTTCCTTTGGTGAACCATAAGTTTGTTTAATGAATCTGTGATTGCCCTTCTCCGTGGAAATATCTGCCCTGGTATCAATTTATAGGTAACACTATAAGTGATATGATATGATATGTGTCTTTCACTTTCTGACATACTCCAAGTCACGTGATTACCTCGAGCCTCATCTATGGTGCTGCAAATGGCATTGTGTCCTTTTTCTCCTTGGCGAATATTCTGTCTTAGCGAGGTTCATTTTCTGCAATGTGATTCCCTGAGGGCTGAGGATTAGCTGACCTGGGCAGCCTGACCCTGCCGGCAAGCCCTCCCCAGGTGTGCCTGGGTTGAGGTCAATATAAACAGCACTCCAGGCAGCAATAGCCCCTGCAGCTGTGCCTTACTCCATATTCTCTGCCCCGTCAGCAGTCTCGGGGGTGTGCTGGTGGGAGGGTGTGAGGGTCCACGGCTTTGTGGGTGGCCCGGTGTGAGTGGGGCTCTGCTGGACTTTCTGCAGGAGTTGCCAGGCTGCCACCTGTAAAGAAGAGGATGTGTCACCCATAACATCCACTGGAATATCTCTCCGGGCTGAGGTGAGGAAGGAAAAAAAGGAGTGGGGGCCGGGACAGGAGGGGTATCTCAGGCAGGGCAATAGAAAGCTTCCAGAAGAGCGCCCGTGGCAGTACCATCCTGGCTGACCTGCAGGCAGCAAGTTGGCCTGCGTGCTGTCGCTGGTGTGGCTCCACGGCCCTTCCTCTAGGCTTTCAAGCCCTTGTACATATTCAGGTGTTTCACCTGGGAAGGGTGGGAACAGTTCAGCAGCATCTGGCCTGGGGCTCAGCTCACGTTTACTCACAGAGGCCTCGGCACGGTCTCCCAGCTTTGCAATGAGGATGCTCCTTGCGTGGGCGGGCGGGGCTGCTGGCTGTATGGGAGATGATTCCCCACCTCTGACCAATTTCCGAATTGTTTAACACTGGAGCAAGTGCCTTGGTAGTGTTTTCCTCTGTATAATTCTTAGGTTCAGTTTTTTTTTCTTTTTTGGTTCAAGTTAGATTTTATTCCTCATTTATGTATTTATAGATATAAGCATGGAAATAATTCATTCGTATAAATACATCAGTGTGAATGGAAGAACTTTTTTTCTGTTTTATTTTTACATTTTATTTTTTAAAATATTGAAATTTAATTTTAGTTATTTTTTTATACAGTAGGTTATTATTAGTTATCTATTTTATGCATAGACATGTATACAGGTCAATCCTAATCTCCCAACTCATCCCACCACCACCACCCCATGGCTTCCCCCACTTTGTGTCCATACGTTTGTTCTCTACCTCTGTGTCTCTATTTCTGCCCTGCAAACCAGTTCATCTCTACCATTTTTCTAGGTTCCACATATAGGCATTAATATACAATATTTGTTTTTCTCTTTCTGACTTACTTCACTCTGTATGACAGTCTCTACATCCATCAACTTCTCTACAAATGACCCAGTTTCATTCCTTTTTATGGCTGAGTAATATTCCATTTTGTATATGTACCACATCTTTATCCATTCGTCTGTCTGTGGGCATTTAGGTTGCTTCCATTACCTGGCTATTGTAAATAGTGCTGCAATGAACATTGTGGTGAATGTGTCTCTGTGATTTATGGTTTTCTCTGGGTATATGCCCAGAAGTGGGATTGCTGGATCCTATGGTAATTCTCTTTTTAGTTTTTTAAAGGAACCTCCATACTGTTCTCCATAGTGACTGTATCAATTTACATTCCCACCAATAGCGGAAGAGGGTTCCTTTTGTCCACACCGTCCCCAGAATTTGTTGATTGTAGATTATCTGATGATGCCGATTCTAACAGGTGTGAGGTCTTACCTCATTGTAGTTTTGATTTGCATTTCTCTAATAATTAGTGATGTTGAGCAGCTTTTCATGTGCGTCTTGGCCATCTCTGTGTCTTCTTTGAAGAAACGTCTCTTTAGATCTTCTGCCCATTTTTGTATTGGGTTGTTTGTTTTATTAATATTAAGCTGCATGAGCTGTTTATATATATTGCAGATTAAACCTTTGTCCATTGATTCGTTTGTGAACGTTTTCGCCCATTCTGAGGGTTGCCTTTCTCCATTCCCGTTTTTTTTAACAAAGAAGGAAAGAAAGCAAAAGAAGCAGAACACTAATGTGCGTGTAATATGCCTCTTGAAACTGTCGTTTTGAAATATGGACGTCTTTTGAATTTTTTGGTCGATATATGACCCCAGGATTTGTTTTCAGGGCAGGTGTCATTTACAGGCCTGTAATGATTTGGAATATCCACTGACCATTAGCGCTGGCATTAAACCTGCAGTTGTGTGAAACGGCCACAAGGTGGCAGCAGTTCTCCCTTACCAATTCTGGTTACTAGGGCAGCAGAGACTCAATGGAAGTCGTGTTCTAGATTGGAATGTAGAACGGAAAGTGCCAGGAGAAAGCCCCTCAAGTATGTCTCACTACTTCTTGTTCGTGTTCTTAATTTAATTTTTTATTTTTTATTACAGCAAGTTTGAGTACAACGTTTAGCTTGTTGTAGGTGTGCAAGAGGTGGTTCTTTTACACATATACATATGTCTGTTCTTCCTGGGATCCTTTTCCCATGTACGTTATGACAGAATGTTGAGTAGTCTTCTCTTGGTACTCCGTAGGTCTTTGGTGATTATATACGTCTACTGTGTTTGTATATGTCTGTTAACCCCAATATCGTAATGAATTCAATCCTCACACATTTCCTTTGGTGAACCATAAGTTTGTTTAATGAATCTGTGATTGCCCTTCTCCGTGGAAATATCTGCCCTGGTATCAATTTATAGGTAACACTATAAGTGATATGATATGATATGTGTCTTTCACTTTCTGACTTACTCCAAGTCACGTGATTACCTCGAGCCTCATCTACGGTGCTGCAAATGGCATTGTGTCCTTTTTCTCCTTGGCGAATATTCTGTCTTAGCGAGGTTCATTTTCTGCAATGTGATTCCCTGAGGGCTGAGGATTAGCTGACCTGGGCAGCCTGACCCTGCCGGCAAGCCCTCCCCAGGTGTGCCTGGGTTGAGGTCAATATAAACAGCACTCCAGGCAGCAATAGCCCCTGCAGCTGTGCCTTACTCCATATTCTCTGCCCCGTCAGCAGTCTCGGGGCTGTGCTGGTGGGAGGGTGTGAGGGTCCACGGCTTTGTGGGTGGCCCGGTGTGAGTGGGGCTCTGCTGGACTTTCGGCAGGAGTTGCCAGGCTGCCACCTGTAAAGAAGAGGATGTGTCACCCATAACTTCCACTGGAATATCTCTCCGGGCTGAGGTGAGGAAGGAAAAAAAGGAGTGGGGGCCGGGACAGGAGGGGTATCTCAGGCAGGGCAATAGAAAGCTTCCAGAAGAGCGCCCGTGGCAGTACCATCCTGGCTGACCTGCAGGCACCAAGTTGGCCTGCGTGCTGTCGCTGGTGTGGCTCCACGGCCCTTCCTCTAGGCTTTCAAGCCCTTGTACATATTCAGGTGTTTCACCTGGGAAGGGTGGGAACAGTTCAGCAGCATCTGGCCTGGGGCTCAGCTCACGTTTACTCACAGAGGCCTCAGCACTGTCTCCCAGCTTTGCAATGAGGATGCTCCTTGCGTGGGCGGGCGGGGCTGCTGGCTGTATGGGAGATGATTCCCCACCTCTGACCAATTTCAGAATTGTTTACCACTGGAGCAAGTGCCTTGGTAGTGTTTTCCTCTGTATAATTCTTAGGTTCAGTTTTTTTTTCTTTTTTGGTTCAAGTTAGATTTTATTCCTCATTTATGTATTTATAGATATAAGCATGGAAATAATTCATTCGTATAAATACATCAGTGTGAATGGAAGAACTTTTTTTCTGTTTTATTTTTACATTTTATTTTTTTAAAATTTTGAAATTTAATTTTAGTTATTTTTTTATACAGTAGGTTATTATTAGTTATCTATTTTATGCATAGACATGTATACAGGTCAATCCTAATCTCCCAACTCATCCCACCACCACCACCCCATGGCTTCCCCCACTTTGTGTCCATACGTTTGTTCTCTACCTCTGTGTCTCTATTTCTGCCCTGCAAACCAGTTCATCTCTACCATTTTTCTAGGTTCCACATATAGGCATTAATATACAATATTTGTTTTTCTCTTTCTGGCTTACTTGACTCTGTTTGACAGTCTCTAGATCCATCAACTTCTCTACAAATGACCCAGTTTCATTCCTTTTTATGGCTGAGTAATATTCCATTTTATATATGTACCACATCTTTATCCATTCGTCTGTCTGTGGGCATTTATGTTGCTTCCATAACCTGGCTCTTGTAAATAGTGCTGCAATGAACATTGTGGTGAATGTGTCTCTGTGATTTATGGTTTTCTCTGGGTATATGCCCAGAAGTGGGATTGCTGGATCCTATGGTAATTCTCTTTTTAGTTTTTTAAAGGAACCTCCATACTGTTCTCCATAGTGACTGTATCAATTTACATTCCCACCAATAGCGGAAGAGGGTTCCTTTTGTCCACACCCTCCCCAGAGTTTGTTGTTTGTAGATTATCTGATGATGCCGATTCTAACAGGTGTGAGGTCTTACCTCATTGTAGTTTTGATTTGCATTTCTCTAATAATTAGTGATGTTGAGCAGCTTTTCATGTGCGTCTTGGCCATCTCTGTGTCTTCTTTGAAGAAACGTCTCTTTAGATCTTCTGCCCATTTTTGTATTGGGTTGTTTGTTTTATTAATATTAAGCTGCATGAGCTGTTTATATATATTGGAGATTAAACCTTTGTCCATTGATTCGTTTGTGAACGTTTTCGCCCATTCTGAGGGTTGCCTTTCTCCATTCCCGTTTTTTTTAACAAAGAAAGAAAGAAAGCAAAAGAAGCAGAACACTAATGTGCGTGTAATATGCCTCTTGAAACTGTCGTTTTGAAATATGGACGTCTTTTGAATTTTTTGGTCGATATATGACCCCAGGATTTGTTTTCAGGGCAGGTGTCATTTACAGGCCTGTAATGATTTGGAATATCCACTGACCATTAGCGCTGGCATTAAACCTGCAGTTGTGTGAAACGGCCACAAGGTGGCAGCAGTTCTCCCTTACCAATTCTGGTTACTAGGGCAGCAGAGACTCAATGGAAGTCGTGTTCTAGATTGGAATGTAGAACGGAATGTGCCAGGAGAAAGCCCCTCAAGTTTGTCTCACTACTTCTTGTTCGTGTTCTTAATTTAATTTTTTATTTTTTATTACAGCAAGTTTGAGTACAACGTTTAGCTTGTTGTAGGTGTGCAAGAGGTGGTTCTTTTACACATATACATATGTCTGTTCTTCCTGGGATCCTTTTCCCATGTACGTTATGACAGAATGTTGAGTAGTCTTCTCTTGGTACTCCGTAGGTCTTTGGTGATTATATACGTCTACTGTGTTTGTATATGTCTGTTAACCCCAATATCGTAATGAATTCAATCCTCACACCTTTCCTTTGGTGAACCATAAGTTTGTTTAATGAATCTGTGATTGCCCTTCTCCGTGAAAATATCTGCCCTGGTATCAATTTATAGGTAACACCTATAATGATATGATATGATATTTGTCTTTCACTTTCTGACTTACTCCAAGTCACGTGATTACCTCGAGACTCATCTACGGTGCTGCAAATGGCATTGTGTCCTTTTTCTCCTTGGCGAATATTCTGTCCTAGCGAGGTCCATTTTCTGCAATGTGATTCCCTTAGGGCTGAGGATTAGCTGACCTGGGCAGCCTGACCCTGCCGGCAAGCCCTCCCCAGGTGTGCCTGGGTTGAGGTAAATATAAACAGCACTCCAGGCAGCAATAGCCCCTGCAGCTGTGCCTGACTCCATATTCTCTGCCCCGTCAGCAGTCTCGGGGCTGTGCTGGTGGGAGGGTGTGAGGGTCCACGGCTTTGTGGGTGGCCCGGTGTGAGTGGGGCTCTGCTGGACTTTCGGCAGGAGTTGCCAGGCTGCCACCTGTAAAGAAGAGGATGTGTCACCCATAACTTCCACTGGAATATCTCTCCGGGCTGAGGTGAGGAAGGAAAAAAAGGACTGGGGGCCGGGACAGGAGGGGTATCTCAGGCAGGGCAATAGAAAGCTTCCAGAAGAGCGCCCGTGGCAGTACCATCCTGGCTGACCTGCAGGCACCAAGTTGGCCTGCGTGCTGTCGCTGGTGTGGCTCCACGGCCCTTCCTCTAGGCTTTCAAGCCCTTGTACATATTCAGGTGTTTCACCTGGGAAGGGTGGGAACAGTTCAGCAGCATCTGGCCTGGGGCTCAGCTCACGTTTACTCACAGAGGCCTCGGCACGGTCTCCCAGCTTTGCAATGAGGATGCTCCTTGCGTGGGCGGGCGGGGCTGCTGGCTGTATGGGAGATGATTCCCCACCTCTGACCAATTTCAGAATTGTTTACCACTGGAGCAAGTGCCTTCGTATTGTTTTCCTCTGTATAATTCTTAGGTTCAGTTTCTTTTTTTCTTTTTTGGTTCAAGTTAGATTTTATTCCTCATTTATGTATTTATAGATATAAGCATGGAAATAATTCATTCGTATAAATACATCAGTGTGAATGGAAGAACTTTTTTTCTGTTTTATTTTTACATTTTATTTTTTAAAATTTTGAAATTTAATTTTAGTTTTTTTTTATACAGTAGGTTATTATTAGTTATCTATTTTATGCATAGACATGTATACAGGTCAATCCTAATCTCCCAACTCATCCCACCACCACCACCCCATGGCTTCCCCCACTTTGTGTCCATACGTTTGTTCTCTACCTCTGTGTCTCTATTTCTGCCCTGCAAACCAGTTCATCTCTACCATTTTTCTAGGTTCCACATATAGGCATTAATATACAATATTTGTTTTTCTCTTTCTGACTTACTTCACTCTGTATGACAGTCTCTAGATCCATCAACTTCTCTACAAATGACCCAGTTTCATTCCTTTTTATGGCTGAGTAATATTCCATTTTGTATATGTACCACATCTTTATCCATTCGTCTGTCTGTGGGCATTTATGTTGCTTCCATTACCTGGCTATTGTAAATAGTGCTGCAATGAACATTGTGGTGAATGTGTCTTTGTGATTTATGGTTTTCTCTGGGTATACGCCCAGAAGTGGGATTGCTGGATCCTATGGTAATTCTCTTTTTAGTTTTTTAAAGGAACCTCCATACTGTTCTCCATAGTGACTGTATCAATTTACATTCCCACCAATAGCGGAAGAGGGTTCCTTTTGTCCACACCCTCCCCAGAATTTGTTGATTGTAGATTATCTGATGATGCCGATTCTAACAGGTGTGAGGTCTTACCTCATTGTAGTTTTGATTTGCATTTCTCTAATAATTAGTGATGTTGAGCAGCTTTTCATGTGCGTCTTGGCCATCTCTGTGTCTTCTTTGAAGAAACGTCTCTTTAGATCTTCTGCCCATTTTTGTATTGGGTTGTTTGTTTTATTAATATTAAGCTGCATGAGCTGTTTATATATATTGCAGATTAAACCTTTGTCCATTGATTCGTTTGTGAACGTTTTCGCCCATTCTGAGGGTTGCCTTTCTCCATTCCCGATTTTTTTAACAAAGAAAGAAAGAAAGCAAAAGAAGCAGAACACTAATGTGCGTGAAATATGCCTCTTGAAACTGTCGTTTTGAAATATGGACGTCTTTTGAATTTTTTGGTCGATATATGACCCCAGGATTTGTTTTCAGGGCAGGTGTCATTTACAGGCCTGTAATGATTTGGAATATCCACTGACCATTAGCGCTGGCATTAAACCTGCAGTTGTGTGAAACGGCCACAAGGTGGCAGCAGTTCTCCCTTACCAAATCTTGTTACTAGGGCAGCAGAGCCTCAATGGAAGTCGTGTTCTAGATTAGAATGTAGAACGGAATGTGCCAGGAGAAAGCCCCTCAAGTTTGTCTCACTACTTCTTGTTCGTGTTTTTAATTTAATTTTTTATTTTTTATTACAGCAAGTTTGAGTACAAAGTTTAGCTTGTTGTAGGTGTGCAAGAGGTGGTTCTTTTACACATATACATATGTCTGTTCTTCCTGGGATCCTTTTCACATGTACGTTATGACAGAATGTTGAGTAGTCTTCTCTTGGTACTCCGTAGGTCTTTGGTGATTATATACGTCTACTGTGTTTGTATCTGTCTGTTAACCCCAATATCGTAATGAATTCAATCCTCACACCTTTCCTTTGGTGAACCATAAGTTTGTTTAATGAATCTGTGATTGCCCTTCTCCGTGGAAATATCTGCCCTGGTATCAATTTATAGGTAACACCTATAAGTGATATGATATGATATGTGTCTTTCACTTTCTGACTTACTCCAAGTCACGTGATTACCTCGAGACTCATCTACGGTGCTGCAAATGGCATTGTGTCCTTTTTTTCCTTGGCGAATATTCTGTCTTAGCGAGGTCCATATTCTGCAATGTGATTCCCTGAGGGCTGAGGATTAGCTGACCTGGGCAGCCTGACCCTGCCGGCAAGCCCACCCCAGGTGTGCCTGGGTTGATGTCAATATAAACAGCACTCCAGGCAGCAATAGCCCCTGCAGCTGTGCCTTACTCCATATTCTCTGCCCCGTCAGCAGTCTCGGGGCTGTGCTGGTGGGAGGGTGTGAGGGTCCACGGCTTTGTGGGTGGCCCGGTGTGAGTGGGGCTCTGCTGGACTTTCGGCAGGAGTAGCCAGGCTGCCACCTGTAAAGAAGAGGATGTGTCACCCATAACTTCCACTGGAATATCTCTCCGGGCTGAGGTGAGGAAGGAAAAAAAGGAGTGGGGGCCGGGACAGGAGGGGTATCTCAGGCAGGGCAATAGAAAGCTTCCAGAAGAGCGCCCGTGGCCAGTACCATCCTGGCTGACCTGCAGGCACCAAGTTGGCCTGCGTGCTGTCGCTGGTGTGGCTCCACGGCCCTTCCTCTAGGCTTTCAAGCCCTTGTACATATTCAGGTGTTTCACCTGGGAAGGGTGGGAAGAGTTCAGCAGCATCTGGCCTGGGGCTCAGCTCACGTTTACTCACAGAGGCCTCGGCACGGTCTCCCAGATTTGCAATGAGGATGCTCCTTGCGTGGGTGGGCGGGTCTGCTGGCTGTATGGGAGATGATTCCCCACCTCTGACCAATTTCAGAATTGTTTACCAATGGAGCAAGTGCCTTGGTAGTGTTTTCCTCTGTATAACTGTTAGGTTCAGTTTTTTTTCTTCTTTTTTGGTTCAAGTTAGATTTTATTCCTCATTTATGTATTTATAGATATAAGCATGGAAATAATTCATTCGTATAAATACATCAGTGTGAATGGAAGAACTTTTTTTCTGTTTTATTTTTACATTTTATTTTTTAAAATTTTGAAATTTAATTTTAGTTATTTTTTTATACAGTAGGTTATTATTAGTTATCTATTTTATGCATAGACATGTATACAGGTCAATCCTAATCTCCCAACTCATCCCACCACCACCACCCCATGGCTTCCCCCACTTTGTGTCCATACGTTTGTTCTCTACCTCTGTGTCTCTATTTCTGCCCTGCAAACCAGTTCATCTCTACCATTTTTCTAGGTTCCACATATAGGCATTAATATACAATATTTGTTTTTCTCTTTCTGGCTTACTTGACTCTGTATGACAGTCTCTAGATCCATCAACTTCTCTACAAATGACCCAGTTTCATTCCTTTTTATGGCTGAGTAATATTCCATTTTATATATGTACCACATCTTTATCCATTCGTCTGTCTGTGGGCACTTATGTTGCTTCCATAACCTGGCTATTGTAAATAGTGCTGCAATGAACATTGTGGTGAATGTGTCTCTGTGATTTATGGTTTTCTCTGGGTATATGCCCAGAAGTGGGATTGCTGGATCCTATGGTAATTCTCTTTTTAGTTTTTTAAAGGAACCTCCATACTGTTCTCCATAGTGACTGTATCAATTTACATTCCCACCAATAGCGGAAGAGGGTTCCTTTTGTCCACACCCTCCCCAGAGTTTGTTGTTTGTAGATTATCTGATGATGCCGATTCTAACAGGTGTGAGGTCTTACCTCATTGTAGTTTTGATTTGCATTTCTCTAATAATTAGTGATGTTGAGCAGCTTTTCATGTGCGTCTTGGCCATCTCTGTGTCTTCTTTGAAGAAACGTCTCTTTAGATCTTCTGCCCATTTTTGTATTGGGTTGTTTGTTTTATTAATATTAAGCTGCATGAGCTGTTTATATATATTGGAGATTAAACCTTTGTCCATTGATTCGTTTGTGAACGTTTTCGCCCATTCTGAGGGTTGCCTTTCTCCATTCCCGTTTTTTTTAACAAAGAAAGAAAGAAAGCAAAAGAAGCAGAACACTAATGTGCGTGAAATATGCCTCTTGAAACTGTCGTTTTGAAATATGGACGTCTTTTGAATTTTTTGGTCGATATATGACCCCAGGAATTGTTTTCAGGGCAGGTGTCATTTACAGGCCTGTAATGATTTGGAATATCCACTGACCATTAGCGCTGGCATTAAACCTGCAGTTGTGTGAAACGGCCACAAGGTGGCAGCAGTTCTCCCTTACCAAATCTGGTTACTAGGGCACCAGAGACTCAATGGAAGTCGTGTTCTAGATTGGAATGTAGAACGGAATGTGCCAGGAGAAAGCCCCTCAAGTTTGTCTCACTACTTCTTGTTCGTGTTCTTAATTTAATTTTTTTATTTTTTATTACAGCAAATTTGAGTACAACGTTTAGCTTGTTGTAGGTGTGCAAGAGGTGGTTCTTTTACACATATACTTATGTCTGTTCTTCCTGGGATCCTTTTCCCATGTACGTTATCACAGAATGTTGAGTAGTCTTCTCTTGGTACTCCGTAGGTCTTTGGTGATTATATACGTCTACTGTGTTTGTATATGTCTGTTAACCCCAATATCGTAATGAATTCAATCCTCACACCTTTCCTTTGGTGAACCATAAGTTTGTTTAATGAATCTGTGATTGCCCTTCTCCGTGGAAATATCTGCCCTGGTATCAATTTATAGGTAACACCTATAAGTGATATGATATGATATGTGTCTTTCACTTTCTGACTTACTCCAAGTCACGTGATTACCTCTAGACTCATCTACGGTGCTGCAAATGGCATTGTGTCCTTTTTCTCCTTGGCGAATATTCTGTCTTAGCGAGGTTCATTTTCTGCAATGTGATTCCCTGAGGGCTGAGGATTAGCTGACCTGGGCAGCCTGACCCTACCGGCAAGCCCTCCCCAGGTGTGCCTGGGTTGAGGTCAATATAAACAGCACTCCAGGCAGCAATAGCCCCTGCAGCTGTGCCTTACTCCATATTCTCTGCCCCGTCAGCAGTCTCGGGGCTGTGCTGGTGGGAGGGTGTGAGGGTCCACGGCTTTGTGGGTGGCCCGGTGTGAGTGGGGCTCTGCTGGACTTTCGGCAGGAGTTGCCAGGCTGCCACCTGTAAAGAAGAGGATGTGTCACCCATAACTTCCACTGGAATATCTCTCCGGGCTGAGGTGAGGAAGGAAAAAAAGGAGTGGGGGCCGGGACAGGAGGGGTATCTCAGGCAGGGCAATAGAAAGCTTCCAGAAGAGCGCCCGTGGCAGTACCATCCTGGCTGACCTGCAGGCACCAAGTTGGCCTGCGTGCTGTCGCTGGTTTGGCTCCACGGCCCTTCCTCTAGGCTTTCAAGCCCTTGTACATATTCAGGTGTTTCACCTGGGAAGGGTGGGAACAGTTCAGCAGCATCTGGCCTGGGGCTCAGCTCACGTTTACTCACAGAGGCCTCGGCACGGTCTCCCAGCTTTGCAATGAGGATGCTCCTTGCGTGGGCGGGCGGGGCTGCTGGCTGTATGGGAGATGATTCCCCACCTCTGACCAATTTCAGAATTGTTTACCACTGGAGCAAGTGCCTTGGTAGTGTTTTCCTCTGTATAATTCTTAGGTTCAGTTTTTTTTTCTTTTTTGGTTCAAGTTAGATTTTATTCCTCATTTATGTATTTATAGATATAAGCATGGAAATAATTCATTCGTATAAATACATCAGTGTGAATGGAAGAACTTTTTTTCTGTTTTATTTTTACATTTTATTTTTTAAAATTTTCAAATTCAATTTTAGTTATTTTTTTATACAGTAGGTTATTATTAGTTATCTATTTTATGCATAGACATGTATACAGGTCAATCCTAATCTCCCAACTCATCCCACCACCACCACCCCATGGCTTCCCCCACTTTGTGTCCATACGTTTGTTCTCTACCTCTGTGTCTCTATTTCTGCCCTGCAAACCAGTTCATCTCTACCATTTTTCTAGGTTCCACATATAGGCATTAATATACAATATTTGTTTTTCTCTTTCTGGCTTACTTGACTCTGTATGACAGTCTCTAGATCCATCAACTTCTCTACAAATGACCCAGTTTCATTCCTTTTTATGGCTGAGTAATATTCCATTTTATATATGTACCACATCTTTATCCATTCGTCTGTCTGTGGGCACTTATGTTGCTTCCATAACCTGGCTATTGTAAATAGTGCTGCAATGAACATTGTGGTGAATGTGTCTCTGTGATTTATGGTTTTCTCTGGGTATATGCCCAGAAGTGGGATTGCTGGATCCTATGGTAATTCTCTTTTTAGTTTTTTAAAGGAACCTCCATACTGTTCTCCATAGTGACTGTATCAATTTACATTCCCACCAATAGCGGAAGAGGGTTCCTTTTGTCCACACCCTCCCCAGAATTTGTTGTTTGTAGATTATCTGATGATGCCGATTCTAACAGGTGTGACGTCTTACCTCATTGTAGTTTTGATTTGCATTTCTCTAATAATTAGTGATGTTGAGCAGCTTTTCATGTGCGTCTTGGCCATCTCTGTGTCTTCTTTGAAGAAACGTCTCTTTAGATCTTCTGCCCATTTTTGTATTGGGTTGTTTGTTTTATTAATATTAAGCTGCATGAGCTGTTTATATATATTGCAGATTAAACCTTTGTCCATTGATTCGTTTGTGAACGTTTTCGCCCATTCTGAGGGTTGCCTTTCTCCATTCCCGATTTTTTTAACAAAGAAAGAAAGAAAGCAAAAGAAGCAGAACACTAATGTGCGTGAAATATGCCTCTTGAAACTGTCGTTTTGAAATATGGACGTCTTTTGAATTTTTTGGTCGATATATGACCCCAGGATTTGTTTTCAGGGCAGGTGTCATTTACAGGCCTGTAATGATTTGGAATATCCACTGACCATTAGCGCTAGCATTAAACCTGCAGTTGTGTGAAACGGCCACAAGGTGGCAGGAGTTCTCCCTTACCAAATCTGGTTACTAGGGCAGCAGAGCCTCAATGGAAGTCGTGTTCTAGATTAGAATGTAGAACGGAATGTGCCAGGAGAAAGCCCCTCAAGTTTGTCTCACTACTTCTTGTTCGTGTTTTTAATTTAATTTTTTATTTTTTATTACAGCAAGTTTGAGTACAAAGTTGAGCTTGTTGTAGGTGTGCAAGAGGTGGTTCTTTTACACATATACATATGTCTGTTCTTCCTGGGATCCTTTTCCCATGTACGTTATGACAGAATGTTGAGTAGTCTTCTCTTGGTACTCCGTAGGTCTTTGGTGATTTTATACGTCTACTGTGTTTGTATCTGTCTGTTAACCCCAATATCGTAATGAATTCAATCCTCACACCTTTCCTTTGGTGAACCATAAGTTTGTTTAATGAATCTGTGATTGCCCTTCTCCGTGGAAATATCTGCCCTGGTATCAATTTATAGGTAACACCTATAAGTGATATGATATGATATGTGTCTTTCACTTTCTGACTTACTCCAAGTCACGTGATTACCTCGAGACTCATCTACGGTGCTGCAAATGGCATTGTGTCCTTTTTTTCCTTGGCGAATATTCTGTCTTAGCGAGGTCCATATTCTGCAATGTGATTCCCTGAGGGCTGAGGATTAGCTGACCTGGGCAGCCTGAACCTGCCGGCAAGCCCACCCCAGGTGTGCCTGGGTTGAGGTCAATATAAACAGCACTCCAGGCAGCAATAGCCCCTGCAGCTGTGCCTTACTCCATATTCTCTGCCCCGTCAGCAGTCTCGGGGCTGTGCTGGTGGGAGGGTGTGAGGGTCCACGGCTTTGTGGGTGGCCCGGTGTGAGTGGGGCTCTGCTGGACTTTCGGCAGGAGTTGCCAGGCTGCCACCTGTAAAGAAGAGGATGTGTCACCCATAACTTCCACTGGAATATCTCTCCGGGCTGAGGTGAGGAAGGAAAAAAAGGAGTGGGGGCCGGGACAGGAGGGGTATCTCAGGCAGGGCAATAGAAAGCTTCCAGAAGAGCGCCCGTGGCCAGTACCATCCTGGCTGACCTGCAGGCACCAAGTTGGCCTGCGTGCTGTCGCTGGTGTGGCTCCACGGCCCTTCCTCTAGGCTTTCAAGCCCTTGTACATATTCAGGTGTTTCACCTGGGAAGGGTGGGAAGAGTTCAGCAGCATCTGGCCTGGGGCTCAGCTCACGTTTACTCACAGAGGCCTCGGCACGGTCTCCCAGATTTGCAATGAGGATGCTCCTTGCGTGGGTGGGCGGGGCTGCTGGCTGTATGGGAGATGATTCCCCACCTCTGACCAATTTCAGAATTGCTTACCAATGGAGCAAGTGCCTTGGTAGTGTCTTCCTCTGTATAACTGTTAGGTTCAGTTTTTTTTTTCTTTTTTGGTTCAAGTTAGATTTTATTCCTCATTTATGTATTTATAGATATAAGCATGGAAATAATTCATTCATATAAATACATCAGTGTGAATGGAACAACTTTTTTTCTGTTTTATTTTTACATTTTATTTTTTAAAATTTTGAAATTTAATTTTAGTTATTTTTTTATACAGTAGGTTATTATTAGTTATCTATTTTATGCATAGACATGTATACAGGTCAATCCTAATCTCCCAACTCATCCCACCACCACCACCCCATGGCTTCCCCCACTTTGTGTCCATACGTTTGTTCTCTACCTCTGTGTCTCTATTTCTGCCCTGCAAACCAGTTCATCTCTACCATTTTTCTAGGTTCCACATATAGGCATTAATATACAATATTTGTTTTTCTCTTTCTGACTTACTTCACTCTGTATGACAGTCTCTAGATCCATCAACTTCTCTACACATGACCCAGTTTCATTCCTTTTTATGGCTGAGTAATATTCCATTTTATATATGTACCACATCTTTATCCATTCGTCTGTCTGTGGGCACTTATGTTGCTTCCATAACCTGGCTATTCTAAATAGTGCTGCAATGAACATTGTGGTGAATGTGTCTCTGTGATTTATGGTTTTCTCTGGGTATATGCCCAGAAGTGGGATTGCTGGATCCTATGGTAATTCTCTTTTTAGTTTTTTAAAGGAACCTCCATACTGTTCTCCATAGTGACTGTATCAATTTACATTCCCACCAATAGCGGAAGAGGGTTCCTTTTGTCCACACCCTCCCCAGAGTTTGTTGTTTGTAGATTATCTGATGATGCCGATTCTAACAGGTGTGAGGTCTTACCTCATTGTAGTTTTGATTTGCATTTCTCTAATAATTAGTGATGTTGAGCAGCTTTTCATGTGCGTCTTGGCCATCTCTGTGTCTTCTTTGAAGAAACGTCTCTTTAGATCTTCTGCCCATTTTTGTATTGGGTTGTTTGTTTTATTAATATTAAGCTGCATGAGCTGTTTATATATATTGGAGATTAAACCTTTGTCCATTGATTCGTTTGTGAACGTTTTCGCCCATTCTGAGGGTTGCCTTTCTCCATTCCCGTTTTTTTTAACAAAGAAAGAAAGAAAGCAAAAGAAGCAGAACACTAATGTGCGTGAAATATGCCTCTTGAAACTGTCGTTTTGAAATATGGACGTCTTTTGAATTTTTTGGTCGATATATGACCCCAGGAATTGTTTTCAGGGCAGGTGTCATTTACAGGCCTGTAATGATTTGGAATATCCACTGACCATTAGCGCTGGCATTAAACCTGCAGTTGTGTGAAACGGCCACAAGGTGGCAGCAGTTCTCCCTTACCAAATCTGGTTACTAGGGCACCAGAGACTCAATGGAAGTCGTGTTCTAGATTGGAATGTAGAACGGAATGTGCCAGTAGAAAGCCCCTCAAGTTTGTCTCACTACTTCTTGTTCGTGTTCTTAATTTAATTTTTTATTTTTTATTACAGCAAATTTGAGTACAACGTTTAGCTTGTTGTAGGTGTGCAAGAGGTGGTTCTTTTACACATATACTTATGTCTGTTCTTCCTGGGATCCTTTTCCCATGTACGTTATGACAAAATGTTGAGTAGTCTTCTCTTGGTACTCCGTAGGTCTTTGGTGATTATATACATCTACTGTGTTTGTATATGTCTGTTAACCCCAATATCGTAATGAATTCAATCCTCACACCTTTCCTTTGGTGAACCATAAGTTTGTTTAATGAATCTGTGATTGCCCTTCTCCGTGGAAATATCTGCCCTGGTATCAATTTATAGGTAACACCTATAAGTGATATGATATGATATGTGTCTTTCACTTTCTGACTTACTCCAAGTCACGTGATTACCTCTAGACTCATCTACGGTGCTGCAAATGGCATTGTGTCCTTTTTCTCCTTGGCGAATATTCTGTCTTAGCGAGGTTCATTTTCTGCAATGTGATTCCCTGAGGGCTGAGGATTAGCTGACCTGGGCAGCCTGACCCTACCGGCAAGCCCTCCCCAGGTGTGCCTGGGTTGAGGTCAATATAAACAGCACTCCAGGCAGCAATAGCCCCTGCAGCTGTGCCTTACTCCATATTCTCTGCCCCGTCAGCAGTCTCGGGGCTGTGCTGGTGGGAGGGTGTGAGGGTCCACGGCTTTGTGGGTGGCCCGGTGTGAGTGGGGCTCTGCTGGACTTTTGGCAGGAGTTGCCAGGCTGCCACCTGTAAAGAAGAGGATGTGTCACCCATAACTTCCACTGGAATATCTCTCCGGGCTGAGGTGAGGAAGGAAAAAAAGGAGTGGGGGCCGGGACAAGAGGGGTATCTCAGGCAGGGCAATAGAAAGCTTCCAGAAGAGCGCCCGTGGCCAGTACCATCCTGGCTGACCTGCAGGCACCAAGTTGGCCTGCGTGCTGTCACTGGTGTGGCTCCACGGCCCTTCCTCTAGGCTTTCAAGCCCTTGTACATATTCAGGTGTTTCACCTGGGAAGGGTGGGAACAGTTCAGCAGCATCTGGCCTGGGGCTCAGCTCACGTTTACTCACAGAGGCCTCGGCACGGTCTCCCAGCTTTGCAATGAGGATGCTCCTTGCGTGGGCGGGCGGGGCTGCTGGCTGTATGGGAGATGATTCCCCACCTCTGACCAATTTCAGAATTGTTTACCACTGGAGCAAGTGCCTTCGTAGTGTTTTCCTCTGTATAATTCTTAGGTTCAGTTTTTTTTTCTTTTTTGGTTCAAGTTAGATTTTATTCCTCATTTATGTATTTATAGATATAAGCATGGAAATAATTCATTCGTATAAATACATCAGTGTGAATGGAAGAACTTTTTTTCTCTTTTATTTTTACATTTTATTTTTTAAAATTTTGAAATTTAATTTTAGTTATTTTTTTTATACAGTAGGTTATTATTAGTTATCTATTTTATGCATAGACATGTATACAGGTCAATCCTAATCTCCCAACTCATCCCACCACCACCACCCCATGGCTTCCCCCACTTTGTGTCCATACGTTTGTTCTCTACCTCTGTGTCTCTATTTCTGCCCTGCAAACCAGTTCATCTCCACCATTTTTCTAGGTTCCACATATAGGCATTAATATACAATATTTGTTTTTCTCTTTCTGACTTACTTCACTCTGTATGACAGTCTCTAGATCCATCAACTTCTCTACAAATGACCCAGTTTCATTCCTTTATATGGCTGAGTAATATTCCATTTTGTATATGTACCACATCTTTATCCATTCGTCTGTCTGTGGGCATTTAGGTTGCTTCCATTACCTGGCTATTGTAAATAGTGCTGCAATGAACATTGTGGTGAATGTGTCTTTGTGATTTATGGTTTTCTCTGTGTATATGCCCAGAAGTGGGATTGCTGGATCCTATGGTAATTCTCTTTTTAGTTTTTTAAAGGAACCTCCATACTGTTCTCCATAGTGACTGTATCAATTTACATTCCCACCAATAGCGGAAGAGGGTTCCTTTTGTCCACACCGTCCCCAGAATTTGTTGATTGTAGATTATCTGATGATGCCGATTCTAACAGGTGTGAGGTCTTACCTCATTGTAGTTTTGATTTGCATTTCTCTAATAATTAGTGATGTTGAGCAGCTTTTCATGTGCGTCTTGGCCATCTCTGTGTCTTCTTTGAAGAAACGTCTCTTTAGATCTTCTGCCCATTTTTGTATTGGGTTGTTTGTTTTATTAATATTAAGCTGCATGAGCTGTTTATATATATTGGAGATTAAACCTTTGTCCATTGATTCGTTTGTGAACGTTTTCGCCCATTCTGAGGGTTGCCTTTCTCCATTCCCGTTTTTTACAACAAAGAAAGAAAGAAAGCAAAAGAAGCAGAACACTAATGTGCGTGAAATATGCCTCTTGAAACTGTCGTTTTGAAATATGGACGTCTTTTGAATTTTTTGGTCGATATATGACCCCAGGATTTGTTTTCAGGGCAGGTGTCATTTACAGGCCTGTAATGATTTGGAATATCCACTGACCATTAGCGCTGGCATTAAACCTGCAGTTGTGTGAAACGGCAACAAGGTGGCAGCAGTTCTCCCTTACCAAATCTGGTTACTAGGGCAGCAGAGACTCAATGGAAGTCGTGTTCTAGATTGGAATGTAGAACGGAATGTGCCAGGAGAAAGCCCCTCAAGTTTGTCTCACTACTTCTTGTTCGTGTTTTTAATTTAATTTTTTATTTTTTATTACAGCAAGTTTGAGTACAACGTTTAGCTTGTTGTAGGTGTGCAAGAGGTGGTTCTTTTACACATATACATATGTCTGTTCTTCCTGGGATCCTTTTCCCATGTACGTTATGACAGAATGTTGAGTAGTCTTCTCTTGGTACTCCGTAGGTCTTTGGTGATTATATACGTCTACTGTGTTTGTATCTGTCTGTTAACACGAATATCGTAATGAATTCAATCCTCACACCTTTCCTTTGGTGAACCATAAGTTTGTTTAATGAATCTGTGATTGCCCTTCTCCGTGGAAATATCTGCCCTGGTATCAATTTATAGGTAACACCTATAAGTGATATGATATGATATGTGTCTTTCACTTTCTGACTTACTCCAAGTCACGTGATTACCTCGAGACTCATCTACGGTGCTGCAAATGGCATTGTGTCCTTTTTCTCCTTGACGAATATTCTGTCTTAGCGAGGTCCATTTTCTGCAATGTGATTCCCTGAGGGCTGAGGATTAGCTGACCTGGGCAGCCTGACCCTGCCGGCAAGCCCTCCCCAGGTGTGCCTGGGTTGAGGTCAATATAAACAGCACTCCAGGCAGCAATAGCCCCTGCAGCTGTGCCTGACTCCATATTCTCTGCCCCGTCAGCAGTCTCGGGGCTGTGCTGGTGGGAGGGTGTGAGGGTCCACGGCTTTGTGGGTGGCCCGGTGTGAGTGGGGCTCTGCTGGACTTTCGGCAGGAGTTGCCAGGCTGCCACCTGTAAAGAAGAGGATGTGTCACCCATAACTTCCACTGGAATACCTCTCCAGGCTGAGGTGAGGAAGGAAAAAAATGAGTGGGGTCCGGGACAGGAGGGGTATCTCAGGCAGGGCAATAGAAAGCTTCCAGAAGAGCGCCCGTGGCCAATACCATCCTGGCTGACCAGCAGGCACCAAGTTGGCCTGCGTGCTGTCGCTGGTGTGGCTCCACGGCCCTTCCTCTAGGCTTTCAAGCCCTTGTACATATTCAGGTGTCTCACCTGGGAAGGGTGGGAACAGTTAAGCAGCAGCTGGCCTGGGGCTCAGCTCACGTTTACTCACATAGGCCTCGGCACAGTCTCCCAGCTTTGCAATGAGGATGCTCCTGGCGTGGGTGGGCGGGGCTGCTGGCTGTATGGGAGATGATTCCCCACCTCTGACCAATTTCAGAATTGTTTACGACTGGAGCAAGTGCCTTGGTAGTGTTTTCCTCTGTATAACTGTTACGTTCAGTTTTTTTTTTTTCTTTTTTGGTTCAAGTTAGATTTTATTCCTCATTTATGTATTTATAGATATAAGCATGGAAATAATTCATTCGTATAAATACATCAGTGTGAATTGAAGAACTTTTTTTCTGTTTTATTTTTACATTTTATTTTTTAAAATTTTGAACTTTAATTTTAGTTATTTTTTTATACAGTAGGTTATTATTAGTTATCTATTTTATGCATAGACATGTATACAGGTCAATCCTAATCTCCCAACTCATCCCACCACCACCACCCCATGGCTTCCCCCACTTTGTGTCCATACGTTTGTTCTCTACCTCTGTGTCTCTATTTCTGCCCTGCAATCCAGTTCATCTCTACCATTTTTCTAGGTTCTACATATAGGCATTAATATACAATATTTGTTTTTCTCTTTCTGGCTTACTTCACTCTGTATGACAGTCTCAAATCCATCAACTTCTCTACAAATGACCCAGTTTCATTCCTTTTTATGGCTGAGTAATATTCCATTTTGTATATGTACCACATCTTTATCCATTCGTCTGTCTGTGGGCATTTAGGTTGCTTCCATTACCTGGCTATTGTAAATAGTGCTGCAATGAACATTGTGGTGAATGTGTCTTTGTGATTTATGGTTTTCTCTGGGTATATGCCCAGAAGTGGGATTGCTGGATCCTATGGTAATTCTCTTTTTAGTTTTTTAAAGGAACCTCCATACTGTTCTCCATAGTGACTGTATCAATTTACATTCCCACCAATAGCGGAATAGGGTTCCTTTTGTCCACACCGTCCCCAGAATTTGTTGATTGTAGATTATCTGATGATGCCGATTCTAACAGGTGTGAGGTCTTAACTCATTGTAGTTTTGATTTGCATTTCTCTAATAATTAGTGATGTTGAGCAGCTTTTCATGTGCGTCTTGGCCATCTCTGTGTCTTCTTTGAAGAAACGTCTCTTTAGATCTTCTGCCCATTTTTGTATTGGGTTGTTTGTTTTATTAATATTAAGCTGCATGAGCTGTTTATATATATTGGAGATTAAACCTTTGTCCATTGATTCGTTTGTGAACGTTTTTGCCCATTCTGAGGGTTGCCTTTCTCCATTCCCGTTTTTTTCAACAAAGAAAGAAAGAAAGCAAAAGAAGCAGAACACTAATGTGCGTGAAATATGCCTCTGGAAACTGTCGTTTTGAAATATGGACGTCTTTTGAATTTTTTGGTCGATATATGACCCCAGGATTTGTTTTCAGGGCAGGTGTCATTTACAGGCCTGTAATGATTTGGAATATCCACTGACCATTAGCGCTGGCATTAAACCTGCAGTTGTGTGAAACGGCCACAAGGTGGCAGCAGTTCTCCCTTACCAAATCTGGTTACTAGGGCAGCAGAGACTCAATGGAAGTCGTGTTCTAGATTGGAATGTAGAACGGAATGTGCCAGGAGAAAGCCCCTCAAGTTTGTCTCACTACTTCTTGTTCGTGTTTTTAATTTATTTTTTTATTTTTTATTACAGCAAGTTTGAGTACAACGTTTAGCATGTTGTAGGTGTTCAAGAGGTGGTTCTTTTACACATATACATATGTCTGTTCTTCCTGGGATCCTTTTCCCATGTACGTTATGACAGAATGTTGAGTAGTCTTCTCTTGGTACTCCGTAGGTCTTTGGTGATTATATACGTCTACTGTGTTTGTATATGTCTGTTAACCCCAATATCGTAATGAATTCAATCCTCACACCTTTCCTTTGGTGAACCATAAGTTTGTTTAATGAATCTGTGATTGCCCTTCTCCGTGGAAATATCTGCTCTGGTATCAATTTATACGTAACACCTATAAGTGATATGATATGATATGTGTCTTTCACTTTCTGACTTACTCCAAGTCACGTGATTACCTCGAGACTCATCTACGGTGCTGCAAATGGCATTGTGTCCTTTTTCTCCTTGGCGAATATTCTGTCTTAGCGAGGTCCATTTTCTGCAATGTGATTCCCTGAGGGCTGAGGATTAGCTGACCTGGGCAGCCTGACCCTGCCGGCAAGCCCTCCCCAGGTGTGCCTGGGTTGAGGTCAATATAAACAGCACTCCAGGCAGCAATAGCCCCTGCAGCTGTGCCTTACTCCATATTCTCTGCCCCGTCAGCAGTCTCGGGGCTGTGCTGGTGGGAGGGTGTGAGGGTCCACGGCTTTGTGGGTGGCCCGGTGTGAGTGGGGCTCTGCTGGACTTTCGGCAGGAGTTGCCAGGCTGCCACCTGTAAAGAAGAGGATGTGTCACCCATAACTTCCACTTGAATATCTCTCCGGGCTGAGGTGAGGAAGGAAAAAAAGGAGTGGGG
Source organism: Mesoplodon bidens (assembly GCF_964165515.1). Classification (NCBI taxonomy): domain Eukaryota; kingdom Metazoa; phylum Chordata; class Mammalia; order Artiodactyla; family Ziphiidae; genus Mesoplodon; species Mesoplodon bidens. The sequence continues at coordinate 1,450,519 of NW_027671286.1, forward strand.
GCCGGGACAGGAGGGTTATCTCAGGCAGGGCAATAGAAAGCATCCAGAAGAGCGCCCGTGGCCAGTACCATCCTGGCTGACCTGCAGGCACCAAGTTGGCCTGCGTGCTGTCGCTGGTGTGGCTCCACGGCCCTTCCTCTAGGCTTTCAAGCCCTTGTACATATTCAGGTGTTTCACCTGGGAAGGGTGGGAACAGTTCAGCAGCATCTGGCCTGGGGCTCAGCTCACGTTTACTCACAGAGGCCTCGGCACGGTCTCCCAGCTTTGCAATGAGGATGCTCCTTGCGTGGGCGGGCGGGGCTGCTGGCTGTATGGGAGATGATTCCCCACCTCTGACCAATTTCAGAATTGTTTACCACTGGAGCAAGTGCCTTCGTAGTGTTTTCCTCTGTATAATTCTTAGGTTCAGTTTTTTTTTCTTTTTTGGTTCAAGTTAGATTTTATTCCTCATTTATGTATTTATAGATATAAGCATGGAAATAATTCATTCGTATAAATACATCAGTGTGAATGGAAGAACTTTTTTTCTGTTTTATTTTTACATTTTATTTTTTAAAATTTTGAAATTTAATTTTAGTTATTTTTTTTATACAGTAGGTTATTATTAGTTATCTATTTTATGCATAGACATGTATACAGGTCAATCCTAATCTCCCAACTCATCCCACCACCACCACCCCATGGCTTCCCCCACTTTGTGTCCATACGTTTGTTCTCTACCTCTGTGTCTCTATTTCTGCCCTGCAAACCAGTTCATCTCTACCATTTTTCTAGGTTCCACATATAGGCATTAATATACAATATTTGTTTTTCTCTTTCTGACTTACTTCACTCTGTATGACAGTCTCTAGATCCATCAACTTCTCTACAAATGACCCAGTTTCATTCCTTTTTATGGCTGAGTAGTATTCCATTTTGTATATGTACCACATCTTTATCCATTCGTCTGTCTGTGGGCATTTAGGTTGCTTCCATTACCTGGCTATTGTAAATAGTGCTGCAATGAACATTGTGGTGAATGTGTCTCTGTGATTTATGGTTTTCTCTGGGTATATGCCCAGAAGTGGGATTGCTGGATCCTATGGTAATTCTCTTTTTAGTTTTTTAAAGGAACCTCCATACTGTTCTCCATAGTGACTGTATCAATTTACATTCCCACCAATAGCGGAAGAGGGTTCCTTTTGTCCACACCGTCCCCAGAATTTGTTGATTGTAGATTATCTGATGATGCCGATTCTAACAGGTGTGAGGTCTTACCTCATTGTAGTTTTGATTTGCATTTCTCTAATAATTAGTGATGTTGAGCAGCTTTTCATGTGCGTCTTGGCCATCTCTGTGTCTTCTTTGAAGAAACGTCTCTTTAGATCTTCTGCCCATTTTTGTATTGGGTTGTTTGTTTTATTAATATTAAGCTGCATGAGCTGTTTATATATATTGCAGATTAAACCTTTGTCCATTGATTCGTTTGTGAACGTTTTCGCCCATTCTGAGGGTTGCCTTTCTCCATTCCCTTTTTTTTAACAAAGAAAGAAAGAAAGCAAAAGAAGCAGAACACTAATGTGCGTGAAATATGCCTCTTGAAACTGTCGTTTTGAAATATGGACGTCTTTTGAATTTTTTGGTCGATATATGACCCCAGGATTTGTTTTCAGGGCAGGTGTCATTTACAGGCCTGTAATGATTTGGAATATCCACTGACCATTAGCGCTGGCATTAAACCTGCAGTTGTGTGAAACGGCCACAAGGTGGCAGCAGTTCTCCCTTACCAAATCTGGTTACTAGGGCAGCAGAGCCTCAATGGAAGTCGTGTTCTAGATTGGAATGTAGAACGGAATGTGCCAGGAGAAAGCCCCTCAAGTTTGTCTCACTACTTCTTGTTCGTGTTTTTAATTTAATTTTTTATTTTTTATTACAGCAAGTTTGAGTACAACGTTTAGCTTGTTGTAGGTGGGCAAGAGGTGGTTCTTTTACACATATACATATGTCTGTTCTTCCTGGGATCCTTTTCCCATGTACGTTATGACAGAATGTTGAGTAGTCTTCTCTTGGTACTCCGTAGGTCTTTGGTGATTATATACGTCTACTGTGTTTGTATATGTCTGTTAACCCCAATATCGTAATGAATTCAATCCTCACACCTTTCCTTTGGTGAACCATAAGTTTGTTTAATGAATCTGTGATTGCCCTTCTCCGTGGAAATATCTGCCCTGGTATCAATTTATAGGTAACACCTATAAGTGATATGATATGATATGTGTCTTTCACTTTCTGACTTACTCCAAGTCACGTGATTACCTCGAGACTCATCTACGGTGCTGCAAATGGCATTGTGTCCTTTTTTTCCTTGGCGAATATTCTGTCTTAGCGAGGTCCATATTCTGCAATGTGATTCCCTGAGGGCTGAGGATTAGCTGACCTGGGCAGCCTGACCCTGCCGGCAAGCCCTCCCCAGGTGTGCCTGGGTTGAGGTCAATATAAACAGCACTCCAGGCAGCAATAGCCCCTGAAGCTGTGCCTGACTCCATATCCTCTGCCCCGTCAGCAGTCTCGGGGCTGTGCTGGTGGGAGGGTGTGAGGGTCCACGGCTTTGTGGGTGGCCCGGTGTGAGTGGGGCTCTGCTGGACTTTCGGCAGGAGTTGCCAGGCTGCCACCTGTAAAGAAGAGGATGTGTCACCCATAACTTCCACTGGAATATCTCTCCGGGCTGAGGTGAGGAAGGAAAAAAAGGAGTGGGGGCCGGGACAGGAGGGGTATCTCAGGCAGGGCAATAGAAAGCTTCCAGAAGAGCGCCCGTGGCCAGTACCATCCTGGCTGACCTGCAGGCACCAAGTTGGCCTGCGTGCTGTCGCTGGTGTGGCTCCACGGCCCTTCCTCTAGGCTTTCAAGCCCTTGTACATATTCAGGTGTTTCACCTGGGAAGGGTGGGAACAGTTCAGCAGCATCTGGCCTGGGGCTCAGCTCACGTTTACTCACAGAGGCCTCGGCACGGTCTCCCAGCTTTGCAATGAGGATGCTCCTTGCGTGGGCGGGCGGGGCTGCTGGCTGTATGGGAGATGATTCCCCACCTCTGACCAATTTCAGAATTCTTTACCACTGGAGCAAGTGCCTTGGTAGTGTTTTCCTCTGTATAATTCTTAGGTTCAGTTTTTTTTTCTTTTTTGGTTCAAGTTAGATTTTATTCCTCATTTATGTATTTATAGATATAAGCATGGAAATAATTCATTCGTATAAATACATCAGTGTGAATGGAAGAACTTTATTTCTGTTTTATTTTTACATTTTATTTTGTAAAATTTTGAAATTTAATTTTAGTTATTTTTTTATACAGTAGGTTATTATTAGATATCTATTTTATGCATAGACATGTATACAGGTCAATCCTAATCTCCCAACTCATCCCACCACCACCACCCCATGGCTTCCCCCACTTTGTGTCCATACGTTTGTTCTCTACCTCTGTGTCTCTATTTCTGCCCTGCAAACCAGTTCATCTCTACCATTTTTCTAGGTTCCACATATAGGCATTAATATACAATATTTGTTTTTCTCTTTCTGGCTTACTTGACTCTGTTTGACAGTCTCTAGATCCATCAACTTCTCTACAAATGACCCAGTTTCATTCCTTTTTATGGCTGAGTAATATTCCATTTTATATATGTACCACATCTTTATCCATTCGTCTGTCTGTGGGCATTTATGTTGCTTCCATAACCTGGCTCTTGTAAATAGTGCTGCAATGAACATTGTGGTGAATGTGTCTCTGTGATTTATGGTTTTCTCTGGGTATATGCCCAGAAGTGGGATTGCTGGATCCTATGGTAATTCTCTTTTTAGTTTTTTAAAGGAACCTCCATACTGTTCTCCATAGTGACTGTATCAATTTACATTCCCACCAATAGCGGAAGAGGGTTCCTTTTGTCCACACCCTCCCCAGAGTTTGTTGTTTGTAGATTATCTGATGATGCCGATTCTAACAGGTGTGAGGTCTTACCTCATTGTAGTTTTGATTTGCATTTCTCTAATAATTAGTGATGTTGAGCAGCTTTTCATGTGCGTCTTGGCCATCTCTGTGTCTTCTTTGAAGAAACGTCTCTTTAGATCTTCTGCCCATTTTTGTATTGGGTTGTTTGTTTTATTAATATTAAGCTGCATGAGCTGTTTATATATATTGGAGATTAAACCTTTGTCCATTGATTCGTTTGTGAACGTTTTCGCCCATTCTGAGGGTTGCCTTTCTCCATTCCCGTTTTTTTTAACAAAGAAAGAAAGAAAGCAAAAGAAGCAGAACACTAATGTGCGTGTAATATGCCTCTTGAAACTGTCGTTTTGAAATATGGACGTCTTTTGAATTTTTTGGTCGATATATGACCCCAGGATTTGTTTTCAGGGCAGGTGTCATTTACAGGCCTGTAATGATTTGGAATATCCACTGACCATTAGCGCTGGCATTAAACCTGCAGTTGTGTGAAACGGCCACAAGGTGGCAGCAGTTCTCCCTTACCAATTCTGGTTACTAGGGCAGCAGAGACTCAATGGAAGTCGTGTTCTAGATTGGAATGTAGAACGGAATGTGCCAGGAGAAAGCCCCTCAAGTTTGTCTCACTACTTCTTGTTCGTGTTCTTAATTTAATTTTTTATTTTTTATTACAGCAAGTTTGAGTACAACGTTTAGCTTGTTGTAGGTGTGCAAGAGGTGGTTCTTTTACACATATACATATGTCTGTTCTTCCTGGGATCCTTTTCCCATGTACGTTATGACAGAATGTTGAGTAGTCTTCTCTTGGTACTCCGTAGGTCTTTGGTGATTATATACGTCTACTGTGTTTGTATATGTCTGTTAACCCCAATATCGTAATGAATTCAATCCTCACACCTTTCCTTTGGTGAACCATAAGTTTGTTTAATGAATCTGTGATTGCCCTTCTCCGTGAAAATATCTGCCCTGGTATCAATTTATAGGTAACACCTATAATGATATGATATGATATTTGTCTTTCACTTTCTGACTTACTCCAAGTCACGTGATTACCTCGAGACTCATCTACGGTGCTGCAAATGGCATTGTGTCCTTTTTCTCCTTGGCGAATATTCTGTCCTAGCGAGGTCCATTTTCTGCAATGTGATTCCCTTAGGGCTGAGGATTAGCTGACCTGGGCAGCCTGACCCTGCCGGCAAGCCCTCCCCAGGTGTGCCTGGGTTGAGGTAAATATAAACAGCACTCCAGGCAGCAATAGCCCCTGCAGCTGTGCCTGACTCCATATTCTCTGCCCCGTCAGCAGTCTCGGGGCTGTGCTGGTGGGAGGGTGTGAGGGTCCACGGCTTTGTGGGTGGCCCGGTGTGAGTGGGGCTCTGCTGGACTTTCGGCAGGAGTTGCCAGGCTGCCACCTGTAAAGAAGAGGATGTGTCACCCATAACTTCCACTGGAATATCTCTCCGGGCTGAGGTGAGGAAGGAAAAAAAGGACTGGGGGCCGGGACAGGAGGGGTATCTCAGGCAGGGCAATAGAAAGCTTCCAGAAGAGCGCCCGTGGCAGTACCATCCTGGCTGACCTGCAGGCACCAAGTTGGCCTGCGTGCTGTCGCTGGTGTGGCTCCACGGCCCTTCCTCTAGGCTTTCAAGCCCTTGTACATATTCAGGTGTTTCACCTGGGAAGGGTGGGAACAGTTCAGCAGCATCTGGCCTGGGGCTCAGCTCACGTTTACTCACAGAGGCCTCGGCACGGTCTCCCAGCTTTGCAATGAGGATGCTCCTTGCGTGGGCGGGCGGGGCTGCTGGCTGTATGGGAGATGATTCCCCACCTCTGACCAATTTCAGAATTGTTTACCACTGGAGCAAGTGCCTTCGTATTGTTTTCCTCTGTATAATTCTTAGGTTCAGTTTCTTTTTTTCTTTTTTGGTTCAAGTTAGATTTTATTCCTCATTTATGTATTTATAGATATAAGCATGGAAATAATTCATTCGTATAAATACATCAGTGTGAATGGAAGAACTTTTTTTCTGTTTTATTTTTACATTTTATTTTTTAAAATTTTGAAATTTAATTTTAGTTTTTTTTTATACAGTAGGTTATTATTAGTTATCTATTTTATGCATAGACATGTATACAGGTCAATCCTAATCTCCCAACTCATCCCACCACCACCACCCCATGGCTTCCCCCACTTTGTGTCCATACGTTTGTTCTCTACCTCTGTGTCTCTATTTCTGCCCTGCAAACCAGTTCATCTCTACCATTTTTCTAGGTTCCACATATAGGCATTAATATACAATATTTGTTTTTCTCTTTCTGACTTACTTCACTCTGTATGACAGTCTCTAGATCCATCAACTTCTCTACAAATGACCCAGTTTCATTCCTTTTTATGGCTGAGTAATATTCCATTTTGTATATGTACCACATCTTTATCCATTCGTCTGTCTGTGGGCATTTATGTTGCTTCCATTACCTGGCTATTGTAAATAGTGCTGCAATGAACATTGTGGTGAATGTGTCTTTGTGATTTATGGTTTTCTCTGGGTATACGCCCAGAAGTGGGATTGCTGGATCCTATGGTAATTCTCTTTTTAGTTTTTTAAAGGAACCTCCATACTGTTCTCCATAGTGACTGTATCAATTTACATTCCCACCAATAGCGGAAGAGGGTTCCTTTTGTCCACACCCTCCCCAGAATTTGTTGATTGTAGATTATCTGATGATGCCGATTCTAACAGGTGTGAGGTCTTACCTCATTGTAGTTTTGATTTGCATTTCTCTAATAATTAGTGATGTTGAGCAGCTTTTCATGTGCGTCTTGGCCATCTCTGTGTCTTCTTTGAAGAAACGTCTCTTTAGATCTTCTGCCCATTTTTGTATTGGGTTGTTTGTTTTATTAATATTAAGCTGCATGAGCTGTTTATATATATTGCAGATTAAACCTTTGTCCATTGATTCGTTTGTGAACGTTTTCGCCCATTCTGAGGGTTGCCTTTCTCCATTCCCGATTTTTTTAACAAAGAAAGAAAGAAAGCAAAAGAAGCAGAACACTAATGTGCGTGAAATATGCCTCTTGAAACTGTCGTTTTGAAATATGGACGTCTTTTGAATTTTTTGGTCGATATATGACCCCAGGATTTGTTTTCAGGGCAGGTGTCATTTACAGGCCTGTAATGATTTGGAATATCCACTGACCATTAGCGCTGGCATTAAACCTGCAGTTGTGTGAAACGGCCACAAGGTGGCAGCAGTTCTCCCTTACCAAATCTTGTTACTAGGGCAGCAGAGCCTCAATGGAAGTCGTGTTCTAGATTAGAATGTAGAACGGAATGTGCCAGGAGAAAGCCCCTCAAGTTTGTCTCACTACTTCTTGTTCGTGTTTTTAATTTAATTTTTAATTTTTTATTACAGCAAGTTTGAGTACAACGTTTAGCTTGTTGTAGGTGTGCAAGAGGTGGTTCTTTTACACATATACATATGTCTGTTCTTCCTGGGATCCTTTTCACATGTACGTTATGACAGAATGTTGAGTAGTCTTCTCTTGGTACTCCGTAGGTCTTTGGTGATTATATACGTCTACTGTGTTTGTATCTGTCTGTTAACCCCAATATCGTAATGAATTAAATCCTCACACCTTTCCTTTGGTGAACCATAAGTTTGTTTAATGAATCTGTGATTGCCCTTCTCCGTGGAAATATCTGCCCTGGTATCAATTTATAGGTAACACCTATAAGTGATATGATATGATATGTGTCTTTCACTTTCTGACTTACTCCAAGTCACGTGATTACCTCGAGACTCATCTACGGTGCTGCAAATGGCATTGTGTCCTTTTTTTCCTTGGCGAATATTCTGTCTTAGCGAGGTCCATATTCTGCAATGTGATTCCCTGAGGGCTGAGGATTAGCTGACCTGGGCAGCCTGACCCTGCCGGCAAGCCCACCCCAGGTGTGCCTGGGTTGATGTCAATATAAACAGCACTCCAGGCAGCAATAGCCCCTGCAGCTGTGCCTTACTCCATATTCTCTGCCCCGTCAGCAGTCTCGGGGCTGTGCTGGTGGGAGGGTGTGAGGGTCCACGGCTTTGTGGGTGGCCCGGTGTGAGTGGGGCTCTGCTGGACTTTCGGCAGGAGTAGCCAGGCTGCCACCTGTAAAGAAGAGGATGTGTCACCCATAACTTCCACTGGAATATCTCTCCGGGCTGAGGTGAGGAAGGAAAAAAAGGAGTGGGGGCCGGGACAGGAGGGGTATCTCAGGCAGGGCAATAGAAAGCTTCCAGAAGAGCGCCCGTGGCCAGTACCATCCTGGCTGACCTGCAGGCACCAAGTTGGCCTGCGTGCTGTCGCTGGTGTGGCTCCACGGCCCTTCCTCTAGGCTTTCAAGCCCTTGTACATATTCAGGTGTTTCACCTGGGAAGGGTGGGAAGAGTTCAGCAGCATCTGGCCTGGGGCTCAGCTCACGTTTACTCACAGAGGCCTCGGCACGGTCTCCCAGATTTGCAATGAGGATGCTCCTTGCGTGGGTGGGCGGGTCTGCTGGCTGTATGGGAGATGATTCCCCACCTCTGACCAATTTCAGAATTGTTTACCAATGGAGCAAGTGCCTTGGTAGTGTTTTCCTCTGTATAACTGTTAGGTTCAGTTTTTTTTCTTCTTTTTTGGTTCAAGTTAGATTTTATTCCTCATTTATGTATTTATAGATATAAGCATGGAAATAATTCATTCGTATAAATACATCAGTGTGAATGGAAGAACTTTTTTTCTGTTTTATTTTTACATTTTATTTTTTAAAATTTTGAAATTTAATTTTAGTTATTTTTTTATACAGTAGGTTATTATTAGTTATCTATTTTATGCATAGACATGTATACAGGTCAATCCTAATCTCCCAACTCATCCCACCACCACCACCCCATGGCTTCCCCCACTTTGTGTCCATACGTTTGTTCTCTACCTCTGTGTCTCTATTTCTGCCCTGCAAACCAGTTCATCTCTACCATTTTTCTAGGTTCCACATATAGGCATTAATATACAATATTTGTTTTTCTCTTTCTGGCTTACTTGACTCTGTATGACAGTCTCTAGATCCATCAACTTCTCTACAAATGACCCAGTTTCATTCCTTTTTATGGCTGAGTAATATTCCATTTTATATATGTACCACATCTTTATCCATTCGTCTGTCTGTGGGCACTTATGTTGCTTCCATAACCTGGCTATTGTAAATAGTGCTGCAATGAACATTGTGGTGAATGTGTCTCTGTGATTTATGGTTTTCTCTGGGTATATGCCCAGAAGTGGGATTGCTGGATCCTATGGTAATTCTCTTTTTAGTTTTTTAAAGGAACCTCCATACTGTTCTCCATAGTGACTGTATCAATTTACATTCCCACCAATAGCGGAAGAGGGTTCCTTTTGTCCACACCCTCCCCAGAGTTTGTTGTTTGTAGATTATCTGATGATGCCGATTCTAACAGGTGTGAGGTCTTACCTCATTGTAGTTTTGATTTGCATTTCTCTAATAATTAGTGATGTTGAGCAGCTTTTCATGTGCGTCTTGGCCATCTCTGTGTCTTCTTTGAAGAAACGTCTCTTTAGATCTTCTGCCCATTTTTGTATTGGGTTGTTTGTTTTATTAATATTAAGCTGCATGAGCTGTTTATATATATTGGAGATTAAACCTTTGTCCATTGATTCGTTTGTGAACGTTTTCGCCCATTCTGAGGGTTGCCTTTCTCCATTCCCGTTTTTTTTAACAAAGAAAGAAAGAAAGCAAAAGAAGCAGAACACTAATGTGCGTGAAATATGCCTCTTGAAACTGTCGTTTTGAAATATGGACGTCTTTTGAATTTTTTGGTCGATATATGACCCCAGGAATTGTTTTCAGGGCAGGTGTCATTTACAGGCCTGTAATGATTTGGAATATCCACTGACCATTAGCGCTGGCATTAAACCTGCAGTTGTGTGAAACGGCCACAAGGTGGCAGCAGTTCTCCCTTACCAAATCTGGTTACTAGGGCACCAGAGACTCAATGGAAGTCGTGTTCTAGATTGGAATGTAGAACGGAATGTGCCAGGAGAAAGCCCCTCAAGTTTGTCTCACTACTTCTTGTTCGTGTTCTTAATTTAATTTTTTTATTTTTTATTACAGCAAATTTGAGTACAACGTTTAGCTTGTTGTAGGTGTGCAAGAGGTGGTTCTTTTACACATATACTTATGTCTGTTCTTCCTGGGATCCTTTTCCCATGTACGTTATCACAGAATGTTGAGTAGTCTTCTCTTGGTACTCCGTAGGTCTTTGGTGATTATATACGTCTACTGTGTTTGTATATGTCTGTTAACCCCAATATCGTAATGAATTCAATCCTCACACCTTTCCTTTGGTGAACCATAAGTTTGTTTAATGAATCTGTGATTGCCCTTCTCCGTGGAAATATCTGCCCTGGTATCAATTTATAGGTAACACCTATAAGTGATATGATATGATATGTGTCTTTCACTTTCTGACTTACTCCAAGTCACGTGATTACCTCTAGACTCATCTACGGTGCTGCAAATGGCATTGTGTCCTTTTTCTCCTTGGCGAATATTCTGTCTTAGCGAGGTTCATTTTCTGCAATGTGATTCCCTGAGGGCTGAGGATTAGCTGACCTGGGCAGCCTGACCCTACCGGCAAGCCCTCCCCAGGTGTGCCTGGGTTGAGGTCAATATAAACAGCACTCCAGGCAGCAATAGCCCCTGCAGCTGTGCCTTACTCCATATTCTCTGCCCCGTCAGCAGTCTCGGGGCTGTGCTGGTGGGAGGGTGTGAGGGTCCACGGCTTTGTGGGTGGCCCGGTGTGAGTGGGGCTCTGCTGGACTTTCGGCAGGAGTTGCCAGGCTGCCACCTGTAAAGAAGAGGATGTGTCACCCATAACTTCCACTGGAATATCTCTCCGGGCTGAGGTGAGGAAGGAAAAAAAGGAGTGGGGGCCGGGACAGGAGGGGTATCTCAGGCAGGGCAATAGAAAGCTTCCAGAAGAGCGCCCGTGGCAGTACCATCCTGGCTGACCTGCAGGCACCAAGTTGGCCTGCGTGCTGTCGCTGGTTTGGCTCCACGGCCCTTCCTCTAGGCTTTCAAGCCCTTGTACATATTCAGGTGTTTCACCTGGGAAGGGTGGGAACAGTTCAGCAGCATCTGGCCTGGGGCTCAGCTCACGTTTACTCACAGAGGCCTCGGCACGGTCTCCCAGCTTTGCAATGAGGATGCTCCTTGCGTGGGCGGGCGGGGCTGCTGGCTGTATGGGAGATGATTCCCCACCTCTGACCAATTTCAGAATTGTTTACCACTGGAGCAAGTGCCTTGGTAGTGTTTTCCTCTGTATAATTCTTAGGTTCAGTTTTTTTTTCTTTTTTGGTTCAAGTTAGATTTTATTCCTCATTTATGTATTTATAGATATAAGCATGGAAATAATTCATTCGTATAAATACATCAGTGTGAATGGAAGAACTTTTTTTCTGTTTTATTTTTACATTTTATTTTTTAAAATTTTCAAATTCAATTTTAGTTATTTTTTTATACAGTAGGTTATTATTAGTTATCTATTTTATGCATAGACATGTATACAGGTCAATCCTAATCTCCCAACTCATCCCACCACCACCACCCCATGGCTTCCCCCACTTTGTGTCCATACGTTTGTTCTCTACCTCTCTGTCTCTATTTCTGCCCTGCAAACCAGTTCATCTCTACCATTTTTCTAGGTTCCACATATAGGCATTAATATACAATATTTGTTTTTCTCTTTCTGCCTTACTTGACTCTGTATGACAGTCTCTAGATCCATCAACTTCTCTACAAATGACCCAGTTTCATTCCTTTTTATGGCTGAGTAATATTCCATTTTATATATGTACCACATCTTTATCCATTCGTCTGTCTGTGGGCACTTATGTTGCTTCCATAACCTGGCTATTGTAAATAGTGCTGCAATGAACATTGTGGTGAATGTGTCTCTGTGATTTATGGTTTTCTCTGGGTATATGCCCAGAAGTGGGATTGCTGGATCCTATGGTAATTCTCTTTTTAGTTTTTTAAAGGAACCTCCATACTGTTCTCCATAGTGACTGTATCAATTTACATTCCCACCAATAGCGGAAGAGGGTTCCTTTTGTCCACACCCTCCCCAGAATTTGTTGTTTGTAGATTATCTGATGATGCCGATTCTAACAGGTGTGACGTCTTACCTCATTGTAGTTTTGATTTGCATTTCTCTAATAATTAGTGATGTTGAGCAGCTTTTCATGTGCGTCTTGGCCATCTCTGTGTCTTCTTTGAAGAAACGTCTCTTTAGATCTTCTGCCCATTTTTGTATTGGGTTGTTTGTTTTATTAATATTAAGCTGCATGAGCTGTTTATATATATTGCATATTAAACCTTTGTCCATTGATTCGTTTGTGAACGTTTTCGCCCATTCTGAGGGTTGCCTTTCTCCATTCCCGATTTTTTTAACAAAGAAAGAAAGAAAGCAAAAGAAGCAGAACACTAATGTGCGTGAAATATGCCTCTTGAAACTGTCGTTTTGAAATATGGACGTCTTTTGAATTTTTTGGTCGATATATGACCCCAGGATTTGTTTTCAGGGCAGGTGTCATTTACAGGCCTGTAATGATTTGGAATATCCACTGACCATTAGCGCTAGCATTGAACCTGCAGTTGTGTGAAACGGCCACAAGGTGGCAGGAGTTCTCCCTTACCAAATCTGGTTACTAGGGCAGCAGAGCCTCAATGGAAGTCGTGTTCTAGATTAGAATGTAGAACGGAATGTGCCAGGAGAAAGCCCCTCAAGTTTGTCTCACTACTTCTTGTTCGTGTTTTTAATTTAATTTTTTATTTTTTATTACAGCAAGTTTGAGTACAAAGTTGAGCTTGTTGTAGGTGTGCAAGAGGTGGTTCTTTTACACATATACATATGTCTGTTCTTCCTGGGATCCTTTTCCCATGTACGTTATGACAGAATGTTGAGTAGTCTTCTCTTGGTACTCCGTAGGTCTTTGGTGATTATATACGTCTACTGTGTTTGTATCTGTCTGTTAACCCCAATATCGTAATGAATTCAATCCTCACACCTTTCCTTTGGTGAACCATAAGTTTGTTTAATGAATCTGTGATTGCCCTTCTCCGTGGAAATATCTGCCCTGGTATCAATTTATAGGTAACACCTATAAGTGATATGATATGATATGTGTCTTTCACTTTCTGACTTACTCCAAGTCACGTGATTACCTCGAGACTCATCTACGGTGCTGCAAATGGCATTGTGTCCTTTTTTTCCTTGGCGAATATTCTGTCTTAGCGAGGTCCATATTCTGCAATGTGATTCCCTGAGGGCTGAGGATTAGCTGACCTGGGCAGCCTGAACCTGCCGGCAAGCCCACCCCAGGTGTGCCTGGGTTGAGGTCAATATAAACAGCACTCCAGGCAGCAATAGCCCCTGCAGCTGTGCCTTACTCCATATTCTCTGCCCCGTCAGCAGTCTCGGGGCTGTGCTGGTGGGAGGGTGTGAGGGTCCACGGCTTTGTGGGTGGCCCGGTGTGAGTGGGGCTCTGCTGGACTTTCGGCAGGAGTTGCCAGGCTGCCACCTGTAAAGAAGAGGATGTGTCACCCATAACTTCCACTGGAATATCTCTCCGGGCTGAGGTGAGGAAGGAAAAAAAGGAGTGGGGGCCGGGACAGGAGGGGTATCTCAGGCAGGGCAATAGAAAGCTTCCAGAAGAGCGCCCGTGGACAGTACCATCCTGGCTGACCTGCAGGCACCAAGTTGGCCTGCGTGCTGTCGCTGGTGTGGCTCCACGGCCCTTCCTCTAGGCTTTCAAGCCCTTGTACATATTCAGGTGTTTCACCTGGGAAGGGTGGGAAGAGTTCAGCAGCATCTGGCCTGGGGCTCAGCTCACGTTTACTCACAGAGGCCTCGGCACGGTCTCCCAGATTTGCAATGAGGATGCTCCTTGCGTGGGTGGGCGGGGCTGCTGGCTGTATGGGAGATGATTCCCCACCTCTGACCAATTTCAGAATTGCTTACCAATGGAGCAAGTGCCTTGGTAGTGTCTTCCTCTGTATAACTGTTAGGTTCAGTTTTTTTTTTCTTTTTTGGTTCAAGTTAGATTTTATTCCTCATTTATGTATTTATAGATATAAGCATGGAAATAATTCATTCATATAAATACATCAGTGTGAATGGAACAACTTTTTTTCTGTTTTATTTTTACATTTTATTTTTTAAAATTTTGAAATTTAATTTTAGTTATTTTTTTATACAGTAGGTTATTATTAGTTATCTATTTTATGCATAGACATGTATACAGGTCAATCCTAATCTCCCAACTCATCCCACCACCACCACCCCATGGCTTCCCCCACTTTGTGTCCATACGTTTGTTCTCTACCTCTGTGTCTCTATTTCTGCCCTGCAAACCAGTTCATCTCTACCATTTTTCTAGGTTCCACATATAGGCATTAATATACAATATTTGTTTTTCTCTTTCTGACTTACTTCACTCTGTATGACAGTCTCTAGATCCATCAACTTCTCTACACATGACCCAGTTTCATTCCTTTTTATGGCTGAGTAATATTCCATTTTATATATGTACCACATCTTTATCCATTCGTCTGTCTGTGGGCACTTATGTTGCTTCCATAACCTGGCTATTCTAAATAGTGCTGCAATGAACATTGTGGTGAATGTGTCTCTGTGATTTATGGTTTTCTCTGGGTATATGCCCAGAAGTGGGATTGCTGGATCCTATGGTAATTCTCTTTTTAGTTTTTTAAAGGAACCTCCATACTGTTCTCCATAGTGACTGTATCAATTTACATTCCCACCAATAGCGGAAGAGGGTTCCTTTTGTCCACACCCTCCCCAGAGTTTGTTGTTTGTAGATTATCTGATGATGCCGATTCTAACAGGTGTGAGGTCTTACCTCATTGTAGTTTTGATTTGCATTTCTCTAATAATTAGTGATGTTGAGCAGCTTTTCATGTGCGTCTTGGCCATCTCTGTGTCTTCTTTGAAGAAACGTCTCTTTAGATCTTCTGCCCATTTTTGTATTGGGTTGTTTGTTTTATTAATATTAAGCTGCATGAGCTGTTTATATATATTGGAGATTAAACCTTTGTCCATTGATTCGTTTGTGAACGTTTTCGCCCATTCTGAGGGTTGCCTTTCTCCATTCCCGTTTTTTTTAACAAAGAAAGAAAGAAAGCAAAAGAAGCAGAACACTAATGTGCGTGAAATATGCCTCTTGAAACTGTCGTTTTGAAATATGGACGTCTTTTGAATTTTTTGGTCGATATATGACCCCAGGAATTGTTTTCAGGGCAGGTGTCATTTACAGGCCTGTAATGATTTGGAATATCCACTGACCATTAGCGCTGGCATTAAACCTGCAGTTGTGTGAAACGGCCACAAGGTGGCAGCAGTTCTCCCTTACCAAATCTGGTTACTAGGGCACCAGAGACTCAATGGAAGTCGTGTTCTAGATTGGAATGTAGAACGGAATGTGCCAGTAGAAAGCCCCTCAAGTTTGTCTCACTACTTCTTGTTCGTGTTCTTAATTTAATTTTTTATTTTTTATTACAGCAAATTTGAGTACAACGTTTAGCTTGTTGTAGGTGTGCAAGAGGTGGTTCTTTTACACATATACTTATGTCTGTTCTTCCTGGGATCCTTTTCCCATGTACGTTATGACAAAATGTTGAGTAGTCTTCTCTTGGTACTCCGTAGGTCTTTGGTGATTATATACATCTACTGTGTTTGTATATGTCTGTTAACCCCAATATCGTAATGAATTCAATCCTCACACCTTTCCTTTGGTGAACCATAAGTTTGTTTAATGAATCTGTGATTGCCCTTCTCCGTGGAAATATCTGCCCTGGTATCAATTTATAGGTAACACCTATAAGTGATATGATATGATATGTGTCTTTCACTTTCTGACTTACTCCAAGTCACGTGATTACCTCTAGACTCATCTACGGTGCTGCAAATGGCATTGTGTCCTTTTTCTCCTTGGCGAATATTCTGTCTTAGCGAGGTTCATTTTCTGCAATGTGATTCCCTGAGGGCTGAGGATTAGCTGACCTGGGCAGCCTGACCCTACCGGCAAGCCCTCCCCAGGTGTGCCTGGGTTGAGGTCAATATAAACAGCACTCCAGGCAGCAATAGCCCCTGCAGCTGTGCCTTACTCCATATTCTCTGCCCCGTCAGCAGTCTCGGGGCTGTGCTGGTGGGAGGGTGTGAGGGTCCACGGCTTTGTGGGTGGCCCGGTGTGAGTGGGGCTCTGCTGGACTTTTGGCAGGAGTTGCCAGGCTGCCACCTGTAAAGAAGAGGATGTGTCACCCATAACTTCCACTGGAATATCTCTCCGGGCTGAGGTGAGGAAGGAAAAAAAGGAGTGGGGGCCGGGACAAGAGGGGTATCTCAGGCAGGGCAATAGAAAGCTTCCAGAAGAGCGCCCGTGGCCAGTACCATCCTGGCTGACCTGCAGGCACCAAGTTGGCCTGCGTGCTGTCACTGGTGTGGCTCCACGGCCCTTCCTCTAGGCTTTCAAGCCCTTGTACATATTCAGGTGTTTCACCTGGGAAGGGTGGGAACAGTTCAGCAGCATCTGGCCTGGGGCTCAGCTCACGTTTACTCACAGAGGCCTCGGCACGGTCTCCCAGCTTTGCAATGAGGATGCTCCTTGCGTGGGCGGGCGGGGCTGCTGGCTGTATGGGAGATGATTCCCCACCTCTGACCAATTTCAGAATTGTTTACCACTGGAGCAAGTGCCTTCGTAGTGTTTTCCTCTGTATAATTCTTAGGTTCAGTTTTTTTTTCTTTTTTGGTTCAAGTTAGATTTTATTCCTCATTTATGTATTTATAGATATAAGCATGGAAATAATTCATTCGTATAAATACATCAGTGTGAATGGAAGAACTTTTTTTCTCCTTTATTTTTACATTTTATTTTTTAAAATTTTGAAATTTAATTTTAGTTATTTTTTTTATACAGTAGGTTATTATTAGTTATCTATTTTATGCATAGACATGTATACAGGTCAATCCTAATCTCCCAACTCATCCCACCACCACCACCCCATGGCTTCCCCCACTTTGTGTCCATACGTTTGTTCTCTACCTCTGTGTCTCTATTTCTGCCCTGCAAACCAGTTCATCTCCACCATTTTTCTAGGTTCCACATATAGGCATTAATATACAATATTTGTTTTTCTCTTTCTGACTTACTTCACTCTGTATGACAGTCTCTAGATCCATCAACTTCTCTACAAATGACCCAGTTTCATTCCTTTTTATGGCTGAGTAATATTCCATTTTGTATATGTACCACATCTTTATCCATTCGTCTGTCTGTGGGCATTTAGGTTGCTTCCATTACCTGGCTATTGTAAATAGTGCTGCAATGAACATTGTGGTGAATGTGTCTTTGTGATTTATGGTTTTCTCTGTGTATATGCCCAGAAGTGGGATTGCTGGATCCTATGGTAATTCTCTTTTTAGTTTTTTAAAGGAACCTCCATACTGTTCTCCATAGTGACTGTATCAATTTACATTCCCACCAATAGCGGAAGAGGGTTCCTTTTGTCCACACCGTCCCCAGAATTTGTTGATTGTAGATTATCTGATGATGCCGATTCTAACAGGTGTGAGGTCTTACCTCATTGTAGTTTTGATTTGCATTTCTCTAATAATTAGTGATGTTGAGCAGCTTTTCATGTGCGTCTTGGCCATCTCTGTGTCTTCTTTGAAGAAACGTCTCTTTAGATCTTCTGCCCATTTTTGTATTGGGTTGTTTGTTTTATTAATATTAAGCTGCATGAGCTGTTTATATATATTGGAGATTAAACCTTTGTCCATTGATTCGTTTGTGAACGTTTTCGCCCATTCTGAGGGTTGCCTTTCTCCATTCCCGTTTTTTACAACAAAGAAAGAAAGAAAGCAAAAGAAGCAGAACACTAATGTGCGTGAAATATGCCTCTTGAAACTGTCGTTTTGAAATATGGACGTCTTTTGAATTTTTTGGTCGATATATGACCCCAGGATTTGTTTTCAGGGCAGGTGTCATTTACAGGCCTGTAATGATTTGGAATATCCACTGACCATTAGCGCTGGCATTAAACCTGCAGTTGTGTGAAACGGCAACAAGGTGGCAGCAGTTCTCCCTTACCAAATCTGGTTACTAGGGCAGCAGAGACTCAATGGAAGTCGTGTTCTAGATTGGAATGTAGAACGGAATGTGCCAGGAGAAAGCCCCTCAAGTTTGTCTCACTACTTCTTGTTCGTGTTTTTAATTTAATTTTTTATTTTTTATTACAGCAAGTTTGAGTACAACGTTTAGCTTGTTGTAGGTGTGCAAGAGGTGGTTCTTTTACACATATACATATGTCTGTTCTTCCTGGGATCCTTTTCCCATGTACGTTATGACAGAATGTTGAGTAGTCTTCTCTTGGTACTCCGTAGGTCTTTGGTGATTATATACGTCTACTGTGTTTGTATCTGTCTGTTAACACGAATATCGTAATGAATTCAATCCTCACACCTTTCCTTTGGTGAACCATAAGTTTGTTTAATGAATCTGTGATTGCCCTTCTCCGTGGAAATATCTGCCCTGGTATCAATTTATAGGTAACACCTATAAGTGATATGATATGATATGTGTCTTTCACTTTCTGACTTACTCCAAGTCACGTGATTACCTCGAGACTCATCTACGGTGCTGCAAATGGCATTGTGTCCTTTTTCTCCTTGACGAATATTCTGTCTTAGCGAGGTCCATTTTCTGCAATGTGATTCCCTGAGGGCTGAGGATTAGCTGACCTGGGCAGCCTGACCCTGCCGGCAAGCCCTCCCCAGGTGTGCCTGGGTTGAGGTCAATATAAACAGCACTCCAGGCAGCAATAGCCCCTGCAGCTGTGCCTGACTCCATATTCTCTGCCCCGTCAGCAGTCTCGGGGCTGTGCTGGTGGGAGGGTGTGAGGGTCCACGGCTTTGTGGGTGGCCCGGTGTGAGTGGGGCTCTGCTGGACTTTCGGCAGGAGTTGCCAGGCTGCCACCTGTAAAGAAGAGGATGTGTCACCCATAACTTCCACTGGAATACCTCTCCAGGCTGAGGTGAGGAAGGAAAAAAAGGAGTGGGGTCCGGGACAGGAGGGGTATCTCAGGCAGGGCAATAGAAAGCTTCCAGAAGAGCGCCCGTGGCCAATACCATCCTGGCTGACCAGCAGGCACCAAGTTGGCCTGCGTGCTGTCGCTGGTGTGGCTCCACGGCCCTTCCTCTAGGCTTTCAAGCCCTTGTACATATTCAGGTGTCTCACCTGGGAAGGGTGGGAACAGTTAAGCAGCAGCTGGCCTGGGGCTCAGCTCACGTTTACTCACATAGGCCTCGGCACAGTCTCCCAGCTTTGCAATGAGGATGCTCCTGGCGTGGGTGGGCGGGGCTGCTGGCTGTATGGGAGATGATTCCCCACCTCTGACCAATTTCAGAATTGTTTACGACTGGAGCAAGTGCCTTGGTAGTGTTTTCCTCTGTATAACTGTTACGTTCAGTTTTTTTTTTCTTTTTTGGTTCAAGTTAGATTTTATTCCTCATTTATGTATTTATAGATATAAGCATGGAAATAATTCATTCGTATAAATACATCAGTGTGAATTGAAGAACTTTTTTTCTGTTTTATTTTTACATTTTATTTTTTAAAATTTTGAACTTTAATTTTAGTTATTTTTTTATACAGTAGGTTATTATTAGTTATCTATTTTATGCATAGACATGTATACAGGTCAATCCTAATCTCCCAACTCATCCCACCACCACCACCCCATGGCTTCCCCCACTTTGTGTCCATACGTTTGTTCTCTACCTCTGTGTCTCTATTTCTGCCCTGCAATCCAGTTCATCTCTACCATTTTTCTAGGTTCTACATATAGGCATTAATATACAATATTTGTTTTTCTCTTTCTGGCTTACTTCACTCTGTATGACAGTCTCAAATCCATCAACTTCTCTACAAATGACCCAGTTTCATTCCTTTTTATGGCTGAGTAATATTCCATTTTGTATATGTACCACATCTTTATCCATTCGTCTGTCTGTGGGCATTTAGGTTGCTTCCATTACCTGGCTATTGTAAATAGTGCTGCAATGAACATTGTGGTGAATGTGTCTTTGTGATTTATGGTTTTCTCTGGGTATATGCCCAGAAGTGGGATTGCTGGATCCTATGGTAATTCTCTTTTTAGTTTTTTAAAGGAACCTCCATACTGTTCTCCATAGTGACTGTATCAATTTACATTCCCACCAATAGCGGAATAGGGTTCCTTTTGTCCACACCGTCCCCAGAATTTGTTGATTGTAGATTATCTGATGATGCCGATTCTAACAGGTGTGAGGTCTTAACTCATTGTAGTTTTGATTTGCATTTCTCTAATAATTAGTGATGTTGAGCAGCTTTTCATGTGCGTCTTGGCCATCTCTGTGTCTTCTTTGAAGAAACGTCTCTTTAGATCTTCTGCCCATTTTTGTATTGGGTTGTTTGTTTTATTAATATTAAGCTGCATGAGCTGTTTATATATATTGGAGATTAAACCTTTGTCCATTGATTCGTTTGTGAACGTTTTTGCCCATTCTGAGGGTTGCCTTTCTCCATTCCCGTTTTTTTCAACAAAGAAAGAAAGAAAGCAAAAGAAGCAGAACACTAATGTGCGTGAAATATGCCTCTGGAAACTGTCGTTTTGAAATATGGACGTCTTTTGAATTTTTTGGTCGATATATGACCCCAGGATTTGTTTTCAGGGCAGGTGTCATTTACAGGCCTGTAATGATTTGGAATATCCACTGACCATTAGCGCTGGCATTAAACCTGCAGTTGTGTGAAACGGCCACAAGGTGGCAGCAGTTCTCCCTTACCAAATCTGGTTACTAGGGCAGCAGAGACTCAATGGAAGTCGTGTTCTAGATTGGAATGTAGAACGGAATGTGCCAGGAGAAAGCCCCTCAAGTTTGTCTCACTACTTCTTGTTCGTGTTTTTAATTTATTTTTTTATTTTTTATTACAGCAAGTTTGAGTACAACGTATAGCATGTTGTAGGTGTTCAAGAGGTGGTTCTTTTACACATATACATATGTCTGTTCTTCCTGGGATCCTTTTCCCATGTACGTTATGACAGAATGTTGAGTAGTCTTCTCTTGGTACTCCGTAGGTCTTTGGTGATTATATACGTCTACTGTGTTTGTATATGTCTGTTAACCCCAATATCGTAATGAATTCAATCCTCACACCTTTCCTTTGGTGAACCATAAGTTTGTTTAATGAATCTGTGATTGCCCTTCTCCGTGGAAATATCTGCTCTGGTATCAATTTATACGTAACACCTATAAGTGATATGATATGATATGTGTCTTTCACTTTCTGACTTACTCCAAGTCACGTGATTACCTCGAGACTCATCTACGGTGCTGCAAATGGCATTGTGTCCTTTTTCTCCTTGGCGAATATTCTGTCTTAGCGAGGTCCATTTTCTGCAATGTGATTCCCTGAGGGCTGAGGATTAGCTGACCTGGGCAGCCTGACCCTGCCGGCAAGCCCTCCCCAGGTGTGCCTGGGTTGAGGTCAATATAAACAGCACTCCAGGCAGCAATAGCCCCTGCAGCTGTGCCTTACTCCATATTCTCTGCCCCGTCAGCAGTCTCGGGGCTGTGCTGGTGGGAGGGTGTGAGGGTCCACGGCTTTGTGGGTGGCCCGGTGTGAGTGGGGCTCTGCTGGACTTTCGGCAGGAGTTGCCAGGCTGCCACCTGTAAAGAAGAGGATGTGTCACCCATAACTTCCACTTGAATATCTCTCCGGGCTGAGGTGAGGAAGGAAAAAAAGGAGTGGGGGCCGGGACAGGAGGGTTATCTCAGGCAGGGCAATAGAAAGCATCCAGAAGAGCGCCCGTGGCCAGTACCATCCTGGCTGACCTGCAGGCACCAAGTTGGCCTGCGTGCTGTCGCTGGTGTGGCTCCACGGCCCTTCCTCTAGGCTTTCAAGCCCTTGTACATATTCAGGTGTTTCACCTGGGAAGGGTGGGAACAGTTCAGCAGCATCTGGCCTGGGGCTCAGCTCACGTTTACTCACAGAGGCCTCGGCACTGTCCCCCAGCTTTGCAATAAGGACGCTCCTTGCGTGGGCGGGCGGGGCTGCTGGCTGTATGGGAGATGATTCCCCACCTCTGACCAATTTCAGAATTGTTTACCACTGGAGCAAGTGCCTTGGTATTGTTTTCCTCTGTATAACTGTTAGGTTCAGTTTTTTTTTTTTCTTTTTTGGTTCAAGTTAGATTTTATTCCTCATTTATGTATTTATAGATATAAGCATGGAAATAATTCATTCGTATAAATACATCAGTGTGAATGGAAGAACTTTTTTTCTGTTTTATTTTTACATTTTATTTTTTAAAATTTTGAAATTTAATTTTAGTTATTTTTTTATACAGTAGGTTATTATTAGTTATCTATTTTATGCATAGACATGTATACATGTCAATACTAATCTCCCAACTCATCCCACCACCACCACCCCATGGCTTCCCCCACTTTGTGTCCATACGTTTGTTCTCTACCTCTGTGTCTCTATTTCTGCCCTGCAAACCAGTTCATCTCTACCATTTTTCTAGGTTCCACATATAGGCATTAATATACAATATTTGTTTTTCTCTTTCTGGCTTACTTCACTCTGTATGACAGTCTCTAGATCCATCAACTTCTCTACAAATGACCCAGTTTCATTCCTTTATATGGCTGAGTAATATTCCATTTTATATATGTACCACATCTTTTTCCATTCGTCTGTCTGTGGGCATTTATGTTGCTTCCATAACCTGGCTATTGTAAATAGTGCTGCAATGAACATTGTGGTGAATGTGTCTCTGTGATTTATGGTTTTCTCTGGGTATATGCCCAGAAGTGGGATTGCTGGATCCTATGGTAATTCTCTTTTTAGTTTTTTAAAGGAACCTCCATACTGTTCTCCATAGTGACTGTATCAATTTACATTCCCACCAATAGCGGAAGAGGGTTCCTTTTGTCCACACCCTCTCCAGAATTTGTTGATTGTAGATTATCTGATGATGCCGATTCTAACAGGTGTGAGGTCTTACCTCATTGTAGTTTTGTTTTGCATTTCTATAATAATTAGTGATGTTGAGTAGCTTTTCATGTGCGTCTTGGCCATCTCTGTGTCTTCTTTGAAGAAACGTCACTTTAGATCTTCTGCCCATTTTTGTATTGGGTTGTTTGTTTTATTAATATTAAGCTGCATGAGCTGTTTATATATATTGCAGATTACCCTTTGTCCATTGATTCGTTTGTGAACGTTTTCGCCCATTCTGAGGGTTGCCTTTCTCCATTCCCGTTTTTTTTAACAAAGAAAGAAAGAAAGCAAAAGAAGCAGAATACTAATGTGCGTGTAATATGCCTCTTGAAACTGTCGTTTAGAAATATGGACGTCTTTTGAATTTTTTGGTCGATATATGACCCCAGGATTTGTTTTCAGGGCAGGTGTCATTTACAGGCCTGTAATGATTTGGAATATCCACTGACCATTAGCGCTGGCATTAAACCTGCAGTTGTGTGAAACGGCCACAAGGTGGCAGCAGTTCTCCCTTACCAAATCTGGTTACTAGGGCAGCAGAGCCTCAATGGAAGTCGTGTTCTAGATTGGAATGTAGAACGGAATGTGCCAGGAGAAAGCCCATCAAGTTTGTCTCACTACTTCTTGTTCGTGTTTTTAATTTAATTTTTTATTTTTTATTACAGCAAGTTTGAGTACAACGTTTAGCTTGTTGTAGGTGTGCAAGAGGTGGTTCTTTTACACATATACATATGTCTGTTCTTCCTGGGATCCTTTTCCCATGTACGTTATGACAGAATGTTGAGTAGTCTTCTCTTGGTACTCCGTAGGTCTTTGGTGATTATATACGTCTACTGTGTTTGTATATGTCTGTTAACCCCAATATCGTAATGAATTCAATCCTCACACCTTTCCTTTGGTGAACCAGAAGTTTGTTTAATGAATCTGTGATTGCCCTTCTCCGTGGAAATATCTGCCCTGGTATCAATTTATAGGTAACACCTATAAGTGATATGATATGATATGTGTCTTTCACTTTCTGACTTACTCCAAGTCACGTGATTACCTCGAGACTCATCTACGGTGCTGCAAATGGCATTGTGTCCTTTTTTTCCATGGTGAATATTCTGTCTTAGCGAGGTCCATTTTCTGCAATGTGATTCCCTGAGGGCTGAGGATTAGCTGACCTGGGCAGCCTGACCCTGCCGGCAAGCCCTCCCCAGGTGTGCCTGGGTTGAGGTCAATATAAACAGCACTCCAGGCAGCAATAGCCCCTGCAGCTGTGCCTGACTCCATATCCTCTGCCCCGTCAGCAGTCTCGGGGCTGTGCTGGTGGGAGGGTGTGAGGGTCCACGGGTTTGTGGGTGGCCCGGTGTGAGTGGGGCTCTGCTGGACTTTCGGCAGGAGTTGCCAGGCTGCCACCTGTAAAGAAGAGGATGTGTCACCCATAACTTCCACTGGAATATCTCTCCGGGCTGATGTGAGGAAGGAAAAAAAGGAGTGGGGGCCGGGACAGGAGGGGTATCTCACGCAGGGCAATAGAAAGCTTCCAGAAGAGCGCCCGTGGCAGTACCATCCTGGCTGACCTGCAGGCACCAAGTTGGCCTGCGTGCTGTCGCTGGTGTGGCTACACGGCCCTTCCTCTAGGCTTTCAAGCCCTTGTACATATTCAGGTGTTTCACCTGGGAAGGGTGGGAACAGTTCAGCAGCATCTGGCCTGGGGCTCAGCTCACGTTTACTCACAGAGGCCTCGGCACGGTCTCCCAGCTTTGCAATGAGGATGCTCCTTGCGTGGGCGGGCGGGGCTGCTGGCTGTATGGGAGATGATTCCCCACCTCTGACCAATTTCAGAATTGTTTACCACTGGAGCAAGTGCCTTCGTAGTGTTTTCCTCTGTATAATTCTTAGGTTCAGTTTTTTTTCTTTTTTGGTTCAAGTTAGATTTTATTCCTCATTTATGTATTTATAGATATAAGCATGGAAATAATTCATTCGTATAAATACATCAGTGTGAATGGAAGAACTTTTTTTCTGTTTTATTTTTACATTTTATTTTTTAAAATTTTGAAATTTAATTTTAGTTATTTTTTTTATACAGTAGGTTATTATTAGTTATCTATTTTATGCATAGACATGTATACAGGTCAATCCTAATCTCCCAACTCATCCCACCACCACCACCCCATGGCTTCCCCCACTTTGTGTCCATACGTTTGTTCTCTACCTCTGTGTCTCTATTTCTGCCCTGCAAACCAGTTCATCTCCACCATTTTTCTAGGTTCCACATATAGGCATTAATATACAATATTTGTTTTTCTCTTTCTGACTTACTTCACTCTGTATGACAGTCTCTAGATCCATCAACTTCTCTACAAATGACCCAGTTTCATTCCTTTTTATGGCTGAGTAATATTCCATTTTGTATATGTACCACATCTTTATCCATTCGTCTGTCTGTGGGCATTTAGGTTGCTTCCATTACCTGGCTATTGTAAATAGTGCTGCAATGAACATTGTGGTGAATGTGTCTTTGTGATTTATGGTTTTCTCTGGGTATATGCCCAGAAGTGGGATTGCTGGATCCTATGGTAATTCTCTTTTTAGTTTTTTAAAGGAACCTCCATACTGTTCTCCATAGTGACTGTATCAATTTACATTCCCACCAATAGCGGAAGAGGGTTCCTTTTGTCCACACCCTCCCCAGAGTTTGTTGTTTGTAGATTATCTGATGATGCCGATTCTAACAGGTGTGAGGTCTTACCTCATTGTAGTTTTGATTTGCATTTCTCTAATAATTAGTGATGTTGAGCAGCTTTTCATGTGCGTCTTGGCCATCTCTGTGTCTTCTTTGAAGAAACGTCTCTTTAGATCTTCTGCCCATTTTTGTATTGGGTTGTTTGTTTTATTAATATTAAGCTGCATGAGCTGTTTATATATATTGGAGATTAAACCTTTGTCCATTGATTCGTTTGTGAACGTTTTCGCCCATTCTGAGGGTTGCCTTTCTCCATTCTCGTTTTTTTTAACAAAGAAAGAAAGAAAGCAAAAGAAGCAGAACACTAATGTGCGTGTAATATGCCTCTTGAAACTGTCGTTTTGAAATATGGACGTCTTTTGAATTTTTTGGTCGATATATGACCCCAGGATTTGTTTTCAGGGCAGGTGTCATTTACAGGCCTGTAATGATTTGGAATATCCACTGACCATTAGCGCTGGCATTAAACCTGCAGTTGTGTGAAACGGCCACAAGGTGGCAGCAGTTCTCCCTTACCAATTCTGGTTACTAGGGCAGCAGAGACTCAATGGAAGTCGTGTTCTAGATTGGAATGTAGAACGGAATGTGCCAGGAGAGAGCCCCTCAAGTTTGTCTCACTACTTCTTGTTCGTGTTCTTAATTTAATTTTTAATTTTTTATTACAGCATGTTTGAGTACAACGTTTAGCTTGTTGTAGGTGTGCAAGAGGTGGTTCTTTTACACATATACATATGTCTGTTCTTCCTGGGATCCTTTTCCCATGTACGTTATGACAGAATGTTGAGTAGTCTTCTCTTGGTACTCCGTAGGTCTTTGGTGATTATATACGTCTACTGTGTTTGTATATGTCTGTTAACCCCAATATCGTAATGAATTCAATCCTCACACCTTTCCTTTGGTGAACCAGAAGTTTGTTTAATGAATCTGTGATTGCCCTTCTCCGTGGAAATATCTGCCCTGGTATCAATTTATAGGTAACACCTATAAGTGCTATGATATGATATTTGTCTTTCACTTTCTGACTTACTCCAAGTCACGTGATTACCTCGAGACTCATCTACGGTGCTGCAAATGGCATTGTGTCCTTTTTCTCCTTGGCGAATATTCTGTCTTAGCGAGGTCCATTTTCTGCAATGTGATTCCCTGAGGGCTGAGGATTAGCTGACCTGGGCAGCCTGACCCTGCCGGCAAGCCCTCCCCAGGTGTGCCTGGGTTGAGGTCAATATAAACAGCACTCCAGGCAGCAATAGCCCCTGCAGCTGTGCCTTACTCCATATTCTCTGCCCCGTCAGCAGTCTCGGTGCTGTGCTGGTGGGAGGGTGTGAGGGTCCACGGCTTTGTGGGTGGCCCGGTGTGAGTGGGGCTCTGCTGGACTTTCGGCAGGAGTTGCCAGGCTGCCACCTGTAAAGAAGAGGATGTGTCACCCATAACTTCCACTGGAATATCTCTCCGGGCTGAGGTGAGGAAGGAAAAAAAGGAGTGGGGGCCGGGACAGGAGGGGTATCTCAGGCAGGGCAATAGAAAGCTTCCAGAAGAGCGCCCGTGGCAGTACCATCCTGGCTGACCTGCAGGCACCAAGTTGGCCTGCGTGCTGTCGCTGGTGTGGCTCCACGGCCCTTCCTCTAGGCTTTCAAGCCCTTGTACATATTCAGGTGTTTCACCTGGGAAGGGTGGGAACAGTTCAGCAGCATCTGGCCTGGGGCTCAGCTCACGTTTACTCACAGAGGCCTCGGCACGGTCTCCCAGCTTTGCAATGAGGATGCTCCTTGCGTGGGCGGGCGGGGCTGCTGGCTGTATGGGAGATGATTCCCCACCTCTGACCAATTTCAGAATTGTTTACCACTGGAGCAAGTGCCTTGGTAGTGTTTTCCTCTGTATAATTCTTAGGTTCAGTTTTTTTTTTCTTTTTTGGTTCAAGTTAGATTTTATTCCTCATTTATGTATTTATAGATATAAGCATGGAAATAATTCATTCGTATAAATACATCAGTGTGAATGGAAGTACTTTATTTCTGTTTTATTTTTACATTTTATTTTTTAAAATTTTGAAATTTAATTTTACTTATTTTTTTATACAGTAGGTTATTATTAGTTATCTATTTTATGCATACACATGTATACAGGTCAATCCTAATCTCCCAACTCATCCCACCACCACCACCCCATGGCGTCCCCCACTTTGTGTCCATACGTTTGTTCTCTACCTCTGTGTCTCTATTTCTGCCCTGCAAACCAGTTCATCTCTACCATTTTTCTAGGTTCCACATATAGGCATTAATATACAATATTTGTTTTTCTCTTTCTGGCTTACTTGACTCTGTATGACAGTCTCTAGATCCATCAACTTCTCTACAAATGACCCAGTTTCATTCCTTTTTATGGCTGAGTAATATTCCATTTTATATATGTACCACATCTTTATCCATTCGTCTGTCTGTGGGCATTTATGTTGCTTCCATAACCTGGCTATTGTAAATAGTGCTGCAATGAACATTGTGGTGAATGTGTCTCTGTGATTTATGGTTTTCTCTGGGTATATGCCCAGAAGTGGGATTGCTGGATCCTATGGTAATTCTCTTTTTAGTTTTTTAAAGGAACCTCCATACTGTTCTCCATAGTGACTGTATCAATTTACATTCCCACCAATAGCGGAAGAGGGTTCCTTTTGTCCACACCCTCCCCAGAATTTGTTGTTTGTAGATTATCTGATGATGCCGATTCTAACAGGTGTGAGGTCTTACCTCATTGTAGTTTTGATTTGCATTTCTCTAATAATTAGTGATGTTGAGCAGCTTTTCATGTGCGTTTTGGCCATCTCTGTGTCTTCTTTGAAGAAACGTCTCTTTAGATCTTCTGCCCATTTTTGTATTGGGATGTTTGTTTTATAAGTATTAAGCTGCATGAGCTGTTTATATATATTGGAGATTAAACCTTTGTCCATTGATTCGTTTGTGAACGTTTTCGCCCATTCTGAGGGTTGCCTTTCTCCATTCCCGTTTTTTTTAACAAAGAAAGAAAGAAAGCAAAAGAAGCAGAACACTAATGTGCGTGAAATATGCCTCTTGAAACTGTCGTTTTGAAATATGGACGTCTTTTGAATTTTTTGGTCGATATATGACCCCAGGAATTGTTTTCAGGGCAGGTGTCATTTACAGGCCTGTAATGATTTGGAATATCCACTGACCATTAGCGCTGGCATTAAACCTGCAGTTGTGTGAAACGGCCACAAGGTGGCAGCAGTTCTCCCTTACCAAATCTGGTTACTAGGGCAGCAGAGCCTCAATGGACGTCGTGTTCTAGATTGGAATGTAGAACGGAATGTGCCAGGAGAAAGGCCCTCAAGTTTGTCTCACTACTTCTTGTTCGTGTTCTTAATTTAATTTTTTATTTTTTATTACAGCAAGTTTGAGTACAACGATTAGCTTGTTGTAGGTGTGCAAGAGGTGGTTCTTTTACACATATACATATGTCTGTTCTTCCTGGGATCCTTCTCCCATGTACGTTATGACAGAATGTTGAGTAGTCTTCTCTTGGTACTCCGTAGGTCTTTGGTGATTATATACGTCTACTGTGTTTGTATCTGTCTGTTAACCCCAATATCGTAATGAATTCAATCCTCACACCTTTCCTTTGGTGAACCATAAGTTTGTTTAATGAATCTGTGATTGCCCTTCTCCGTGGAAATATCTGCCCTGGTATCAATTTATAGGTAACACCTATAAGTGATATGATATGATATGTGTCTTTCACTTTCTGACTTACTCCAAGTCACGTGATTACCTCGAGACTCATCTACGGTGCTGCAAATGGCATTGTGTCCTTTTTTTCCTTGGCGAATATTCTGTCTTAGCGAGGTCCATTTTCTGCAATGTGATTCCCTGAGGGCTGAGGATTAGCTGACCTGGGCAGCCTGACCCTGCCGGCAAGCCCTCCCCAGGTGTGCCTGGGTTGAGGTCAATATAAACAGCACTCCAGGCAGCAATAGCCCCTGCAGCTGTGCCTGACTCCATATTCTCTGCCCCGTCAGCAGTCTCGGGGCTGTGCTGGTGGGAGGGTGTGAGGGTCCACGGCTTTGTGGGTGGCCCGGTGTGAGTGGGGCTCTGCTGGACTTTCGGCAGGAGTTGCCAGGCTGCCACCTGTAAAGAAGAGGATGTGTCACCCATAACTTCCACTGGAATATCTCTCCGGGCTGAGGTGAGGAAGGAAAAAAAGGAGTGGGGGCTGGGACAGGAGGGGTATCTCAGGCAGGGCAATAGAAAGCTTCCAGAAGAGCGCCCGTGGCAGTACCATCCTGGCTGACCTGCAGGCACCAAGTTGGCCTGCGTGCTGTCGCTGGTGTGGCTCCACGGCCCTTCCTCTAGGCTTTCAAGCCCTTGTACATATTCAGGTGTTTCACCTGGGAAGGGTGGGAACAGTTCAGCAGCATCTGGCCTGGGGCTCAGCTCACGTTTACTCACAGAGGCCTCGGCACGGTCTCCCAGCTTTGCAATGAGGATGCTCCTTGCGTGGGCGGGCGGGGCTGCTGGCTGTATGGGAGATGATTCCCCACCTCTGACCAATTTCAGAATTGTTTACCACTGGAGCAAGTGCCTTGGTAGTGTTTTCCTCTGTATAACTGTTAGGTTCAGTTTTTTTTCTTCTTTTTTGGTTCAAGTTAGATTTTATTCCTCATTTATGTATTTATAGATATAAGCATGGAAATAATTCATTCGTATAAATACATCAGTGTGAATGGAAGAACTTTTTTTCTGTTTTATTTTTACATTTTATTTTTTAAAATTTTGAAATTTAATTTTAGTTATTTTTTTATACAGTAGGTTATTATTAGTTATCTATTTTATGCATAGACATGTATACAGGTCAATCCTAATCTCCCAACTCATCCCACCACCACCACCCCATGGCTTCCCCCACTTTGTGTCCATACGTTTGTTCTCTACCTCTGTGTCTCTATTTCTGCCCTGCAAACCAGTTCATCTCTACCATTTTTCTAGGTTCCACATATAGGCATTAATATACAATATTTGTTTTTCTCTTTCTGGCTTACTTGACTCTGTATGACAGTCTCTAGATCCATCAACTTCTCTACAAATGACCCAGTTTCATTCCTTTTTGTGGCTGAGTAATATTCCATTTTATATATGTACCACATCTTTATCCATTCGTCTGTCTGTGGGCATTTATGTTGCTTCCATAACCTGGCTATTGTAAATAGTGCTGCAATGAACATTGTGGTGAATGTGTCTCTGTGATTTATGGTTTTCTCTGGGTATATGCCCAGAAGTGGGATTGCTGGATCCTATGGTAATTCTCTTTTTAGTTTTTTAAAGGAACCTCCATACTGTTCTCCATAGTGACTGTATCAATTTACATTCCCACCAATAGCGGAAGAGGGTTCCTTTTGTCCACACCCTCCCCAGAGTTTGTTGTTTGTAGATTATCTGATGATGCCGATTCTAACAGGTGTGAGGTCTTACCTCATTGTAGTTTTGATTTGCATTTCTCTAATAATTAGTGATGTTGAGCAGCTTTTCATGTGCGTCTTGGCCATCTCTGTGTCTTCTTTGAAGAAACGTCTCTTTAGATCTTCTGCCCATTTTTGTATTGGGTTGTTTGTTTTATTAGTATTAAGCTGCATGAGCTGTTTATATATATTGGAGATTAAACCTTTGTCCATTGATTCGTTTGTGAACGTTTTCGCCCATTCTGAGGGTTGCCTTTCTCCATTCCCGTTTTTTTTAACAAAGAAAGAAAGAAAGCAAAAGAAGCAGAACACTAATGTGCGTGTAATATGCCTCTTGAAACTGTCGTTTTGAAATATGGACGTCTTTTGAATTTTTTGGTCGATATATGACCCCAGGATTTGTTTTCAGGGCAGGTGTCATTTACAGGCCTGTAATGATTTGGATTATCCACTGACCATTAGCGCTGGCATTAAACCTGCAGTTGTGTTAAACGGCCAAAAGGTGGCAGCAGTTCTCCCTTACCAATTCTGGTTACTAGGGCAGCAGAGACTCAATGGAAGTCGTGTTCTAGATTGGAATGTAGAACGGAATGTGCCAGGAGAAAGCCCCTCAAGTTTGTCTCACTACTTCTTGTTCGTGTTCTTAATTTAATTTTTTATTTTTTATTACAGCAAGTTTGAGTACAACGTTTAGCTTGTTGTAGGTGTGCAAGAGGTGGTTCTTTTACACATATACATATGTCTGTTCTTTCTGGGATCCTTTTCCCATGTACGTTATGACAGAATGTTGAGTAGTCTTCTCTTGGTACTCCGTAGGTCTTTTGTGATTATATACGTCTACTGTGTTTGTATCTGTCTGTTAACACGAATATCGTAATGAATTCAATCCTCACACCTTTCCTTTGGTGAACCATAAGTTTGTTTAATGAATCTGTGATTGCCCTTCTCCGTGGAAATATCTGCCCTGGTATCAATTTATAGGTAACACCTATAAGTGATATGATATGATATGTGTCTTTCACTTTCTGACTTACTCCAAGTCACGTGATTACCTCGAGACTCATCTACGGTGCTGCAAATGGCATTGTGTCCTTTTTCTTCTTGGCGAATATTCTGTCTTAGCGAGGTCCATTTTCTGCAATGTGATTCCCTGAGGGCTGAGGATTAGCTGACCTGGGCAGCCTGACCCTGCCGGCAAGCCCTCCCCAGGTGTGCCTGGGTTGAGGTCAATATAAACAGCACTCCAGGCAGCAATAGCCCCTGCAGCTGTGCCTGACTCCATATTCTCTGCCCCGTCAGCAGTCTCGGGGCTGTGCTGGTGGGAGGGTGTGAGGGTCCACGGCTTTGTGGGTGGCCCGGTGTGAGTGGGGCTCTGCTGGACTTTCGGCAGGAGTTGCCAGGCTGCCACCTGTAAAGAAGAGGATGTGTCACCCATAACTTCCACTGGAATATCTCTCCGGGCTGAGGTGAGGAAGGAAAAAAAGGAGTGGGGGCCGGGACAGGAGGGGTATCTCAGGCAGGGCAATAGAAAGCTTCCAGAAGAGCGCCCGTGGCAGTACCATCCTGGCTGACCTGCAGGCACCAAGTTGGCCTGCGTGCTGTCGCTGGTGTGGCTCCACGGCCCTTCCTCTAGGCTTTCAAGCCCTTGTACATATTCAGGTGTTTCACCTGGGAAGGGTGGGAACAGTTCAGCAGCATCTGGCCTGGGGCTGAGCTCACGTTTACTCACAGAGGCCTCGGCACGGTCTCCCAGGTTTGCAATGAGGATGCTCCTTGCGTGGGCGGGCGGGGCTGCTGGCTGTATGGGAGATGATTCCCCACCTCTGACCAATTTCAGAATTGTTTACCACTGGAGCAATTGCCTTCGTAGTGTTTTCCTGTGTATAATTCTTAGGTTCAGTTTTTTTTTCTTTTTTGGTTCAAGTTAGATTTTATTCCTCATTTATGTATTTATAGATATAAGCATGGAAATAATTCATTCGTATAAATACATCAGTGTGAATGGAAGAACTTTTTTTCTGTTTTATTTTTACATTTTATTTTTTAAAATTTTGAAATTTAATTTTAGTTATTTTTTTATACAGTAGGTTATTATTAGTTATCTATTTTATGCATAGACATGTATACAGGTCAATCCTAATCTCCCAACTCATCCCACCACCACCACCCCATGGCTTCCCCCACTTTGTGTCCATACGTTTGTTCTCTGCCTCTGTGTCTCTATTTCTGCCCTGCAAACCAGTTCATCTCTACCATTTTTCTAGGTTCCACATATAGGCATTAATATACAATATTTGTTTTTCTCTTTCTGACTTACTTCACTCTGTATGACAGTCTCTAGATCCATCAACTTCTCTACAAATGACCCAGTTTCATTCCTTTTTATGGCTGAGTAATATTCCATTTTGTATATGTACCACATCTATATCCATTCGTCTGTCTGTGGGCATTTATGTTGCTTCCATTACCTGGCTATTATAAATAGTGCTGCAATGAACATTGTGGTGAATGTGTCTTTGTGATTTATGGTTTTCTTTGGGTATATGCCCAGAAGTGGGATTGCTGGATCCTATGGTAATTCTCTTTTTAGTTTTTTAAAGGAACCTCCATACTGTTCTCCATAGTGACTGTATCAATTTACATTCCCACCAATAGCGGAAGAGGTTTCCTTTTGTCCACACCGTCCCCAGAATTTGTTGATTGTAGATTATCTGATGATGCCGATTCTAACAGGTGTGAGGTCTTACCTCATTGTAGTTTTGATTTGCATTTCTCTAATAATTAGTGATGTTGAGCAGCTTTTCATGTGCGTCTTGGCCATCTCTGTGTCTTCTTTGAAGAAACGTCTCTTTAGATCTTCCGCCCATTTTTGTATTGGGTTGTTTGTTTTATTAATATTAAGCTGCATGAGCTGTTTATATATATTGGAGATTAAACCTTTGTCCATTGATTCGTTTGTGAACGTTTTCGCCCATTCTGAGGGTTGCCTTTCTCCATTCCCGTTTTTTTTAACAAAGAAAGAAAGAAAGCAAAAGAAGCAGAACACTAATGTGCGTGAAATATGCCTCTTGAAACTGTCGTTTTGAAATATGGACGTCTTTTGAATTTTTTGGTCGATATATGACCCCAGGATTTGTTTTCAGGGCAGGTGTCATTTACAGGCCTGTAATGATTTGGAATATCCACTGACCATTAGCGCTGGCATTAAACCTGCAGTTGTGTGAAACGGCCAAAAGGTGGCAGCAGTTCTCCCTTACCAAATCTGGTTACTAGGGCAGCAGAGCCTCAATGGAAGTCGTGTTCTAGATTGGAATGTAGAACGGAATGTGCCAGGAGAAAGCCCCTCAAGTTTGTCTCACTACTTCTTGTTCGTGTTTTTAATTTAATTTTTTATTTTTTATTACAGCAAGTTTGAGTACAACGATTAGCTTGTTGTAGGTGTGCAAGAGGTGGTTCTTTTACACATATACATATGTCTGTTCTTCCTGGGATCCTTTTCCCATGTACGTTATGACAGAATGTTGAGTAGTCTTCTCTTGGTACTCCGTAGGTCTTTGGTGATTATATACGTCTACTGTGTTTGTATCTGTCTGTTAACCCCAATATCGTAATGAATTCAATCCTCACACCTTTCCTTTGGTGAACCATAAGTTTGTTTAATGAATCTGTGATTGCCCTTCTCCGTGGAAATATCTGCCCTG
Organism: Mesoplodon bidens; assembly: GCF_964165515.1. Lineage (NCBI taxonomy): Eukaryota > Metazoa > Chordata > Mammalia > Artiodactyla > Ziphiidae > Mesoplodon > Mesoplodon bidens. The sequence continues at coordinate 1,485,553 of NW_027671286.1, forward strand.
GTATCAATTTATAGGTAACACCTATAAGTGATATGATATGATATGTGTCTTTCACTTTCTGACTTACTCCAAGTCACGTGATTACCTCGAGACTCATCTACGGTGCTGCAAATGGCATTGTGTCCTTTTTTTCCTTGGCGAATATTCTGTCTTAGCGAGGTCCATTTTCTGCAATGTGATTCCCTGAGGGCTGAGGATTAGCTGACCTGGGCAGCCTGACCCTGCCGGCAAGCCCTCCCCAGGTGTGCCTGGGTTGAGGTCAATATAAACAGCACTCCAGGCAGCAATAGCCCCTGCAGCTGTGCCTGACTCAATATTCTCTGCCCCGTCAGCAGTCTCGGGGCTGTGCTGGTGGGAGGGTGTGAGGGTCCACGGCTTTGTGGGTGGCCCGGTGTGAGTGGGGCTCTGCTGGACTTTCGGCAGGAGTTGCCAGGCTGCCACCTGTAAAGAAGAGGATGTGTCACCCATAACTTCCACTGGAATATGTCTCCGGGCTGAGGTGAGGAAGGAAAAAAAGGAGTGGGGGCCGGGACAGGAGGGGTATCTCAGGCAGGGCAATAGAAAGCTTCCAGAAGAGCGCCCGTGGCCAGTACCATCCTGGCTGACCTGCAGGCACCAAGTTGGTCTGCGTGCTGTCGCTGGTGTGGCTCCACGGCCCTTCCTCTAGGCTTTCAAGCCCTTGTACATATTCAGGTGTTTCACCTGGGAAGGGTGGGAACAGTTCAGCAGCATCTGGCCTGGGGCTCAGCTCACGTTTACTCACAGAGGCCTCGGCACGGTCTCCCAGCTTTGCAATGAGGATGCTCCTTGCGTGGGCGGGCGGGGCTGCTGGCTGTATGGGAGATGATTCCCCACCTCTGACCAATTTCAGAATTCTTTACCACTGGAGCAAGTGCCTTGGTAGTGTTTTCCTCTGTATAACTGTTAGGTTCAGTTTCTTTTTTTCTTTTTTGGTTCAAGTTAGATTTTATTCCTCATTTATGTATTTATAGATATAAGCATGGAAATAATTCATTCGTATAAATACATCAGTGTGAATGGAAGAACTTTTTTTCTGTTTTATTTTTACATTTTATTTTTTAAAATTTTGAAATTTAATTTTAGTTATTTTTTTATACAGTAGGTTATTATTAGTTATCTATTTTATGCATAGACATGTATACAGGTCAATCCTAATCTCCCAACTCATCCCACCACCACCACCCCATGGCTTCCCCCACTTTGTGTCCATACGTTTGTTCTCTACCTCTGTGTCTCTATTTCTGCCCTGCAAACCAGTTCATCTCTACCATTTTTCTAGGTTCCACATATAGGCATTAATATACAATATTTGTTTTTCTCTTTCTGGCTTACTTGACTCTGTATGACAGTCTCTAGATCCATCAACTTCTCTACAAATGACCCAGTTTCATTCCTTTTTATGGCTGAGTAATATTCCATTTTATATATGTACCACATCTTTATCCATTCGTCTGTCTGTGGGCATTTATGTTGCTTCCATAACCTGGCTATTGTAAATAGTGCTGCAATGAACATTGTGGTGAATGTGTCTCTGTGATTTATGGTTTTCTCAGGGTATATGCCCAGAAGTGGGATTGCTGGATCCTATGGTAATTCTCTTTTTAGTTTTTTAAAGGAACCTCCATACTGTTCTCCATAGTGACTGTATCAATTTACATTCCCACCAATAGCGGAAGAGGGTTCCTTTTGTCCACACCCTCCCCAGAATTTGTTGTTTGTAGATTATCTGATGATGCCGATTCTAACAGGTGTGAGGTCTTACCTCATTGTAGTTTTGATTTGCATTTCTCTAATAATTAGTGATGTTGAGCAGCTTTTCATGTGCGTCTTGGCCATCTCTGTGTCTTCTTTGAAGAAACGTCTCTTTAGATCTTCTGCCCATTTTTGTATTGGGTTGTTTGTTTTATTAGTATTAAGCTGCATGAGCTGTTTATATATATTGGAGATTAAACCTTTGTCCATTGATTCGTTTGTGAACGTTTTCGCCCATTCTGAGGGTTGCCTTTTTCCATTCCCGTTTTTTTTAACAAAGAAAGAAAGAAAGCAAAAGAAGCAGAACACTAATGTGCGTGAAATATGCCTCTTGAAACTGTCGTTTTGAAATATGGACGTCTTTTGAATTTTTTGGTCGATATATGACCCCAGGATTTGTTTTCAGGGCAGGTGTCATTTACAGGCCTGTAATGATTTGGAATATCCACTGACCATTAGCGCTGGCATTAAACCTGCAGTTGTGTGAAACGGCCACAAGGTGGCAGCAGTTCTCCCTTACCAAATCTGGTTACTAGGGCAGCAGAGCCTCAATGGAAGTCGTGTTCTAGATTGGAATGTAGAACGGAATGTGCCAGGAGAAAGCCCCTCAAGTTTGTCTCACTACTTCTTGTTCGTGTTTTTAATTTAATTTTTTATTTTTTATTACAGCAAGTTTGAGTACAACGATTAGCTTGTTGTAGGTGTGCAAGAGGTGGTTCTTTTACACATATACATATGTCTGTTCTTCCTGGGATCCTTTTCCCATGTACGTTATGACAGAATGTTGAGTAGTCTTCTCTTGGTACTCCGTAGGTCTTTGGTGATTATATACGTCTACTGTGTTTGTATCTGTCTGTTAACCCCAATATCGTAATGAATTCAATCCTCACACCTTTCCTTTGGTGAACCATAAGTTTGTTTAATGAATCTGTGATTGCCCTTCTCCGTGGAAATATGTGCCCTGGTATCAATTTATAGGTAACACCTATAAGTGATATGATATGATATGTGTCTTTCACTTTCTGACTTACTCCAAGTCACGTGATTACCTCGAGACTCATCTACGGTGCTGCAAATGGCATTGTGTCCTTTTTCTCCTTGGCGAATATTCTGTCTTAGCGAGGTCCATTTTCTGCAATGTGATTCCCTGAGGGCTGAGGATTAGCTGACCTGGGCAGCCTGACCCTGCCGGCAAGCCCTCCCCAGGTGTGCCTGGGTTGAGGTCAATATAAACAGCACTCCAGGCAGCAATAGCCCCTGCAGCTGTGCCTTACTCCATATTCTCTGCCCCGTCAGCAGTCTCGGGGCTGTGCTGGTGGGAGGGTGTGAGGGTCCACGGCTTTGTGGGTGGCCCGGTGTGAGTGGGGCTCTGCTGGACTTTCGGCAGGAGTTGCCAGGCTGCCACCTGTAAAGAAGAGGATGTGTCACCCATAACTTCCACTGGAATATCTCTCCGGGCTGAGGTGAGGAAGGAAAAAAAGGAGTGGGGGCCGGGACAGGAGGGGTATCTCAGGCAGGGCAATAGAAAGCTTCCAGAAGAGCGCCCGTGGCCAGTACCATCCTGGCTGACCTGCAGGCACCAAGTTGGTCTGCGTGCTGTCGCTGGTGTGGCTCCACGGCCCTTCCTCTAGGCTTTCAAGCCCTTGTACATATTCAGGTGTTTCACCTGGGAAGGGTGGGAACAGTTCAGCAGCATCTGGCCTGGGGCTGAGCTCACGTTTACTCACAGATGCCTCGGCACGGTCTCCCAGGTTTGCAATGAGGATGCTCCTTGCGTGGGCGGGCGGGGCTGCTGGCTGTATGGGAGATGATTCCCCACCTCTGACCAATTTCAGAATTGTTTTCCACTGGAGCAATTGCCTTCGTAGTGTTTTCCTGTGTATAATTCTTAGGTTCAGTTTTTTTTTCTTTTTTGATTCAAGTTAGATTTTATTCCTCATTTATGTATTTATAGATATAAGCATGGAAATAATTCATTCGTATAAATACATCAGTGTGAATGGAAGAACTTTTTTTCTGTTTTATTTTTACATTTTATTTTTTAAAATTTTGAAATTTAATTTTAGTTATTTTTTTATACAGTAGGTTATTATTAGTTATCTATTTTATGCATAGACATGTATACAGGTCAATCCTAATCTCCCAACTCATCCCACCACCACCACCCCATGGCTTCCCCCACTTTGTGTCCATACGTTTGTTCTCTGCCTCTGTGTCTCTATTTCTGCCCTGCAAACCAGTTCATCTCTACCATTTTTCTAGGTTCCACATATAGGCATTAATATACAATATTTGTTTTTCTCTTTCTGACTTACTTCACTCTGTATGACAGTCTCTAGATCCATCAACTTCTCTACAAATGACCCAGTTTCATTCCTTTTTATGGCTGAGTAATATTCCATTTTGTATATGTACCACATCTTTATCCATTCGTCTGTCTGTGGGCATTTATGTTGCTTCCATTACCTGGCTATTATAAATAGTGCTGCAATGAACATTGTGGTGAATGTGTCTTTGTGATTTATGGTTTTCTGTGGGTATATGCCCAGAAGTGGGATTGCTGGATCCTATGGTAATTCTCTTTTTAGTTTTTTAAAGGAACCTCCATACTGTTCTCCATAGTGACTGTATCAATTTACATTCCCACCAATAGCGGAAGAGGGTTCCTTTTGTCCACACCGTCCCCAGAATTTGTTGATTGTAGATTATCTGATGATGCCGATTCTAACAGGTGTGAGGTCTTACCTCATTGTAGTTTTGATTTGCATTTCTCTAATAATTAGTGATGTTGAGCAGCTTTTCATGTGCGTCTTGGCCATCTCTGTGTCTTCTTTGAAGAAACGTCTCTTTAGATCTTCCGCCCATTTTTGTATTGGGTTGTTTGTTTTATTAATATTAAGCTGCATGAGCTGTTTATATATATTGCAGATTAAACCTTTGTCCATTGATTCGTTTGTGAACGTTTTCGCCCATTCTGAGGGTTGCCTTTCTCCATTCCCGATTTTTTTAACAAAGAAAGAAAGAAAGCAAAAGAAGCAGAACACTAATGTGCGTGAAATATGCCTCTTGAAACTGTCGTTTTGAAATATGGACGTCTTTTGAATTTTTTGGTCGATATATGACCCCAGGATTTGTTTTCAGGGCAGGTGTCATTTACAGGCCTGTAATGATTTGGAATATCCACTGACCATTAGCGCTGGCATTAAACCTGCAGTTGTGTGAAACGGCCACAAGGTGGCAGCAGTTCTCCCTTACCAAATCTGGTTACTAGGGTAGCAGAGCCTCAATGGAAGTCGTGTTCTAGATTAGAATGTAGAACGGAATGTGCCAGGAGAAAGCCCCTCAAGTTTGTCTCACTACTTCTTGTTCGTGTTTTTAATTTAATTTTTTATTTTTTATTACAGCAAGTTTGAGTACAAAGTTGAGCTTGTTGTAGGTGTGCAAGAGGTGGTTCTTTTACACATATACATATGTCTGTTCTTCCTGGGATCCTTTTCCCATGTACGTTATGACAGAATGTTGAGTAGTCTTCTCTTGGTACTCCGTAGGTCTTTGGTGATTATATACGTCTACTGTGTTTGTATCTGTCTCTTAACCCCAATATCGTAATGAATTCAATCCTCACACCTTTCCTTTGGTGAACCATAAGTTTGTTTAATGAATCTGTGAATGCCCTTCTCCGTGGAAATATCTGCCCTGGTATCAATTTATAGGTAACACCTATAAGTGATATGATATGATATGTGTCTTTCACTTTCTGACTTACTCCAAGTCACGTGATTACCTCGAGACTCATCTACGGTGCTGCAAATGGCATTGTGTCCTTTTTTTCCTTGGCGAATATTCTGTCTTAGCGAGGTCCATATTCTGCATTGTGATTCCCTGAGGGCTGAGGATTAGCTGACCTGGGCAGCCTGACCCTGCCGGCAAGCCCACCTCAGGTGTGCCTTGGTTGAGGTCAATATAAACAGCACTCCAGGCAGCAATAGCCCCTGCAGCTGTGCCTTACTCCATATTCTATGCCCCGTCAGCAGTCTCGGGGCTGTGCTGGTGGGAGGGTGTGAGGGTCCACGGCTTTGTGGGTGGCCCGGTGTGAGTGGGGCTCTGCTGGACTTTCGGCAGGAGTTGCCAGGCTGCCACCTGTAAAGAAGAGGATGTGTCACCCATAACTTCCACTGGAATATCTCTCCGGGCTGAGGTGAGGAAGGAAAAAAAGGAGTGGGGGCCGGGACAGGAGGGGTATCTCAGGCAGGGCAATAGAAAGCTTCCAGAAGAGCGCCCGTGGCCAGTACCATCCTGGCTGACCTGCAGGCACCAAGTTGGCCTGCGTGCTGTCGCTGGTGTGGCTCCACGGCCCTTCCTCTAGGCTTTCAAGCCCTTGTACATATTCAGGTGTTTCACCTGGGAAGGGTGGGAACAGTTCAGCAGCATCTGGCCTGGGGCTCAGCTCACGTTTACTCACAGAGGCCTCGGCACGGTCTCCCAGCTTTGCAATGAGGATGCTCCTTGCGTGGGCAGGCGGGGCTGCTGGCTGTATGGGAGATGATTCCCCACCTCTGACCAATTTCAGAATTGTTTACCAATGGAGCAAGTGCCTTGGTAGTGTTTTCCTCTGTATAACTGTTAGGTTCAGTTTTTTTTTTTCTTTTTTGGTTCAAGTTAGATTTTATTCCTCATTTATGTATTTATAGATATAAGCATGGAAATAATTCATTCGTATAAATACATCAGTGTGAATGGAAGAACTTTTTTTCTGTTTTATTTTTACATTTTATTTTTTAAAATTTTCAAATTTAATTTTAGTTATTTTTTTATACAGTAGGTTATTATTAGTTATCTATTTTATGCATAGACATGTATACAGGTCAATCCTAATCTCCCAACTCATCCCACCACCACCACCCCATGGCTTCCCCCACTTTGTGTCCATACGTTTGTTCTCTACCTCTGTGTCTCTATTTCTGCCCTGCAAACCAGTTCATCTCTACCATTTTTCTAGGTTCCACATATAGGCATTAATATACAATATTTGTTTTTCTCTTTCTGGCTTACTTCACTCTGTATGACAGTCTCTAGATCCATCAACTTCTCTAAAATTGACCCAGTTTCATTCCTTTTTATGGCTGAGTAATATTCCATTTTATATATGTACCACATCTTTATCCATTCGTCTGTCTGTGGGCACTTATGTTGCTTCCATAAGCTGGCTATTGTAAATAGTGCTGCAATGAACATTGTGGTGAATGTGTCTCTGTGATTTATGGTTTTCTCTGGGTATATGCCCAGAAGTGGGATTGCTGGATCCTATGGTAATTCTCTTTTTAGTTTTTTAAAGGACCCTCCATACTGTTCTCCATAGTGACTGTATCAATTTACATTCCCACCAATAGCGGAAGAGGGTTCCTTTTGTCCACACCCTCCCCAGAGTTAGTTGTTTGTAGATTATCTGATGATGCCGATTCTAACAGGTGTGAGGTCTTACCTCATTGTAGTTTTGATTTGCATTTCTCTAATAATTAGTGATGTTGAGCAGCTTTTCATGTGCGTCTTGGCCATCTCTGTGTCTTCTTTGAAGAAACGTCTCTTTAGATCTTCTGCCCATTTTTGTATTGGGTTGTTTGTTTTATTAATATTAAGCTGCATGAGCTGTTTATATATATTGGAGATTAAACCTTTGTCCATTGATTCGTTTGTGAACGTTTTCGCCCATTCTGAGGGTTGCCTTTCTCCATTCCCGTTTTTTTTAACAAAGAAAGAAAGAAAGCAAAAGAAGCAGAACACTAATGTGCGTGAAATATGCCTCTTGAAACTGTCGTTTTGAAATATGGACGTCTTTTGAATTTTTTGGTCGATATATGACCCCAGGAATTGTTTTCAGGGCAGGTGTCATTTACAGGCCTGTAATGATTTGGAATATCCACTGACCATTAGCGCTGGCATTAAACCTGCAGTTGTGTGAAACGGCCACAAGGTGGCAGCAGTTCTCCCTTACCAAATCTGGTTACTAGGGCAGCAGAGACTCAATGGAAGTCGTGTTCTAGATTGGAATGTAGAACGGAATGTGCCAGGAGAAAGCCCCTCAAGTTTGTCTCACTACTTCTTGTTCGTGTTCTTAATTTAATTTTTTATTTTTTATTACAGCAAATTTGAGTACAACGTTTAGCTTGTTGTAGGTGTGCAAGAGGTGGTTCTTTTACACATATACTTATGTCTGTTCTTCCTGGGATCCTTTTCCCATGTACGTTATGACAGAATGTTGAGTAGTCTTCTCTTGGTACTCCGTAGGTCTTTGGTGATTATATACGTCTACTGTGTTTGTATCTGTCTGTTAACATGAATATCGTAATGAATTCAATCCTCACACCTTTCCTTTGGTGAACCATAAGTTTGTTTAATGAATCTGTGATTGCCCTTCTCCGTGGAAATATCTGCCCTGGTATCAATTTATAGGTAACACCTATAAGTGATATGATATGATATGTGTCTTTCACTTTCTGACTTACTCCAAGTCACGTGATTACCTCGAGACTCATCTACGGTGCTGCAAATGGCATTGTGTCCTTTTTCTACTTGGCGAATATTCTGTCTTAGCGAGGTTCATTTTCTGCAATGTGATTCCCTGAGGGCTGAGGATTAGCTGACCTGGGCAGCCTGACCCTGCCGGCAAGCCCTCCCCAGGTGTGCCTGGGTTGAGGTCAATATAAACAGCACTCCAGGCAGCAATAGCCCCTGCAGCTGTGCCTTACACCATATTCTCTGCCCCATCAGCAATCTCGGGGCTGTGCTGGTGGGAGGGTGTGAGGGTCCACGGCTTTGTGGGTGGCCCGGTGTGAGTGGGGCTCTGCTGGACTTTCGGCAGGAGTTGCCAGGCTGCCACCTGTAAAGAAGAGGATGTGTCACCCATAACTTCCACTGGAATATCTCTCCGGGCTGAGGTGAGGAAGGAGAAAAAGGAGTGGGGGCCGGGACAGCATGGGTATCTCAGGCAGGGCAATAGAAAGCTTCCAGAAGAGCGCCCGTGGCAGTACCATCCTGGCTGACCTGCAGGCACCAAGTTGGCCTGCGTGCTGTCGCTGGTGTGGCTCCACGGCCCTTCCTCTAGGCTTTCAAGCCCTTGTACATATTCAGGTGTTTCACCTGGGAAGGGTGGGAACAGTTCAGCAGCATCTGGCCTGGGGCTCAGCTCACGTTTACTCACAGAGGCCTCGGCACGGTCTCCCAGCTTTGCAATGAGGATGCTCCTTGCGTGGGCGGGCGGGGCTGCTGGCTGTATGGGAGATGATTCCCCACCTCTGACCAATTTCAGAATTGTTTACCACTGGAGCAAGTGCCTTGGTAGTGTTTTCCTCTGTATAATTCTTAGGTTCAGTTTTTTTTTCTTTTTTGGTTCAAGTTAGATTTTATTCCTCATTTATGTATTTATAGATATAAGCATGGAAATAATTCATTCGTATAAATACATCAGTGTGAATGGAAGAACTTTTTTTCTGTTTTATTTTTACATTTTATTTTTTAAAATTTTGAAATTTAATTTTAGTTATTTTTTTATACAGTAGGTTATTATTAGTTATCTATTTTATGCATAGACATGTATACAGGTCAATCCTAATCTCCCAACTCATCCCACCACCACCACCCCATGGCTTCCCCCACTTTGTGTCCATACGTTTGTTCTCTACCTCTGTGTCTCTATTTCTGCCCTGCAAACCAGTTCATCTCTACCATTTTTCTAGGTTCCACATATAGGCATTAATATACAATATTTGTTTTTCTCTTTCTGGCTTACTTGACTCTGTATGACAGTCTCTAGATCCATCAACTTCTCTACAAATGACCCAGTTTCATTCCTTTTTATGGCTGAGTAATATTCCATTTTATATATGTACCACATCTTTATCCATTCGTCTGTCTGTGGGCATTTATGTTGCTTCCATAACCTGGCTATTGTAAATAGTGCTGCAATGAACATTGTGGTGAATGTGTCTCTGTGATTTATGGTTTTCTCAGGGTATATGCCCAGAAGTGGGATTGCTGGATCCTATGGTAATTCTCTTTTTAGTTTTTTAAAGGAACCTCCATACTGTTCTCCATAGTGACTGTATCAATTTACATTCCCACCAATAGCGGAAGAGGGTTCCTTTTGTCCACACCCTCCCCAGAATTTGTTGTTTGTAGATTATCTGATGATGCCGATTCTAAGAGGTGTGAGGTCTTACCTCATTGTAGTTTTGATTTGCATTTCTCTAATAATTAGTGATGTTGAGCAGCTTTTCATGTGCGTCTTGGCCATCTCTGTGTCTTCTTTGAAGAAGCGTCTCTTTAGATCTTCTGCCCATTTTTGTATTGGGATGTTTGTTTTATTAGTATTAAGCTGCATGAGCTGTTTATTTATATTGGAGATTAAACCTTTGTCCATTGATTCGTTTGTGAACGTTTTCGCCCATTCTGAGGGTTGCCTTTCTCCATTCCCGTTTTTTTTAACAAAGAAAGAAAGAAAGCAAAAGAAGCAGAACACTAATGTGCGTGAAATATGCCTCTTGAAACTGTCGTTTTGAAATATGGACGTCTTTTGAATTTTTTGGTCGATATATGACCCCAGGATTTGTTTTCAGGGCAGGTGTCATTTACAGGCCTGTAATGATTTGGAATATCCACTGACCATTAGCGCTGGCATTAAACCTGCAGTTGTGTGAAACGGCCACAAGGTGGCAGCAGTTCTCCCTTACCAAATCTGGTTACTAGGGCAGCAGAGCCTCAATGGAAGTCGTGTTCTAGATTGGAATGTAGAACGGAATGTGCCAGGAGAAAGCCCCTCAAGTTTGTCTCACTACTTCTTGTTCGTGTTTTTAATTTAATTTTTTATTTTTTATTACAGCAAGTTTGAGTACAACGATTAGCTTGTTGTAGGTGTGCAAGAGGTGGTTCTTTTACACATATACATATGTCTGTTCTTCCTGGGATCCTTTTCCCATGTACGTTATGACAGAATGTTGAGTAGTCTTCTCTTGGTACTCCGTAGGTCTTTGGTGATTATATACGTCTACTGTGTTTGTATCTGTCTGTTAACCCCAATATCGTAATGAATTCAATCCTCACACCTTTCCTTTGGTGAACCATAAGTTTGTTTAATGAATCTGTGATTGCCCTTCTCCGTGGAAATATCTGCCCTGGTATCAATTTATAGGTAACACCTATAAGTGATATGATATGATATGTGTCTTTCACTTTCTGACTTACTCCAAGTCACGTGATTACCTCGAGACTCATCTACGGTGCTGCAAATGGCATTGTGTCCTTTTTCTCCTTGGCGAATATTCTGTCTTAGCGAGGTCCATTTTCTGCAATGTGATTCCCTGAGGGCTGAGGATTAGCTGACCTGGGCAGCCTGACCCTGCCGGCAAGCCCTCCCCAGGGTTGCCTGGGTTGAGGTCAATATAAACAGCACTCCAGGCAGCAATAGCCCCTGCAGCTGTGCCTGACTCCATATTCTCTGCCCCATCAGCAGTCTCGGGGCTGTGCTGGTGGCAGGGTGTGAGGGTCCACGGCTTTGTGGGTGGCCCGGTGTGAGTGGGGCTCTGCTGGACTTTCGGCAGGAGTTGCCAGGCTGCCACCTGTAAAGAAGAGGATGTGTCACCCATAACTTCCACTGGAATATCTCTGCGGGCTGAGGTTAGGAAGGAAAAAAAGGAGTGGGGGCCGGGACAGGAGGGGTATCTCAGGCAGGGCAATAGAAAGCTTCCAGAAGAGCGCCCGTGGCCAGTACCATCCTGGCTGACCTGCAGGCACCAAGTTGGTCTGCGTGCTGTCGCTGGTGTGGCTCCACAGCCCTTCCTCTAGGCTTTCAAGCCCTTGTACATATTCAGGTGTTTCACCTGGGAAGGGTGGGAAGAGTTCAGCAGCATCTGGCCTGGGGCTCAGCTCACGTTTACTCACAGAGGCCTCGGCACGGTCTCCCAGCTTTGCAATGAGGATGCTCCTTGCGTGGGCGGGCGGGGCTGCTGGCTGTATGGGAGATGATTCCCCACCTCTGACCAATTTCAGAATTGTTTACCACTGGAGCAAGTGCCTTGGTAGTGTTTTCCTCTGTATAACTGTTAGGTTTAGTTTTTTTTTTCTTTTTTGGTTCAAGTTAGATTTTATTCCTCATTTATGTATTTATAGATATAAGCATGGAAATAATTCATTCGTATAAATACATCAGTGTGAATGGAAGAACTTTTTTTCTGTTTTATTTTTACATTTTATTTTTTAAAATTTTGAAATTTAATTTTAGTTATTTTTTTATACAGTAGGTTATTATTAGTTATCTATTTTATGCATAGACATGTATACAGGTCAATCCTAATCTCCCAAGTCATCCCACCACCACCACCCCATGGCTTCCCCCACTTTGTGTCCATACGTTTGTTCTCTACCTCTGTGTCTCTATTTCTGCCCTGCAAACCAGTTCATCTCTACCATTTTTCTAGGTTCCACATATAGGCATTAATATACAATATTTGTTTTTCTCTTTCTGGCTTACTTGACTCTGTATGACAGTCTCTAGATCCATCAACTTCTCTACAAATGACCCAGTTTCATTCGTTTTTATGGCTGAGTAATATTCCATTTTATATATGTACCACATCTTTTTCCATTCGTCTGTCTGTGGGCATTTAGGTTGCTTCCATTACCTGTCTATTGTAAATAGTGCTGCAATGAACATTGTGGTGAATGTGTCTTTGTGACTTATGGTTTTCTCTGGGTATATGCCCAGAAGTGGGATTGCTGGATCCTATGGTAATTCTCTTTTTAGTTTTTTAAAGGAACCTCCATACTGTTCTCCATAGTGACTGTATCAATTTACATTCCCACCAATAGCGGAAGAGGGTTCCTTTTGTCCACACCCTCCCCAGAGTTAGTTGTTTGTAGATTATCTGATGATGCCGATTCTAACAGGTGTGAGGTCTTACCTCATTGTAGTTTTGATTTGCATTTCTCTAATAATTAGTGATGTTGAGCAGCTTTTCATGTGCGTCTTGGCCATCTCTGTGTCTTCTTTGAAGAAACGTCTCTTTAGATCTTCTGCCCATTTTTGTATTGGGTTGTTTGTTTTATTAATATTAAGCTGCATGAGCTGTTTATATATATTGGAGATTAAACCTTTGTCCATTGATTCGTTTGTGAACGTTTTCGCCCATTCTGAGGGTTGCCTTTCTCCATTCCCGTTTTTTTTAACAAAGAAAGAAAGAAAGCAAAAGAAGCAGAACACTAATGTGCGTGTAATATGCCTCTTGAAACTGTCGTTTTGAAATATGGACATCTTTTGAATTTTTTGGTCGATATATGACCCCAGGATTTGTTTTCAGGGCAGGTGTCATTTACAGGCCTGTAATGATTTGGAATATCCACTGACCATTAGCGCTGGCATTAAACCTGCAGTTGTGTGAAACGGCCACAAGGTGGCAGCAGTTCTCCCTTACCAATTCTGGTTACTAGGGCAGCAGAGACTCAATGGAAGTCGTGTTCTAGATTGGAATGTAGAATGGAATGTGCCAGGAGAAAGCCCCTCAAGTTTGTCTCACTACTTCTTGTTCGTGTTCTTAATTTAATTTTTTATTTTTTATTACAGCAAGTTTGAGTACAACGTTTAGCTTGTTGTAGGTGTGCAAGAGGTGGTTCTTTTACACATATACATATGTCTGTTCTTCCTGGGATCCTTTTCCCATGTACGTTATGACAGAATGTTGAGTAGTCTTCTCTTGGTACTCCGTAGGTCTTTGGTGATTATATACGTCTACTGTGTTTGTATCTGTCTGTTAACCCCAATATCGTAATGAATTCAATCCTCACACCTTTCCTTTGGTGAACCATAAGTTTGTTTAATGAATCTGTGATTGCCCTTCTCCGTGGAAATATCTGCCCTGGTATCAATTTATAGGTAACACCTATAAGTGATATGATATGATATGTGTCTTTCACTTTCTGACTTACTCCAAGTCACGTGATTACCTCGAGACTCATCTACGGTGCTGCAAATGGCATTGTGTCCTTTTTTTCCTTGGCGAATATTCTGTCTTAGCGAGGTCCATATTCTGCAATGTGATTCCCTGAGGGCTGAGGATTAGCTGACCTGGGCAGCCTGACCCTGCCGGCAAGCCCTCCCCAGGTGTGCCTGGGTTGAGGTCAATATAAACAGCACTCCAGGCAGCAATAGCCCCTGCAGCTGTGCCTGACTCCATATCCTCTGCCCCGTCAGCAGTCTCGGGGCTGTGCTGGTGGGAGGGTGTGAGGGTCCACGGCTTTGTGGGTGGCCCGGTGTGAGTGGGGCTCTGCTGGACTTTCGGCAGGAGTTGCCAGGCTGCCACCTGTAAAGAAGAGGATGTGTCACCCATAACTTCCACTGGAATATCTCTCCGGGCTGAGGTAAGGAAGGAAAAAAAGGCGTGGGGGCCGGGACAGGAGGGGTATCTCAGGCAGGGCAATAGAAAGCTTCCAGAGGAGCGCCCGTGGCCAGTACCATCCTGGCTGACCTGCAGGCACCAAGTTGGCCTGCGTGCTGTCGCTGGTGTGGCTCCACGGCCCTTCCTCTAGGCTTTCAAGCCCTTGTACATATTCAGGTGTTTCACCTGGGAAGGGTGGGAACAGTTCAGCAGCATCTGGCCTGGGGCTCAGCTCACGTTTACTCACAGAGGCCTCGGCACGGTCTCCCAGCTTTGCAATGAGGATGCTCCTTGCGTGGGCGGGCGGGGCTGCTGGCTGTATGGGAGATGATTCCCCACCTCTGACCAATTTCAGAATTGTTTACCACTGGAGCAAGTGCCTTGGTAGTGTTTTCCTCTGTATAATTCTTAGGTTCAGTTTTTTTTTTCTTTTTTGGTTCAAGTTAGATTTTATTCCTCATTTATGTATTTATAGATATAAGCATGGAAATAATTCATTCGTATAAATACATCAGTGTGAATGGAAGAACTTTTTTTCTGTTTTATTTTTACATTTTATTTTTTAAAATTTTGAAATTTAATTTTAGTTATTTTTTTTATACAGTAGGTTATTATTAGTTATCTATTTTATGCATAGACATGTATACAGGTCAATCCTAATCTCCCAACTCATCCCACCACCACCACCCCATGGCTTACCCCACTTTGTGTCCATACGTTTGTTCTCTACCTCTGTGTCTCTATTTCTGCCCTGCAAACCAGTTCATCTCTACCATTTTTCTAGGTTCCACATATAGGCATTAATATACAATATTTGTTTTTCTCTTTCTGGCTTACTTCACTCTGTATGACAGTCTCTAGATCCATCAACTTCTCTACAAATGACCCAGTTTCATTCCTTTTTATGGCTGAGTAATATTCCATTTTATATATGTACCACATCTTTATCCATTCGTCTGTCTGTGGGCATTTAGGTTGCTTCCATTACCTGGCTATTGTAAATAGTGCTGCAATGAACATTGTGGTGAATGTGTCTTTGTGATTTATGGTTTTCTCTGGGTATATGCCCAGAAGTGGGATTGCTGGATCCTATGGTAATTCTCTTTTTAGTTTTTTAAAGGAACCTCCATACTGTTCTCCATAGTGACTGTATCAATTTACATTCCCACCAATAGCGGAAGAGGGTTCCTTTTGTCCACACCCTCCCCAGAATTTGTTGTTTGTAGATTATCTGATGATGCCGATTCTAACAGGTGTGAGGTCTTACCCCATTGTAGTTTTGATTTGCATTTCTCTAATAATTAGTGATGTTGAGCAGCTTTTCATGTGCGTCTTGGCCATCTCTGTGTCTTCTTTGAAGAAACGTCTCTTTAGATCTTCTGCCCATTTTTGTATTGGGTTGTTTGTTTTATTAATATTAAGCTGCATGAGCTGTTTATATATATTGGAGATTAAACCTTTGTCCATTGATTCGTTTGTGAACGTTTTCGCCCATTCTGAGGGTTGCCTTTCTCCATTCCCGTTTTTTTTAACAAAGAAAGAAAGAAAGCAAAAGAAGCAGAACACTAATGTGCGTGAAATATGCCTCTTGAAACTGTCGTTTTGAAATATGGACGTCTTTTGAATTTTTTGGTCGATATATGACCCCAGGATTTGTTTTCAGGGCAGGTGTCATTTACAGGCCTGTAATGATTTGGAATATCCACTGACCATTAGCGCTGGCATTAAACCTGCAGTTGTGTGAAACGGCCACAAGGTGGCAGCAGTTCTCCCTTACCAAATCTGGTTACTAGGGCAGCAGAGCCTCAATGGAAGTCGTGTTCTAGATTGGAATGTAGAACGGAATGTGCCAGGAGAAAGCCCCTCAAGTTTGTCTCACTACTTCTTGTTCGTGTTTTTAATTTAATTTTTTATTTTTTATTACAGCAAGTTTGAGTACAACGTTTAGCTTGTTGTAGGTGTGCAAGAGGTGGTTCTTTTACACATATACATATGTCTGTTCTTCCTGGGATCCTTTTCCCATGTACGTTATGACAGAATGTTGAGTAGTCTTCTCTTGGTACTCCGTAGGTCTTTGGTGATTATATACGTCTACTGTGTTTGTATCTGTCTGTTAACCCCAATATCGTAATGAATTCAATCCTCACACCTTTCCTTTGGTGAACCATAAGTTTGTTTAATGAATCTGTGATTGCCCTTCTCCGTGGAAATATCTGCTCTCGTATCAATTTATAGGTAACACCTATAAGTGATATGATATGATATGTGTCTTTCACTTTCTGACTTACTCCAAGTCACGTGATTACCTCGAGACTCATCTACGGTGCTGCAAATGGCATTGTGTCCTTTTTCTCCTTGGCGAATATTCTGTCTTAGCGAGGTCCATTTTCTGCAATGTGATTCCCTGAGGGCTGAGGATTAGCTGACCTGGGCAGCCTGACCCTGCCGGCAAGCCCTCCCCAGGTGTGCCTGGGTTGAGGTCAATATAAACAGCACTCCAGGCAGCAATAGCCCCTGCAGCTGTGCCTTACTCCATATTCTCTGCCCCGTCAGCAGTCTCGGGGCTGTGCTGGTGGGAGGGTGTGAGGGTCCACGGCTTTGTGGGTGGCCCGGTGTGAGTGGGGCTCTGCTGGACTTTCGGCAGGAGTTGCCAGGCTGCCACCTGTAAAGAAGAGGATGTGTCACCCATAACTTCCACTGGAATATCTCTCCGGGCTGAGGTGAGGAAGGAAAAAAAGGAGTGGGGGCCGGGACAGGAGGGGTATCTCAGGCAGGGCAATAGAAAGCTTCCAGAAGAGCGCCCGTGGCCAGTACCATCCTGGCTGACCTGCAGGCACCAAGTTGGTCTGCGTGCTGTCGCTGGTGTGTCTCCACGGCCCTTCCTCTAGGCTTTCAAGCCCTTGTACATATTCAGGTGTTTCACCTGGGAAGGGTGGGAACAGTTCAGCAGCATCTGGCCTGGGGCTCAGCTCACGTTTACTCACAGAGGCCTCGGCACGGTCTCCCAGCTTTGAAATGAGGACGCTCCTTGCGTGGGCGGGCGGGGCTGCTGGCTGTATGGGAGATGATTCCCCACCTCTGACCAATTTCAGAATTGTTTACCACTGGAGCAAGTGCCTTGGTAGTGTTTTCCTCTGTATAACTGTTAGGTTCAGTTTTTTTTTTTCTTTTTTGGTTCAAGTTAGATTTTATTCCTCATTTATGTATTTATAGATATAAGCATGGAAATAATTCATTCGTATAAATACATCAGTGTGAATGGAAGAACTTTTTTTCTGTTTTATTTTTACATTTTATTTTTTTTAATCTTGAAATTTAATTTTAGTTATTTTTTATACAGTAGGTTATTATTAGTTATCTATTTTATGCATAGACATGTATACAGGTCAATCCTAATCTCCCAACTCATCCCACCACCACCACCCCATGGCTTCCCCCACTTTGTGTCCATACGTTTGTTCTCTACCTCTGTGTCTCTATTTCTGCCCTGCAAACCAGTTCATCTCTACCATTTTTCTAGGTTCCACATATAGGCATTAATATACAATATTTGTTTTTCTCTTTCTGGCTTACTTCACTCTGTATGACAGTCTCTAGATCCATTAACTTCTCTACAAATGACCCAGTTTCATTCCTTTTTATGGCTGAGTAATATTCCATTTTGTATATGTACCACATCTTTATCCATTCGTCTGTCTGTGGGCATTTAGGTTGCTTCCATTACCTGGCTATTGTAAATAGTGCTGCAATGAACATTGTGGTGAATGTGTCTTTGTGATTTATGGTTTTCTCTGGGTATATGCCCAGAAGTGGGATTGCTGGTTCCTATGGTAATTCTCTTTTTAGTTTTTTAAAGGAACCTCCATACTGTTCTCCATAGTGACTGTATCAATTTACATTCCCACCAATAGCGGAAGAGGGTTCCTTTTGTCCACACCGTCCCCAGAATTTGTTGATTGTAGATTATCTGATGATGCCGATTCTAACAGGTGTGAGGTCTTACCTCATTGTAGTTTTGATTTGCATTTCTCTAATAATTAGTGATGTTGAGCAGCTTTTCATGTGCGTCTTGGCCATCTCTGTGTCTTCTTTGAAGAAACGTCTCTTTAGATCTTCTGCCCATTTTTGTATTGGGTTGTTTGTTTTATTAATATTAAGCTGCATGAGCTGTTTATATATATTGGAGATTAAACCTTTGTCCATTGATTCGTTTGTGAACGTTTTCGCCCATTCTGAGGGTTGCCTTTTTCCATTCCCGTTTTTTTTAACAAAGAAAGAAAGCAAGCAAAAGAAGCAGAACACTAATGTGCGTGAAATATGCCTCTTGAAACTGTCGTTTTGAAATATGGACGTCTTTTGAATTTTTTGGTCGATATATGACCCCAGGATTTGTTTTCAGGGCAGGTGTCATTTACAGGCCTGTAATGATTTGGAATATCCACTGACCATTAGCGCTGGCATTAAACCTGCAGTTGTGTGAAACGGCCACAAGGTGGCAGCAGTTCTCCCTTACCAAATCTGGTTACTAGGGCAGCAGAGCCTCAATGGAAGTCGTGTTCTAGATTGGAATGTAGAACGGAATGTGCCAGGAGAAAGCCCCTCAAGTTTGTCTCACTACTTCTTGTTCGTGTTTTTAATTTAATTTTTTATTTTTTATTACAGCAAGTTTGAGTACAACGTTTAGCTTGTTGTAGGTGTGCAAGAGGTGGTTCTTTTACACATATACATATGTCTGTTCTTCCTGGGATCCTTTTCCCATGTACGTTATGACAGAATGTTGAGTAGTCTTCTCTTGGTACTCCGTAGGTCTTTGGTGATTATATACGTCTACTGTGTTTGTATCTGTCTGTTAACCCCAAAATCGTAATGAATTCAATCCCCACACCTTTCCTTTGGTGGACCATAAGTTTGTTTAATGAATCTGTGATTGCCCTTCTCCGTGGAAATATCTGCCCTGGTATCAATTTATAGGTAACACCTATAAGTGATATGATATGATATGTGTCTTTCACTTTCTGACTTACTCCAAGTCACGTGATTACCTCGAGACTCATCTACGGTGCTGCAAATGGCATTGTGTCCTTTTTTTCCTTGGCGAATATTCTGTCTTAGCGAGGTCCATATTCTGCAATGTGATTCCCTGAGGGCTGAGGATTAGCTGACCTGGGCAGCCTGACCCTGCCGGCAAGCCCTCCCCAGGGTTGCCTGGGTTGAGGTCAATATAAACAGCACTCCAGGCAGCAATAGCCCCTGCAGCTGTGCCTGATTCCATATTCTCTGCCCCGTCAGCAGTCTCGGGGCTGTGCTGGTGTGAGGGTCCACGGCTTTGTGGGTGGCCCGGTGTGAGTGGGGCTCTGCTGGACTTTCGGCAGGAGTTGCCAGGCTGCCACCTGTAAAGAAGAGGATGTGTCACCCATAACTTCCACTGGAATATCTCTCCGGGCTGAGGTGAGGAAGGAAAAAAAGGAGTGGGGGCCGGGACAAGAGGGGTATCTCAGGTAGGGCAATAGAAAGCTTCCAGAAGAGCGCCCGTGGCCAGTACCATTCTGGCTGACCTGCAGGCACCAAGTTGGCCTGCGTGCTGTCGCTGGTGTGGCTCCACGGCCCTTCCTCTAGGCTTTCAAGCCCTTGTACATATTCAGGTGTTTCGCCTGGGAAGGGTGGGAACAGTTCAGGAGCATCTGGCCTGGGGCTCAGCTCACGTTTACTCACAGAGGCCTTGGCACGGTCTCCCAGCTTTGCAATGAGGATGCTCCTTGCGTGGGCGGGCGGGGCTGCTGGCTGTATGGGAGATGATTCCCCACCTCTGACCAATTTCAGAATTGTTTACCAGTGGAGCAAGTGCCTTGGTAGTGTTTTCCTCTGTATAACTGTTAGGTTCAGTTTTTTTTTTTTCTTTTTTGGTTCAAGTTAGATTTTATTCCTCATTTATGTATTTATAGATATAAGCATGGAAATAATTCATTCGTATAAATACATCAGTGTGAATGGAAGAACTTTTTTTCTGTTTTATTTTTACATTTTATTTTTTAAAATTTTGAAATTTAATTTTAGTTATTTTTTTATACAGTAGGTTATTATTAGTTATCTATTTTATGCATAGACATGTATACAGGTCAATCCTAATCTCCCAACTCATCCCACCACCACCACCCCATGGCTTCCCCCACTTTGTGTCCATACGTTTGTTCTCTACCTCTGTGTCTCTATTTCTGCCCTGCAAACCAGTTCATCTCTACCATTTTTCTAGGTTCCACATATAGGCATTAATATACAATATTTGTTTTTCTCTTTCTGGCTTACTTCACTCTGTATGACAGTCTCTAGTTCCATCAACTTCTCTACAAATGACCCAGTTTCATTCCTTTTTATGGCTGAGTAATATTCCATTTTGTATATGTACCACATCTTTATCCATTCGTCTGTCTGTGGGCATTTAGGTTGCTTCCATTACCTGGCTATTGTAAATAGTGCTGCAATGAACATTGTGGTGAATGTGTCTCTGTGATTTATGGTTTTCTCTGGGTATATGCCCAGAAGTGGGATTGCTGGATCCTATGGTAATTCTCTTTTTAGTTTTTTAAAGGAACCTCCATACTGTTCTCCATAGTGACTGTATCAATTTACATTCCCACCAATAGCGGAAGAGGGTTCCTTTTGTCCACACCCTCCCCAGAATTTGTTGATTGTAGATTATCTGATGATGCCGATTCTAACAGGTGTGAGGTCTTACCTCATTGTAGTTTTGATTTGCATTTCTCTAATAATTAGTGATGTTGAGCAGCTTTTCATGTGCGTCTTGGCCATCTCTGTGTCTTCTTTGAAGAAACGTCTCTTTAGATCTTCTGCCCATTTTTGTATTGGGTTGTTTGTTTTATTAATATTAAGCTGCATGAGCTGTTTATATATATTGGAGATTAAACCTTTGTCCATTGATTCGTTTGTGAACGTTTTCGCCCATTCTGAGGGTTGCCTTTCTCCATTCCCGTTTTTCTTAACAAAGAAAGAAAGAAAGCAAAAGAAGCAGAACACTAATGTGCGTGAAATATGCCTCTTGAAACTGTCGTTTTGAAATATGGACGTCTTTTGAATTTTTTGGTCGATATATGACCCCAGGATTTGTTTTCAGGGCAGGTGTCATTTACAGGCCTGTAATGATTTGGAATATCCACTGACCCTTAGTGCTGGCATTAAACCTGCAGTTGTGTGAAACGGCCACAAGGTGGCAGCAGTTCTCCCTTACCAAATCTGGTTACTAGGGCAGCAGAGCCTCAATAGAAGTCGTGTTCTAGATTGGAATGTAGAACGGAATGTGCCAGGAGAAAGCCCCTCAAGTTTGTCTCACTACTTCTTGTTCGTGTTTTTAATTTAATTTTTTATTTTTTATTACAGCAAGTTTGAGTACAACGTTTAGCTTGTTGTAGGTGTGCAAGAGGTGGTTCTTTTACACATATACATATGTCTGTTCTTCCTGGGATCCTTTTCCCATGTACGTTATGACAGAATGTTGAGTAGTCTTCTCTTGGTACTCCGTAGGTCTTTGGTGATTATATACGTCTACTGTGTTTGTATCTGTCTGTTAACCCCAAAATCGTAATGAATTCAATCCTCACACCTTTCCTTTGGTGAACCATAAGTTTGTTTAATGAATCTGTGATTGCCCTTCTCCGTGGAAATATCTGCCCTGGTATCAATTTATACGTAACACCTATAAGTGATATGATATGATATGTGTCTTTCACTTTCTGACTTACTCCAAGTCACGTGATTACCTCGAGACTCATCTACGGTGCTGCAAATGGCATTGTGTCCTTTTTTTCCTTGGCGAATATTCTGTCTTAGCGAGGTCCATTTTCTGCAATGTGATTCCCTGAGGGCTGAGGATTAGCTGACCTGGGCAGCCTGACCCTGCCGGCAAGCCCTCCCCAGGTGTGCCTGGGTTGAGGTCAATATAAACAGCACTCCAGGCAGCAATAGCCCCTGCAGCTGTGCCTGACTCCATATTCTCTGCCCCGTCAGCAGTCTCGGGGCTGTGCTGGTGGGAGGGTGTGAGGGTCCACGGCTTTGTGGTTGGCCCGGTGTGAGTGGGGCTCTGCTGGACTTTCTGCAGGAGTTGCCAGGCTGCCACCTGTAAAGAAGAGGATGTGTCACCCATAACTTCCACTGGAGTATCTCTCCGGGCTGAGGTGAGGAAGGAAAAAAAGGAGTGGGGGCCGGGACAGGAGGGGTATCTCAGGCAGGGCAATGGAAAGCTTCCAGAAGAGCGCCCGTGGCCAGGACCATCCTGGCTGACCTGCAGGCACCAAGTTGCCCTGCTTGCTTTCGCTAGTGTGGCTCCACGGCCCTTCCTCTAGGCTTTCAAGCCCTTGTACATATTCAGGTGTTTCACCTGGGAAGGGTGGGAACAGTTCAGCAGCAGCTGGCCTGGGGCTCAGCTCACGTTTACTCACAGAGGCCTAGGCACGGTCTCCCAGCTTTGCAATAAGGACGCTCCTTGCGTGGGCGGGAGGGGCTGCTGGCTGTATGGGAGATGATTCCCCACCTCTGACCAATTTCAGAATTGTTTACCACTGGAGCAAGTGCCTTGGTAGTGTTTTCCTCTGTATAACTGTTAGGTTCAGTTTTTTTTTTCTTTTTTGGTTCAAGTTAGATATTATTCCTCTTTTATGTATTTATAGATATAAGCATGGAAATAATTCATTCTTATAAATACATCAGTGTGAATGGAAGAACTTTTTTCTGTTTTATGTTTACATTTTATTTTTAAAAATTTTGAAATTTAATTTTATTTATTTATTTATACACTAGGTTATTATTAGTTATCTATTTTATGCATAGACATGTATACAGGTCAATCCCAATCTCCCAACTCTTCCCACCACCACCACCCCATGGCTTCCCCCACTGTGTGTCCATATGTTTGTTCTCTACCTCTGTGTCTCTATTTCTGCCCTGCAAACCAGTTCATCTCTACCATTTTTCTAGGTTCCACATATAGGCATTAATATACAATATTTGTTTTTCTCTTTCTGACTTACTTCACTCTGTATGACAGTCTCTAGATCCATCAACTTCTCTACAAATGACTCAGTTTCATTCCTTTTTATGGCTATATTCCATTTTATATATGTACCACATCTTTATCCATTCGTCTGTCTGTGGGCATTTAGGTTGCTTCCATTACCTGGCTATTGTAAATAGTGCTGCAATGAACATTGTGGTGAATGTGTCTCTGTGATTTATGGTTTTCTCTCGGTATCTGCCCAGAAGTGGGATTGCTGGATCCTATGGTAATTCTCTTTTTAGTTTTTTAAAGGAACCTCTATACTGTTCTCCATAGTGACTGTATCAATTTACATTCCCACCAATAGCGGAAGAGGGTTCCTTTTGTCCACACCCTCCCCAGAATTTGTTGTTTGTAGATTATCTGATGATGCCGATTCTAACAGGTGTGAGGTCTTACCTCATTGTAGTTTTGATTTGCATTTCTCTAATAATTAGTGATGTTGAGCAGCTTTTCATGTGCGTCTTGGCCATCTCTGTGTCTTCTTTGAAGAAACGTCTATTTAGATCTTCTGCCCATTTTTGTATTGGGTTGTTTGTTGTATTAAAATTAAGCTGCATGAGCTGTATATATATATTGGAGATTAAACCTTTGTCCATTGATTCGTTTGTGAACGTTTTCGCCCCTTCTGAGGGTTACCTTTTTCAATTCCCGTTTTTTTTAACAAAGAAAGAAAGAAAGCCAAAGAATCAGAACACTAATGTGCGTGAAATATGCCTCTTGAAACTGTCGTTTTGAAATATGGACGTCTTTTGAATTTTTTGGTCGATATATGACCCCAGGATTTGTTTTCAGGGCAGGTGTCATTTACAGGCCTGTAATGATTTGGAATATCCACTGACCATTAGCGCTGGGATTAAAGCTGCTGTTGTGTGAAACGGCCACAAGGTGGCAGCAGTTCTCCTTTACCAAATCTGGTTACTAGGGCAGCAGAGCCTCAATGGAATTCGCGTTCTAGATTGGAATGTAGAACGGAATGTGCCAGGAGAAAGCCCCTCAAGTTTGTCTCACTACTTCTTGTTCGTGTTTTTAATTTAATTTTTTTTTTTCTTTTTGCGGTATGCAGGCCTCTCACCGTTGTGGCCTCTCCCGCTGCGGAGCACAGGCTCCGGACGCGCAGGCCCAGCGGCCATGGCTCACGGGCCCAGCCGCTCTGCGGCACATGGGATCCTCCCAGACCGGGACACGAACCCGCATCCCCTGCATCGGCAGGCGGACTCTCAACCACTGCGCCACCAGGGAGGCCCTAATTTAATTTTTTATTTTTTATTACAGCAAGTTTGAGTACAACGTTTAGCTTGTTGTAGGTGTGCAAGAGGTGGTTCTTTTACACATATACATATGTCTGTTCTTCCTGGGATCCTTTTCCCATGTTCGTTATGACAGAATGTTGAGTAGTCTTCTCTTGGTACTCCGTAGGTCTTTGGTGATTATATATGTCTACTGTGTTTGTATATGTCTGTTAACCCCAATATCATAATGAATTCAATCCTCACACCTTTCCTTTGGTGAACCATAAGTTTGTTTAATGAATCTGTGATTGCCCTTCTCCGTGGAAATATCTGCCCTGGTATCAATTTATAGGTAACACCTATAAGTGATATGATATGATATGTGTCTTTCACTTTCTGACTTACTCCAAGTCACGTGATTACTTCTTGACTCATCTACGGTGCTGCAAATGGCATTGTGTTCTTTTTTTCCTTGGCGAATATTCTGTCTTAGCGAGGTCCATTTTCTGCAATGTGATTCCCTGAGGGCTGAGGATTAGCTGACCTGGGCAGCCTGACCCTGCCGGCAAGCCCTCCCCAGGTGTGCCTGGGTTGAGGTCAATATAAACAGCACTCCAGGCAGCAATAGCCCCTGCAGCTGTGCCTGACTCCATATTCTCTGCCCCGTCAGCAGTCTCGGGGCTGTGCTGGTGGGAGGGTGTGAGGGTCCACGGCTTTGTGGGTGGCCCGGTGTGAGTGGGGCTCTGCTGGACTTTCTGCAGGAGTTGCCAGGCTGCCACCTGTAAAGAAGAGGATGTGTCACCCATAACTTCCACTGGAGTATCTCTCCGGGCTGAGGTGAGGAAGGAAAAAAAGGAGTGGGGGCCGGGACAGGAGGGGTATCTCAGGCAGGGCAATGGAAAGCTTCCAGAAGAGCGCCCGTGGCCAGGACCATCCTGGCTGACCTGCAGGCACCAAGTTGCCCTGCTTGCTTTCGCTAGTGTGGCTCCACGGCCCTTCCTCTAGGCTTTCAAGCCCTTGTACATATTCAGGTGTTTCACCTGGGAAGGGTGGGAACAGTTCAGCAGCAGCTGGCCTGGGGCTCAGCTCACGTTTACTCACAGAGGCCTAGGCACGGTCTCCCAGCTTTGCAATAAGGACGCTCCTTGCGTGGGCGGGAGGGGCTGCTGGCTGTATGGGAGATGATTCCCCACCTCTGACCAATTTCAGAATTGTTTACCACTGGAGCAAGTGCCTTGGTAGTGTTTTCCTCTGTATAACTGTTAGGTTCAGTTTTTTTTTTTCTTTTTTGGTTCAAGTTAGATATTATTCCTCTTTTATGTATTTATAGATATAAGCATGGAAATAATTCATTCTTATAAATACATCAGTGTGAATGGAAGAACTTTTTTCTGTTTTATGTTTACATTTTATTTTTAAAAATTTTGAAATTTAATTTTATTTATTTATTTATACACTAGGTTATTATTAGTTATCTATTTTATGCATAGACATGTATACAGGTCAATCCCAATCTCCCAACTCTTCCCACCACCACCACCCCATGGCTTCCCCCACTGTGTGTCCATATGTTTGTTCTCTACCTCTGTGTCTCTATTTCTGCCCTGCAAACCAGTTCATCTCTACCATTTTTCTAGGTTCCACATATAGGCATTAATATACAATATTTGTTTTTCTCTTTCTGACTTACTTCACTCTGTATGACAGTCTCTAGATCCATCAACTTCTCTACAAATGACTCAGTTTCATTCCTTTTTATGGCTATATTTCATTTTATATATGTACCACATCTTTATCCATTCGTCTGTCTGTGGGCATTTAGGTTGCTTCCATTACCTGGCTATTGTAAATAGTGCTGCAATGAACATTGTGGTGAATGTGTCTCTGTGATTTATGGTTTTCTCTCGGTATCTGCCCAGAAGTGGGATTGCTGGATCCTATGGTAATTCTCTTTTTAGTTTTTTAAAGGAACCTCCATACTGTTCTCCATAGTGACTGTATCAATTTACATTCCCACCAATAGCGGAAGAGGGTTCCTTTTGTCCACACCCTCCCCAGAATTTGTTGTTTGTAGATTATCTGATGATGCCGATTCTAACAGGTGTGAGGTCTTACCTCATTGTAGTTTTGATTTGCATTTCTCTAATAATTAGTGATGTTGAGCAGCTTTTCATGTGCGTCTTGGCCATCTCTGTGTCTTCTTTGAAGAAACGTCTATTTAGATCTTCTGCCCATTTTTGTATTGGGTTGTTTGTTGTATTAAAATTAAGCTGCATGAGCTGTATATATATATTGGAGATTAAACCTTTGTCCATTGATTCGTTTGTGAACGTTTTCGCCCCTTCTGAGGGTTACCTTTTTCAATTCCCGTTTTTTTAACAAAGAAAGAAAGAAAGCCAAAGAATCAGAACACTAATGTGCGTGAAATATGCCTCTTGAAACTGTCGTTTTGAAATATGGACGTCTTTTGAATTTTTTGGTCGATATATGACCCCAGGATTTGTTTTCAGGGCAGGTGTCATTTACAGGCCTGTAATGATTTGGAATATCCACTGACCATTAGCGCTGGGATTAAAGCTGCTGTTGTGTGAAACGGCCACAAGGTGGCAGCAGTTCTCCTTTACCAAATCTGGTTACTAGGGCAGCAGAGCCTCAATGGAAGTCGCGTTCTAGATTGGAATGTAGAACGGAATGTGCCAGGAGAAAGCCCCTCAAGTTTGTCTCACTACTTCTTGTTCGTGTTTTTAATTTAATTTTTTTTTTTCTTTTTGCGGTATGCAGGCCTCTCACCGTTGTGGCCTCTCCCGCTGCGGAGCACAGGCTCCGGACGCGCAGGCCCAGCGGCCATGGCTCACGGGCCCAGCCGCTCTGCGGCACATGGGATCCTCCCAGACCGGGACACGAACCCGCATCCCCTGCATCGGCAGGCGGACTCTCAACCACTGCGCCACCAGGGAGGCCCTAATTTAATTTTTTATTTTTTATTACAGCAAGTTTGAGTACAACGTTTAGCTTGTTGTAGGTGTGCAAGAGGTGGTTCTTTTACACATATACATATGTCTGTTCTTCCTGGGATCCTTTTCCCATGTTCGTTATGACAGAATGTTGAGTAGTCTTCTCCCGGTACTCCGTAGGTCTTTGGTGATTATATATGTCTACTGTGTTTGTATATGTCTGTTAACCCCAATATCATAATGAATTCAATCCTCACACCTTTCCTTTGGTGAACCATAAGTTTGTTTAATGAATCTGTGATTGCCCTTCTCCGTGGAAATATCTGCCCTGGTATCAATTTATAGGTAACACCTATAAGTGATATGATATGATATGTGTCTTTCACTTTCTGACTTACTCCAAGTCACGTGATTACTTCTTGACTCATCTACGGTGCTGCAAATGGCATTGTGTTCTTTTTTTCCTTGGCGAATATTCTGTCTTAGCGAGGTCCATTTTCTGCAATGTGATTCCCTGAGGGCTGAGGATTAGCTGACCTGGGCAGCCTGACCCTGCCGGCAAGCCCTCCCCAGGTGTGCCTGGGTTGAGGTCAATATAAACAGCACTCCAGGCAGCAATAGCCCCTGCAGCTGTGCCTGACTCCATATTCTCTGCCCCGTCAGCAGTCTCGGGGCTGTGCTGGTGGGAGGGTGTGAGGGTCCACGGCTTTGTGGGTGGCCCGGTGTGAGTGGGGCTCTGCTGGACTTTCTGCAGGAGTTGCCAGGCTGCCACCTGTAAAGAAGAGGATGTGTCACCCATAACTTCCACTGGAGTATCTCTCCGGGCTGAGGTGAGGAAGGAAAAAAAGGAGTGGGGGCCGGGACAGGAGGGGTATCTCAGGCAGGGCAATGGAAAGCTTCCAGAAGAGCGCCCGTGGCCAGGACCATCCTGGCTGACCTGCAGGCACCAAGTTGCCCTGCTTGCTTTCGCTAGTGTGGCTCCACGGCCCTTCCTCTAGGCTTTCAAGCCCTTGTACATATTCAGGTGTTTCACCTGGGAAGGGTGGGAACAGTTCAGCAGCAGCTGGCCTGGGGCTCAGCTCACGTTTACTCACAGAGGCCTAGGCACGGTCTCCCAGCTTTGCAATAAGGACGCTCCTTGCGTGGGCGGGAGGGGCTGCTGGCTGTATGGGAGATGATTCCCCACCTCTGACCACTTTCAGAATTGTTTACCACTGGAGCAAGTGCCTTGGTAGTGTTTTCCTCTGTATAACTGTTAGGTTCAGTTTTTTTTTTTCTTTTTTGGTTCAAGTTAGATATTATTCCTCTTTTATGTATTTATAGATATAAGCATGGAAATAATTCATTCTTATAAATACATCAGTGTGAATGGAAGAACTTTTTTCTGTTTTATGTTTACATTTTATTTTTTAAAATTTTGAAATTTAATTTTATTTATTTATTTATACACTAGGTTATTATTAGTTATCTATTTTATGCATAGACATGTATACAGGTCAATCCCAATCTCCCAACTCTTCCCACCACCACCACCCCATGGCTTCCCCCACTGTGTGTCCATATGTTTGTTCTCTACCTCTGTGTCTCTATTTCTGCCCTGCAAACCAGTTCATCTCTACCATTTTTCTAGGTTCCACATATAGGCATTAATATACAATATTTGTTTTTCTCTTTCTGACTTACTTCACTCTGTATGACAGTCTCTAGATCCATCAACTTCTCTACAAATGACTCAGTTTCATTCCTTTTTATGGCTATATTTCATTTTATATATGTACCACATCTTTATCCATTCGTCTGTCTGTGGGCATTTAGGTTGCTTCCATTACCTGGCTATTGTAAATAGTGCTGCAATGAACATTGTGGTGAATGTGTCTCTGTGATTTATGGTTTTCTCTCGGTATCTGCCCAGAAGTGGGATTGCTGGATCCTATGGTAATTCTCTTTTTAGTTTTTTAAAGGAACCTCCATACTGTTCTCCATAGTGACTGTATCAATTTACATTCCCACCAATAGCGGAAGAGGGTTCCTTTTGTCCACACCCTCCCCAGAATTTGTTGTTTGTAGATTATCTGATGATGCCGATTCTAACAGGTGTGAGGTCTTACCTCATTGTAGTTTTGATTTGCATTTCTCTAATAATTAGTGATGTTGAGCAGCTTTTCATGTGCGTCTTGGCCATCTCTGTGTCTTCTTTGAAGAAACGTCTATTTAGATCTTCTGCCCATTTTTGTATTGGGTTGTTTGTTGTATTAAAATTAAGCTGCATGAGCTGTATATATATATTGGAGATTAAACCTTTGTCCATTGATTCGTTTGTGAACGTTTTCGCCCCTTCTGAGGGTTACCTTTTTCAATTCCCGTTTTTTTAACAAAGAAAGAAAGAAAGCCAAAGAATCAGAACACTAATGTGCGTGAAATATGCCTCTTGAAACTGTCGTTTTGAAATATGGACGTCTTTTGAATTTTTTGGTCGATATATGACCCCAGGATTTGTTTTCAGGGCAGGTGTCATTTACAGGCCTGTAATGATTTGGAATATCCACTGACCATTAGCGCTGGGATTAAAGCTGCTGTTGTGTGAAACGGCCACAAGGTGGCAGCAGTTCTCCTTTACCAAATCTGGTTACTAGGGCAGCAGAGCCTCAATGGAAGTCGCGTTCTAGATTGGAATGTAGAACGGAATGTGCCAGGAGAAAGCCCCTCAAGTTTGTCTCACTACTTCTTGTTCGTGTTTTTAATTTAATTTTTTTTTTTCTTTTTGCGGTATGCAGGCCTCTCACCGTTGTGGCCTCTCCCGCTGCGGAGCACAGGCTCCGGACGCGCAGGCCCAGCGGCCATGGCTCACGGGCCCAGCCGCTCTGCGGCACATGGGATCCTCCCAGACCGGGACACGAACCCGCATCCCCTGCATCGGCAGGCGGACTCTCAACCACTGCGCCACCAGGGAGGCCCTAATTTAATTTTTTATTTTTTATTACAGCAAGTTTGAGTACAACGTTTAGCTTGTTGTAGGTGTGCAAGAGGTGGTTCTTTTACACATATACATATGTCTGTTCTTCCTGGGATCCTTTTCCCATGTACGTTATGACAGAATGTTGAGTAGTCTTCTCTTGGTACTCCGTAGGACTTTGGTGATTATAAATGTCTACTGTGTTTGTATATGTCTGTTAACCCCAATATCATAATGAATTCAATCCTCACACCTTTCCTTTGGTGAACCATAAGTTTGTTAATGAATCTGTGATTGCCCTTCTCCATGGAAATATCTGCCCTGGTATCAATTTATAGGTAACACCTATAAGTGATATGATATGATATGTGTCTTTCACTTTCTGACTTACTCCAAGTCACGTGATTACCTCTAGACTCATCTACGGTGCTGCAAATGGCATTGTGTGCTTTTTTTCCTTGGCTAATATTCTGTCTTAGCGAGGTCCATTTTCTGCAGTGTGATTCCCTGAGGGCTGAGGATTAGCTGACCTGGGCAGCCTGACCCTGCCGGCAAGCCCTCCCCAGGTGTGCCTCGGTTGAGGTCAATATAAACAGCACTCCAGGCAGCAATAGCCCCTGCAGCTGTGCCTGACTCCATATTCTCTGCCCCGTCAGCAGTCTCGGGGCTGTGCTGGTGGGAGGGTGTGAGGGTCCACGGCTTTGTGGGTGGCCCGGTGTGAGTGGGGCTCTGCTGGACTTTCTGCAGGAGTTGCCAGGCTGCCACCTGTAAAGAAGAGGATGTGTCACCCATAACTTCCACTGGAGTATCTCTCCGGGCTGAGGTGAGGAAGGAAAAAAAGGAGTGGGGGCCGGGACAGGAGGGGTATCTCAGGCAGGGCAATGGAAAGCTTCCAGAAGAGCGCCCGTGGCCAGGACCATCCTGGCTGTCCTGCAGGCACCAAGTTGCCCTGCTTGCTTTCGCTGGTGTGGCTCCACGGCCCTTCCTCTAGGCTTTCAAACCCTTGTACATATTCAGGTGTTTCACCTGGGAAGGGTGGGAACAGTTCAGCAGCAGCTGGCCTGGGGCTCAGCTCACGTTTACTCACAGAGGCCTCGGCATGGTCCCCCAGGTTTGCAATAAGGACGCTCCTTGCGTGGGTGGTTTGGGCTGCTGGCTGTATGGGAGATGATTCCCCACCTCTGACCAATTTCAGAATTGTTTACCACTGGAGCAAGTGCCTTGGTAGTGTTTTCCTCTGTATAACTGTTATGTTCAGTTTTTTTTTTCTTTTTTGGTTCAAGTTAGATTTTATTCCTCTTTTATGTATTTATAGATATAAGCATGGAAATAATTCATTCTTATAAATACATCAGTGTGAATGGAAGAACTTTTTTTCTGTTTTATTTTTACAGTTTAATTTTAAAAATATTGAAATTTAATTTTATTTATTTTTTTATACACTAGGTTATTATTAGTTATCTATTTTATGCATAGACATCTATACAGGTCAATCCCAATCTCCCAACTCATCCCACCACCACCACCCCATGGCTTCCCCCACTTTGTGTCGATACGTTTGTTCTCTACCACTGTGTCTCTATTTCTGCCCTGCAAACCAGTTCATCTGTAGCATTTTTCTAGGTTCCACATATAGGCATTAATATACAATATTTGTTTTTCTCTTTCTGACTTACTTCACTCTGTATGACAGTCTCTAGATCCATCAACTTCTCTACAAATGACTCAGTTTCATTCCTTTTTATGGCTGAGTAATATTCCATTTTATATATGTACCACATCTTTATCCATTCGTCTGTCTGTGGGCATTTAGTTTTCTTCCATTACCTGGCTATTGTAAATAGAGCTGCAATGAACATTGTGGTGAATGTGTCTCTGTGATTTATGGTTTTCTCTGGGTATATGCCCAGAAGTGGGATTGCTGGATCCTATGGTAATTCTCTTTTTAGTTTTTTAAAGGAACCTCCATACTGTTCTCCTTAGTGACTGTATCAATTTACATTCCCACCAACAGCGGAAGAGGCTTCCTTTTGTCTACACCCTCCCCAGAATTTGTTGTTTGTAGATTATCTGATGATGCCGATTCTAACAGGTGTGAGGTCTTACCTCATTGTAGTTTTGATTTGCATTTCTCTAATAATTAGTGATGTTGAGCAGCTTTTCATGTGCGTCTTGGCCATCTCTGTGTCTTCTTTGAAGAAACGTCTATTTAGATCTTCTGCCCATTTTTGTATTGGGTTGTTTGTTTTATTAATATTAAGCTGCATGAGCTGTATATATATATTGGAGATTAAACCTTTGTCCATTGATTCGTTTGTGAAAGTTTTCGCCCCTTCTGAGGGTTACCTTTTTCCATTCCCGTTTTTTTAACAAAGAAAGAAAGAAAGCAAAAGAATCAGAACACTAATGTGCGTGAAATATGCCTCTTGAAACTGTCGTTTTGAAATATGGACGTCTTTTGAATTTTTTGGTCGATATATGACCCCAGGATTTGTTTTCAGGGCAGGTGTCATTTACAGGCCTGTAATGATTTGGAATATCCACTGACCATTAGCGCTGGGATTAAAGCTGCTGTTGTGTGAAACGGCCACAAGGTGGCAGCAGTTCTCCCTTACCAAATCTGGTTACTAGGGCAGCAGAGCCTCAATGGAAGTCGCGTTCTAGATTGGAATGTAGAACGGAATGTGCCAGGAGAAAGCCCCTCAAGTTTGTCTCACTACTTCTTGTTCGTGTTTTTAATTTAATTTTTTATTTTTTATTACAGCAAGTTTGAGTACAACGTTTAGCTTGTTGTAGGTGTGCAAGAGGTGGTTCTTTTACACATATACATATGTCTGTTCTTCCTGGGATCCTTTTCCCATGTACGTTATGACAGAATGTTGAGTAGTCTTCTCTTGGTACTCCGTAGGTCTTTGGTGATTATAAATGTCTACTGTGTTTGTATATGTCTGTTAACCCCAATATAGTAATGAATTCAATCCTCACACCTTTCCTTTGGTGAACCATAAGTTTGTTTAATGAATCTGTGATTGCCCTTCTCCGTGGAAATATCTGCCCTTGTATCAATTTATAGGTAACACCTATAAGTGATATGATATGATATGTGTCTTTCACTTTCTGACTTACTCCAAGTCACGTGATTACCTCTAGACTCATCTACGGTGCTGCAAATGGCATTGTGTGCTTCTTTTCCTTGGCGAATATTCTGTCTTAGCGAGGTCCATTTTCTGCAATGTGATTCCCCGAGGGCTGAGGATTAGCTGACCTGGGCAGCCTGACCCTGCCGGCAAGCCCTCCCCAGGTGTGCCTGTGTTGAGGTCAATATAAACAGCACTCCAGGCAGCAATAGCCCCTGCAGCTGTGCCAGACTCCATATTCTCTGCCCCGTCAGCAGTCTCGGGGCTGTGCTGGTGGCAGGGTGTGAGGGTCCACGGCTTTGTGGGTGGCCTGGTGTGAGTGGGGCTCTGCTGGACTTTCTGCAGGAGTTGCCAGGCTGCCACCTGTAAAGAAGAGGATGTGTCACCCATAACTTCCACTGGAGTATCTCTCCGGGCTGAGGTGAGGAAGGAAAAAAAGGAGTGGGGGCCGGGACAGGAGGGGTATCTCAGGCAGGGCAATGGAAAGCTTCCAGAAGAGCGCCCGTGGCCAGGACCATCCTGGCTGACCTGCAGGCACCAAGTTGGCCTGCATGCTTTCGCTGGTGTGGCTCCACGGCCCTTCCTCTAGGCTTTCAAGCCCTTGTACATATTCAGGTGTTTCACCTGGGAAGGGTGGGAACAGTTCAGCAGCAGCTGGCCTGGGGCTCAGCTCACGTTTACTCACAGAGGCCTCGGCACGGTCCCCCAGGTTTGCAATAAGGACGCTCCTTGCGTGGGCGGGTGGGGCTGCTGGCTGTATGGGAGATGATTCCCCACCTCTGACCAATTTCAGAATTGTTTACCACTGGAGCAAGTGCCTTGGTATTGTTTTCCTCTGTATAACTGTTAGGTTCAGTTTTTTTTTTCTTTTTTGGTTCAAGTTAGATTTTATTCCTCTTTTATGTATATATAGATATAAGCATGGAAATAATTCATTCTTATAAATACATCAGTGTGAATGGAAGAACTTTTTTTCTGTTTTATTTTTATATTTTATTTTTAAAAATTTTGAAATTTAATTTTATTTATTTTTTATACACTAGGTTATTATTAGTTATCTATTTTATGCATAGACATGTATACAGGTCAATCCCAATCTCCCAACTCATCCCACAACCAACACCCCATGGATTCCCCTACTTTGTGTCCATACGTTTGTTCTCTACCTCTGTGTCTCTATTTCTGCCCTGCAAACCAGTTCATCTGTAGCATTTTTCTAGGTTCCACATATAGGCATTAATATACAATATTTGTTTTTCTCTTTCTGACTTACTTCACTCTGTATGACAGTCTCTAGATCCATCAACTTCTCTACAAATGACTCAGTTTCATTCCTTCTTATGGCTGAGTAATATTCCATTTTATATATGTACCACATCTTTATCCATTCGTCTGTCTGTGGGCATTTAGGTTGCTTCCATTACCTGGCTATTGTAAATAGTGGTGCAATGAATATTGTGGTGAATGTGTCTCTGTGATTTATGGTTTTCTCTGGGTATATGCCCACAAGTGGGATTGCTGGATCCTATGGTAATTCTCTTTTTAGTTTTTTAAAGGAACCTCCATACTGTTCTCCATAGTGACTGTATCAATTTACATTCCCACCAATAGCGGAAGAGGGTTCCTTTTGTCCACACCCTCCCCAGAATTTGTTGTTTGTAGATTATCTGATGATGCCGATTCTAACAGGTGTGAGGTCTTACCTCATTGTAGTTTTGATTTGCATTTCTCTAATAATTAGTGATGTTGAGCAGCTTTTCATGTGCGTCTTGGCCATCTCTGTGTCTTCTTTGAAGAAACGTCTATTTAGATCTTCTGCCCATTTTTGTATTGGGTTGTTTGTTTTATTAATATTAACCTGCATGAGCTGTTTATATATATTGGAGATTAAACCTTTGTCCATTGATTCGTTTGTGAAAGTTTTCGCCCATTCTGAGGGTTGCCTTTTTCCATTCCCGTTTTTTTAACAAAGAAAGAAAGAAATCAAAAGAAGCAGAACACTAATGTGCGTGAAATATGCCTCTTGAAACTGTCGTTTTGAAATATGGACATCTTTTGAATTTTTTGGTCGATATATGACCCCAGGATTTGTTTTCAGGGCAGGTGTCATTTACAGGCCTGTAATGATTTGGAATATCCACTGACCATTAGCGCTGGGATTAAAGCTGCTGTTGTGTGAAACGGCCACAAGGTGGCAGCAGTTCTCCCTTACCAAATCTGGTTACTAGGGCAGCAAATCCTCAATGGAAGTCGCATTCTAGATTGGAATGTAGAACGGAATGTACCAGGAGAAAACCCCTCAAGTTTTTCTCACTAATTCTTGTTCGTGTTTTTAATTTAATTTTTTATTTTTTATTACAGCAAGTTTGAGTACAACGTTTAGCTTGTTGTAGGTGTGCAAGAGGTGGTTCTTTTACACATATACATATGTCTGTTCTTCCTGGGATCCTTTTCCCATGTTCGTTATGACAGAATGTTGAGTAGTCTTCTCTTGGTACTCCGTAGGTCTTTGGTGATTATATATGTCTACTGTGTTTGTATATGTCTGTTAACCCCAATATCATAATGAATTCAATCCTCACACCTTTCCTTTGGTGAACCATAAGTTTGTTTAATGAATCTGTGATTGCCCTTCTCCGTGGAAATATCTGCCCTGGTATCAATTTATAGGTAACACCTATAAGTGATATGATATGATATGTGTCTTTCACTTTCTGACTTACTCCAAGTCACGTGATTACTTCTTGACTCATCTACGGTGCTGCAAATGGCATTGTGTTCTTTTTTTCCTTGGCGAATATTCTGTCTTAGCGAGGTCCATTTTCTGCAATGTGATTCCCTGAGGGCTGAGGATTAGCTGACCTGGGCAGCCTGACCCTGCCGGCAAGCCCTCCCCAGGTGTGCCTGGGTTGAGGTCAATATAAACAGCACTCCAGGCAGCAATAGCCCCTGCAGCTGTGCCTGACTCCATATTCTCTGCCCCGTCAGCAGTCTCGGGGCTGTGCTGGTGGGAGGGTGTGAGGGTCCACGGCTTTGTGGGTGGCCCGGTGTGAGTGGGGCTCTGCTGGACTTTCTGCAGGAGTTGCCAGGCTGCCACCTGTAAAGAAGAGGATGTGTCACCCATAACTTCCACTGGAGTATCTCTCCGGGCTGAGGTGAGGAAGGAAAAAAAGGAGTGGGGGCCGGGACAGGAGGGGTATCTCAGGCAGGGCAATGGAAAGCTTCCAGAAGAGCGCCCGTGGCCAGGACCATCCTGGCTGACCTGCAGGCACCAAGTTGCCCTGCTTGCTTTCGCTAGTGTGGCTCCACGGCCCTTCCTCTAGGCTTTCAAGCCCTTGTACATATTCAGGTGTTTCACCTGGGAAGGGTGGGAACAGTTCAGCAGCAGCTGGCCTGGGGCTCAGCTCACGTTTACTCACAGAGGCCTAGGCACGGTCTCCCAGCTTTGCAATAAGGACGCTCCTTGCGTGGGCGGGAGGGGCTGCTGGCTGTATGGGAGATGATTCCCCACCTCTGACCAATTTCAGAATTGTTTACCACTGGAGCAAGTGCCTTGGTAGTGTTTTCCTCTGTATAACTGTTAGGTTCAGTTTTTTTTTTTCTTTTTTGGTTCAAGTTAGATATTATTCCTCTTTTATGTATTTATAGATATAAGCATGGAAATAATTCATTCTTATAAATACATCAGTGTGAATGGAAGAACTTTTTTCTGTTTTATGTTTACATTTTATTTTTAAAAATTTTGAAATTTAATTTTATTTATTTATTTATACACTAGGTTATTATTAGTTATCTATTTTATGCATAGACATGTATACAGGTCAATCCCAATCTCCCAACTCTTCCCACCACCACCACCCCATGGCTTCCCCCACTGTGTGTCCATATGTTTGTTCTCTACCTCTGTGTCTCTATTTCTGCCCTGCAAACCAGTTCATCTCTACCATTTTTCTAGGTTCCACATATAGGCATTAATATACAATATTTGTTTTTCTCTTTCTGACTTACTTCACTCTGTATGACACTCTCTAGATCCATCAACTTCTCTACAAATGACTCAGTTTCATTCCTTTTTATGGCTATATTCCATTTTATATATGTACCACATCTTTATCCATTCGTCTGTCTGTGGGCATTTAGGTTGCTTCCATTACCTGGCTATTGTAAATAGTGCTGCAATGAACATTGTGGTGAATGTGTCTCTGTGATTTATGGTTTTCTCTCGGTATCTGCCCAGAAGTGGGATTGCTGGATCCTATGGTAATTCTCTTTTTATTTTTTAAAGGAACCTCTATACTGTTCTCCATAGTGACTGTATCAATTTACATTCCCACCAATAGCGGAAGAGGGTTCCTTTTGTCCACACCCTCCCCAGAATTTGTTGTTTGTAGATTATCTGATGATGCCGATTCTAACAGGTGTGAGGTCTTACCTCATTGTAGTTTTGATTTGCATTTCTCTAATAATTAGTGATGTTGAGCAGCTTTTCATGTGCGTCTTGGCCATCTCTGTGTCTTCTTTGAAGAAACGTCTATTTAGATCTTCTGCCCATTTTTGTATTGGGTTGTTTGTTGTATTAAAATT
The DNA here is from genome assembly GCF_964165515.1 of Mesoplodon bidens. Classification (NCBI taxonomy): domain Eukaryota; kingdom Metazoa; phylum Chordata; class Mammalia; order Artiodactyla; family Ziphiidae; genus Mesoplodon; species Mesoplodon bidens. Next base: position 1,523,672 of record NW_027671286.1, read on the forward strand.
AAGCTGCATGAGCTGTATATATATATTGGAGATTAAACCTTTGTCCATTGATTCGTTTGTGAACGTTTTCGCCCCTTCTGAGGGTTACCTTTTTCAATTCCCGTTTTTTTAACAAAGAAAGAAAGAAAGCCAAAGAATCAGAACACTAATGTGCGTGAAATATGCCTCTTGAAACTGTCGTTTTGAAATATGGACGTCTTTTGAATTTTTTGGTCGATATATGACCCCAGGATTTGTTTTCAGGGCAGGTGTCATTTACAGGCCTGTAATGATTTGGAATATCCACTGACCATTAGCGCTGGGATTAAAGCTGCTGTTGTGTGAAACGGCCACAAGGTGGCAGCAGTTCTCCTTTACCAAATCTGGTTACTAGGGCAGCAGAGCCTCAATGGAAGTCGCGTTCTAGATTGGAATGTAGAACGGAATGTGCCAGGAGAAAGCCCCTCAAGTTTGTCTCACTACTTCTTGTTCGTGTTTTTAATTTAATTTTTTTTTTTCTTTTTGCGGTATGCAGGCCTCTCACCGTTGTGGCCTCTCCCGCTGCGGAGCACAGGCTCCGGACGCGCAGGCCCAGCGGCCATGGCTCACGGGCCCAGCCGCTCTGCGGCACATGGGATCCTCCCAGACCGGGACACGAACCCGCATCCCCTGCATCGGCAGGCGGACTCTCAACCACTGCGCCACCAGGGAGGCCCTAATTTAATTTTTTATTTTTTATTACAGCAAGTTTGTGTACAACGTTTAGCTTGTTGTAGGTGTGCAAGAGGTGGTTCTTTTACACATATACATATGTCTGTTCTTCCTGGGATCCTTTTCCCATGTTCGTTATGACAGAATGTTGAGTAGTCTTCTCTTGGTACTCCGTAGGTCTTTGGTGATTATATATGTCTACTGTGTTTGTATATGTCTGTTAACCCCAATATCATAATGAATTCAATCCTCACACCTTTCCTTTGGTGAACCATAAGTTTGTTTAATGAATCTGTGATTGCCCTTCTCCGTGGAAATATCTGCCCTGGTATCAATTTATAGGTAACACCTATAAGTGATATGATATGATATGTGTCTTTCACTTTCTGACTTACTCCAAGTCACGTGATTACTTCTTGACTCATCTACGGTGCTGCAAATGGCATTGTGTTCTTTTTTTCCTTGGCGAATATTCTGTCTTAGCGAGGTCCATTTTCTGCAATGTGATTCCCTGAGGGCTGAGGATTAGCTGACCTGGGCAGCCTGACCCTGCCGGCAAGCCCTCCCCAGGTGTGCCTGGGTTGAGGTCAATATAAACAGCACTCCAGGCAGCAATAGCCCCTGCAGCTGTGCCTGACTCCATATTCTCTGCCCCGTCAGCAGTCTCGGGGCTGTGCTGGTGGGAGGGTGTGAGGGTCCACGGCTTTGTGGGTGGCCCGGTGTGAGTGGGGCTCTGCTGGACTTTCTGCAGGAGTTGCCAGGCTGCCACCTGTAAAGAAGAGGATGTGTCACCCATAACTTCCACTGGAGTATCTCTCCGGGCTGAGGTGAGGAAGGAAAAAAAGGAGTGGGGGCCGGGACAGGAGGGGTATCTCAGGCAGAGCAATGGAAAGCTTCCAGAAGAGCGCCCGTGGCCAGGACCATCCTGGCTGACCTGCAGGCACCAAGTTGCCCTGCTTGCTTTCGCTAGTGTGGCTCCACGGCCCTTCCTCTAGGCTTTCAAGCCCTTGTACATATTCAGGTGTTTCACCTGGGAAGGGTGGGAACAGTTCAGCAGCAGCTGGCCTGGGGCTCAGCTCACGTTTACTCACAGAGGCCTAGGCACGGTCTCCCAGCTTTGCAATAAGGACGCTCCTTGCGTGGGCGGGAGGGGCTGCTGGCTGTATGGGAGATGATTCCCCACCTCTGACCAATTTCAGAATTGTTTACCACTGGAGCAAGTGCCTTGGTAGTGTTTTCCTCTGTATAACTGTTAGGTTCAGTTTTTTTTTTCTTTTTTGGTTCAAGTTAGATATTATTCCTCTTTTATGTATTTATAGATATAAGCATGGAAATAATTCATTCTTATAAATACATCAGTGTGAATGGAAGAACTTTTTTCTGTTTTATGTTTACATTTTATTTTTAAAAATTTTGAAATTTAATTTTATTTATTTATTTATACACTAGGTTATTATTAGTTATCTATTTTATGCATAGACATGTATACAGGTCAATCCCAATCTCCCAACTCTTCCCACCACCACCACCCCATGGCTTCCCCCACTGTGTGTCCATATGTTTGTTCTCTACCTCTGTGTCTCTATTTCTGCCCTGCAAACCAGTTCATCTCTACCATTTTTCTAGGTTCCACATATAGGCATTAATATACAATATTTGTTTTTCTCTTTCTGACTTACTTCACTCTGTATGACAGTCTCTAGATCCATCAACTTCTCTACAAATGACTCAGTTTCATTCCTTTTTATGGCTATATTCCATTTTATATATGTACCACATCTTTATCCATTCGTCTGTCTGTGGGCATTTAGGTTGCTTCCATTACCTGGCTATTGTAAATAGTGCTGCAATGAACATTGTGGTGAATGTGTCTCTGTGATTTATGGTTTTCTCTCGGTATCTGCCCAGAAGTGGGATTGCTGGATCCTATGGTAATTCTCTTTTTAGTTTTTTAAAGGAACCTCCATACTGTTCTCCATAGTGACTGTATCAATTTACATTCCCACCAATAGCGGAAGAGGGTTCCTTTTGTCCACACCCTCCCCAGAATTTGTTGTTTGTAGATTATCTGATGATGCCGATTCTAACAGGTGTGAGGTCTTACCTCATTGTAGTTTTGATTTGCATTTCTCTAATAATTAGTGATGTTGAGCAGCTTTTCATGTGCGTCTTGGCCATCTCTGTGTCTTCTTTGAAGAAACGTCTATTTAGATCTTCTGCCCATTTTTGTATTGGGTTGTTTGTTGTATTAAAATTAAGCTGCATGAGCTGTATATATATATTGGAGATTAAACCTTTGTCCATTGATTCGTTTGTGAACGTTTTCGCCCCTTCTGAGGGTTACCTTTTTCAATTCCCGTTTTTTTAACAAAGAAAGAAAGAAAGCCAAAGAATCAGAACACTAATGTGCGTGAAATATGCCTCTTGAAACTGTCGTTTTGAAATATGGACGTCTTTTGAATTTTTTGGTCGATATATGACCCCAGGATTTGTTTTCAGGGCAGGTGTCATTTACAGGCCTGTAATGATTTGGAATATCCACTGACCATTAGCGCTGGGATTAAAGCTGCTGTTGTGTGAAACGGCCACAAGGTGGCAGCAGTTCTCCTTTACCAAATCTGGTTACTAGGGCAGCAGAGCCTCAATGGAAGTCGCGTTCTAGATTGGAATGTAGAACGGAATGTGCCAGGAGAAAGCCCCTCAAGTTTGTCTCACTACTTCTTGTTCGTGTTTTTAATTTAATTTTTTTTTTCTTTTTGCGGTATGCAGGCCTCTCACCGTTGTGGCCTCTCCCGCTGCGGAGCACAGGCTCCGGACGCGCAGGCCCAGCGGCCATGGCTCACGGGCCCAGCCGCTCTGCGGCACATGGGATCCTCCCAGACCGGGACACGAACCCGCATCCCCTGCATCGGCAGGCGGACTCTCAACCACTGCGCCACCAGGGAGGCCCTAATTTAATTTTTTATTTTTTATTACAGCAAGTTTGAGTACAACGTTTAGCTTGTTGTAGGTGTGCAAGAGGTGGTTCTTTTACACATATACATATGTCTGTTCTTCCTGGGATCCTTTTCCCATGTACGTTATGACAGAATGTTGAGTAGTCTTCTCTTGGTACTCCGTAGGTCTTTGGTGATTATATACGTCTACTGTGTTTGTATATGTCTGTTAACCCCAATATCGTAATGAATTCAATCCTCACACCTTTCCTTTGGTGAACCATAAGTTTGTTTAATGAATCTGTGATTGCCCTTCTCCGTGGAAATATCTGCCCTGGTATCAATTTATAGGTAACACCTATAAGTGATATGATATGATATGTGTCTTTCACTTTCTGACTTACTCCAAGTCACGTGATTACCTCTAGACTCATCTACGGTGCTGCAAATGGCATTGTGTTCTTTTTTTCCTTGGCGAATATTCTGTCTTAGCGAGGTCCATTTGCTGCAATGTGATTCCCTGAGGGCTGAGGATTAGCTGACCTGGGCAGCCTGACCCTGCCGGCAAGCCCTCCCCAGGTGTGCCTGGGTTGAGGTCAATATAAACAGCACTCCAGGCAGCAATAGCCCCTGCAGCTGTGCCTGACTCCATATTCTCTGCCCCGTCAGCAGTCTCGGGGCTGTGCTGGTGGGAGGGTGTGAGGGTCCACGGCTTTGTGGGTGGCCCGGTGTGAGTGGGGCTCTGCTGGACTTTCTGCAGGAGTTGCCAGGCTGCCACCTGTAAAGAAGAGGATGTGTCACCCATAACTTCCACTGGAGTATCTCTCCGGGCTGAGGTGAGGAAGGAAAAAAAGGAGTGGGGGCCGGGACAGGAGGGGTATCTCAGGCAGGGCAATGGAAAGCTTCCAGAAGAGCGCCCGTGGCCAGGACCATCCTGGCTGACCTGCAGGCACCAAGTTGCCCTGCTTGCTTTCGCTAGTGTGGCTCCACGGCCCTTCCTCTAGGCTTTCAAGCCCTTGTACATATTCAGGTGTTTCACCTGGGAAGGGTGGGAACAGTTCAGCAGCAGCTGGCCTGGGGCTCAGCTCACGTTTACTCACAGAGGCCTAGGCACGGTCTCCCAGCTTTGCAATAAGGACGCTCCTTGCGTGGGCGGGAGGGGCTGCTGGCTGTATGGGAGATGATTCCCCACCTCTGACCAATTTCAGAATTGTTTACCACTGGAGCAAGTGCCTTGGTAGTGTTTTCCTCTGTATAACTGTTAGGTTCAGTTTTTTTTTTTCTTTTTTGGTTCAAGTTAGATATTATTCCTCTTTTATGTATTTATAGATATAAGCATGGAAATAATTCATTCTTATAAATACATCAGTGTGAATGGAAGAACTTTTTTCTGTTTTATGTTTACATTTTATTTTTAAAAATTTTGAAATTTAATTTTATTTATTTATTTATACACTAGGTTATTATTAGTTATCTATTTTATGCATAGACATGTATACAGGTCAATCCCAATCTCCCAACTCTTCCCACCACCACCACCCCATGGCTTCCCCCACTGTGTGTCCATATGTTTGTTCTCTACCTCTGTGTCTCTATTTCTGCCCTGCAAACCAGTTCATCTCTACCATTTTTCTAGGTTCCACATATAGGCATTAATATACAATATTTGTTTTTCTCTTTCTGACTTACTTCACTCTGTATGACAGTCTCTAGATCCATCAACTTCTCTACAAATGACTCAGTTTCATTCCTTTTTATGGCTATATTCCATTTTATATATGTACCACATCTTTATCCATTCGTCTGTCTGTGGGCATTTAGGTTGCTTCCATTACCTGGCTATTGTAAATAGTGCTGCAATGAACATTGTGGTGAATGTGTCTCTGTGATTTATGGTTTTCTCTCGGTATCTGCCCAGAAGTGGGATTGCTGGATCCTATGGTAATTCTCTTTTTAGTTTTTTAAAGGAACCTCCATACTGTTCTCCATAGTGACTGTATCAATTTACATTCCCACCAATAGCGGAAGAGGGTTCCTTTTGTCCACACCCTCCCCAGAATTTGTTGTTTGTAGATTATCTGATGATGCCGATTCTAACAGGTGTGAGGTCTTACCTCATTGTAGTTTTGATTTGCATTTCTCTAATAATTAGTGATGTTGAGCAGCTTTTCATGTGCGTCTTGGCCATCTCTGTGTCTTCTTTGAAGAAACGTCTATTTAGATCTTCTGCCCATTTTTGTATTGGGTTGTTTGTTGTATTAAAATTAAGCTGCATGAGCTGTATATATATATTGGAGATTAAACCTTTGTCCATTGATTCGTTTGTGAACGTTTTCGCCCCTTCTGAGGGTTACCTTTTTCAATTCCCGTTTTTTTAACAAAGAAAGAAAGAAAGCCAAAGAATCAGAACACTAATGTGCGTGAAATATGCCTCTTGAAACTGTCGTTTTGAAATATGGACGTCTTTTGAATTTTTTGGTCGATATATGACCCCAGGATTTGTTTTCAGGGCAGGTGTCATTTACAGGCCTGTAATGATTTGGAATATCCACTGACCATTAGCGCTGGGATTAAAGCTGCTGTTGTGTGAAACGGCCACAAGGTGGCAGCAGTTCTCCTTTACCAAATCTGGTTACTAGGGCAGCAGAGCCTCAATGGAAGTCGCGTTCTAGATTGGAATGTAGAACGGAATGTGCCAGGAGAAAGCCCCTCAAGTTTGTCTCACTACTTCTTGTTCGTGTTTTTAATTTAATTTTTTTTTTTTCTTTTTGCGGTATGCAGGCCTCTCACCGTTGTGGCCTCTCCCGCTGCGGAGCACAGGCTCCGGACGCGCAGGCCCAGCGGCCATGGCTCACGGGCCCAGCCGCTCTGCGGCACATGGGATCCTCCCAGACCGGGACACGAACCCGCATCCCCTGCATCGGCAGGCGGACTCTCAACCACTGCGCCACCAGGGAGGCCCTAATTTAATTTTTTATTTTTTATTACAGCAAGTTTGAGTACAACGTTTAGCTTGTTGTAGGTGTGCAAGAGGTGGTTCTTTTACACATATACATATGTCTGTTCTTCCTGGGATCCTTTTCCCATGTTCGTTATGACAGAATGTTGAGTAGTCTTCTCTTGGTACTCCGTAGGTCTTTGGTGATTATATATGTCTACTGTGTTTGTATATGTCTGTTAACCCCAATATCATAATGAATTCAATCCTCACACCTTTCCTTTGGTGAACCATAAGTTTGTTTAATGAATCTGTGATTGCCCTTCTCCGTGGAAATATCTGCCCTGGTATCAATTTATAGGTAACACCTATAAGTGATATGATATGATATGTGTCTTTCACTTTCTGACTTACTCCAAGTCACGTGATTACTTCTTGACTCATCTACGGTGCTGCAAATGGCATTGTGTTCTTTTTTTCCTTGGCGAATATTCTGTCTTAGCGAGGTCCATTTTCTGCAATGTGATTCCCTGAGGGCTGAGGATTAGCTGACCTGGGCAGCCTGACCCTGCCGGCAAGCCCTCCCCAGGTGTGCCTGGGTTGAGGTCAATATAAACAGCACTCCAGGCAGCAATAGCCCCTGCAGCTGTGCCTGACTCCATATTCTCTGCCCCGTCAGCAGTCTCGGGGCTGTGCTGGTGGGAGGGTGTGAGGGTCCACGGCTTTGTGGGTGGCCCGGTGTGAGTGGGGCTCTGCTGGACTTTCTGCAGGAGTTGCCAGGCTGCCACCTGTAAAGAAGAGGATGTGTCACCCATAACTTCCACTGGAGTATCTCTCCGGGCTGAGGTGAGGAAGGAAAAAAAGGAGTGGGGGCCGGGACAGGAGGGGTATCTCAGGCAGGGCAATGGAAAGCTTCCAGAAGAGCGCCCGTGGCCAGGACCATCCTGGCTGACCTGCAGGCACCAAGTTGCCCTGCTTGCTTTCGCTAGTGTGGCTCCACGGCCCTTCCTCTAGGCTTTCAAGCCCTTGTACATATTCAGGTGTTTCACCTGGGAAGGGTGGGAACAGTTCAGCAGCAGCTGGCCTGGGGCTCAGCTCACGTTTACTCACAGAGGCCTAGGCACGGTCTCCCAGCTTTGCAATAAGGACGCTCCTTGCGTGGGCGGGAGGGGCTGCTGGCTGTATGGGAGATGATTCCCCACCTCTGACCAATTTCAGAATTGTTTACCACTGGAGCAAGTGCCTTGGTAGTGTTTTCCTCTGTATAACTGTTAGGTTCAGTTTTTTTTTTTCTTTTTTGGTTCAAGTTAGATATTATTCCTCTTTTATGTATTTATAGATATAAGCATGGAAATAATTCATTCTTATAAATACATCAGTGTGAATGGAAGAACTTTTTTCTGTTTTATGTTTACATTTTATTTTTAAAAATTTTGAAATTTAATTTTATTTATTTATTTATACACTAGGTTATTATTAGTTATCTATTTTATGCATAGACATGTATACAGGTCAATCCCAATCTCCCAACTCTTCCCACCACCACCACCCCATGGCTTCCCCCACTGTGTGTCCATATGTTTGTTCTCTACCTCTGTGTCTCTATTTCTGCCCTGCAAACCAGTTCATCTCTACCATTTTTCTAGGTTCCACATATAGGCATTAATATACAATATTTGTTTTTCTCTTTCTGACTTACTTCACTCTGTATGACAGTCTCTAGATCCATCAACTTCTCTACAAATGACTCAGTTTCATTCCTTTTTATGGCTATATTCCATTTTATATATGTACCACATCTTTATCCATTCGTCTGTCTGTGGGCATTTAGGTTGCTTCCATTACCTGGCTATTGTAAATAGTGCTGCAATGAACATTGTGGTGAATGTGTCTCTGTGATTTATGGTTTTCTCTCGGTATCTGCCCAGAAGTGGGATTGCTGGATCCTATGGTGATTCTCTTTTTAGTTTTTTAAAGGAACCTCTATACTGTTCTCCATAGTGACTGTATCAATTTACATTCCCACCAATAGCGGAAGAGGGTTCCTTTTGTCCACACCCTCCCCAGAATTTGTTGTTTGTAGATTATCTGATGATGCCGATTCTAACAGGTGTGAGGTCTTACCTCATTGTAGTTTTGATTTGCATTTCTCTAATAATTAGTGATGTTGAGCAGCTTTTCATGTGCGTCTTGGCCATCTCTGTGTCTTCTTTGAAGAAACGTCTATTTAGATCTTCTGCCCATTTTTGTATTGGGTTGTTTGTTGTATTAAAATTAAGCTGCATGAGCTGTATATATATATTGGAGATTAAACCTTTGTCCATTGATTCGTTTGTGAACGTTTTCGCCCCTTCTGAGGGTTACCTTTTTCAATTCCCGTTTTTTTAACAAAGAAAGAAAGAAAGCCAAAGAATCAGAACACTAATGTGCGTGAAATATGCCTCTTGAAACTGTCGTTTTGAAATATGGACGTCTTTTGAATTTTTTGGTCGATATATGACCCCAGGATTTGTTTTCAGGGCAGGTGTCATTTACAGGCCTGTAATGATTTGGAATATCCACTGACCATTAGCGCTGGGATTAAAGCTGCTGTTGTGTGAAACGGCCACAAGGTGGCAGCAGTTCTCCTTTACCAAATCTGGTTACTAGGGCAGCAGAGCCTCAATGGAAGTCGCGTTCTAGATTGGAATGTAGAACGGAATGTGCCAGGAGAAAGCCCCTCAAGTTTGTCTCACTACTTCTTGTTCGTGTTTTTAATTTAATTTTTTTTTTCTTTTTGCGGTATGCAGGCCTCTCACCGTTGTGGCCTCTCCCGCTGCGGAGCACAGGCTCCGGACGCGCAGGCCCAGCGGCCATGGCTCACGGGCCCAGCCGCTCTGCGGCACATGGGATCCTCCCAGACCGGGACACGAACCCGCATCCCCTGCATCGGCAGGCGGACTCTCAACCACTGCGCCACCAGGGAGGCCCTAATTTAATTTTTTATTTTTTATTACAGCAAGTTTGAGTACAACGTTTAGCTTGTTGTAGGTGTGCAAGAGGTGGTTCTTTTACACATATACATATGTCTGTTCTTCCTGGGATCCTTTTCCCATGTACGTTATGACAGAATGTTGAGTAGTCTTCTCTTGGTACTCCGTAGGTCTTTGGTGATTATATACGTCTACTGTGTTTGTATATGTCTGTTAACCCCAATATCGTAATGAATTCAATCCTCACACCTTTCCTTTGGTGAACCATAAGTTTGTTTAATGAATCTGTGATTGCCCTTCTCCGTGGAAATATCTGCCCTGGTATCAATTTATAGGTAACACCTATAAGTGATATGATATGATATGTGTCTTTCACTTTCTGACTTACTCCAAGTCACGTGATTACCTCTAGACTCATCTACGGTGCTGCAAATGGCATTGTGTGCTTCTTTTCCTTGGCGAATATTCTGTCTTAGCAAGGTCCATTTTCTGCAATGTGATTCCCTGAGGGCTGAGGATTAGCTGACCTGTGCAGCCTGACCCTGCCGGCAAGCCCTCCCCAGGTGTGCCTGGGTTGAGGTCAATATAAACAGCACTCCAGGCAGCAATAGCCCCTGCAGCTGTGCCTGACTCCATATTCTCTGCCCCGTCAGCAGTCTCGGGGCTGTGCTGGTGGGAGGGTGTGAGGGTCCACGGCTTTGTGGGTGGCCCGGTGTGAGTGGGGCTCTGCTGGACTTTCTGCAGGAGTTGCCAGGCTGCCACCTGTAAAGAAGAGGATGTGTCACCCATAACTTCCACTGGAATATCTCTCCGGGCTGAGGTGAGGAAGGAAAAAAAGGATTGGTGGCCGGGACAGGAGGGGTACCACAGGCAGGGCAATGGAAAGCTTCCAGAAGAGCGCCCGTGGCCAGGACCATCCTGGCTGACCTGCAGGCACCAAGGTGGCCTGCGTGCTGTCGCTGGTGTGGCTCCACGGCCCTTCCTCTAGGCTTTCAAGCCCTTGTACATATTCAGGTGTTTCACCTGGGAAGGGTGGGAACAGTTCAGCAGCAGCTGGCCTGGGGCTCAGCTCACGTTTACTCACAGAGGCCTCGGCACGGTCCCCGAGCTTGGCAATAAGGACGCTCCTTGCGTGGGCGGGCGGGGCTGCTGGCTTTATGGGAGATGATTCCCCACCTCTGACCAATTTCAGAATTGTTTACCACTGGAGCAAGTGCCTTGGTAGTGTTTTCCTCTGTATAACTCTTAGGTTCAGATTTTTTTTTCTTTTCTGGTTCAAGTTAGATATTATTCCTCTTTTATGTATTTATGGATATAAGCATGGAAATAATTCATTCTTATAAATACATCAGTGTGAATGGAAGAACATTTTTTCTGTTTTATTTTTACATTTTATTTTTAAAATTTTTGAAATTTAATTTTATTTATTTTTTTTATACAGTAGGTTATTATTAGTTATCTATTTTATGCATAGACATGTATACAGGTCAATCCCAATCTCCCAACTCATCCCACCACCACCACCCCATGGCTTCCCCCACTTTGTGTCCATACGTTTGTTCTCTACCTCTGTGTCTCTATTTCTGCCCTGCAAACCAGTTCATCTGTAGCATATTTCTAGGTTCCACATATAGGCATTAATATACAATATTTGTTTTTCTCTTTCTGACTTACTTCACTCTGTATGACAGTCTCTAGTTCCATCAACTTCTCTACAAATGACCCAGTTTCATTCCTTTTTATGGCTGAGTAATATTCCATTTTATATATGTACCACATCTTTATCCATTCGTCTGTCTGTGGGCATTTAGGTTGCTTCCATTACCTGGCTATTGTAAATAGTGCTGCAATGAACATTGTGGTGAATGTGTCTCTGTGATTTATGGTTTTCTCTGAGTATATGCCCAGAAGTGGGATTGCTGGATCCTATGGTAATTCTCTTTTTAGTTTTTTAAAGGAACCTCCATACTGTTCTCCATAGTGACTGTATCAATTTACATTCCCACCAATAGCGGAAGAGGGTTCCTTTTGTCCACACCCTCCCCAGAATTTGTTGTTTGTAGATTATCTGATGATGCCGATTCTAACAGGTGTGAGGTCTTACCTCATTGTAGTTTTGATTTGCATTTCTCTAATAATTAGTGATGTTGAGCAGCTTTTCATGTGCGTCTTGGCCATCTCTGTGTCTTCTTAGAAGAAACGTCTATTTAGATCTTCTGCCCATTTTTGTATTGGGTTGTTTGTTTTATTAATATTAACCTGCATGAGCTGTTTATATATATTGGAGATTAAACCTTTGTCCATTGATTCGTTTGTGAAAGTTTTCGCCCATTCTGAGGGTTGCCTTTTTCCATTCCCGTTTTTTTAACACAGAAAGAAAGAAATCAAAAGAAGCAGAACACTAATGTGCGTGAAATATGCCTCTTGAAACTGTCGTTTTGAAATATGGACGTCTTTTGAATTTTTTGGTCGATATATGACCCCAGGATTTGTTTTCAGGGCAGGTGTCATTTACAGGCCTGTAATGATTTGGAATATCCACTGACCATTAGCACTGGGATTAAAGCTGCTGTTGTGTGAAACGGCCACAAGGTGGCAGCAGTTCTCCCTTACCAAATCTGGTTACTAGGGCAGCAGAGCCTCAATGGAAGTCGCGTTCTAGATTGGAATGTAGAGCGGAATGTACCAGTAGAAAGCCCCTCAAGTTTGTCTCACTACTTCTTGTTCGTGTTTTTAATTTAATTTTTTATTTTTTATTAAAGCACGTTTGAGTACAACGTTTAGTTTGTTGTAGGTGTGCAAGAGGTGGTTCTTTTACACATATACATATGTCTGTTCTTCCTGGGATCCTTTTCCCATGTTCGTTATGACAGAATGTTGAGTAGTCTTCTCTTGGTACTCCGTAGGTCTTTGGTGATTATATACGTCTACTGTGTTTGTATATGTTTGTTAACCACAATATCATAATGAATTCAATCCTCACACCTTTCCTTTGGTGAACCATAAGTTTGTTTAATGAATCTGTGATTGCCCTTCTCCATGGAAATATCTGCCCTGGTATCAATTTATAGGTAACACCTATAAGTGATATGATATGATATGTGTCTTTCACTTTCTGACTTACTCCAAGTCACGTGATTACCTCTAGACTCATCTACGGTGCTGCAAATGGCATTGTGTGCTTCTTTTCCTTGGCGAATATTCTGTCTTAGCGAGGTCCATTTTCTGCAATGTGATTCCCTGAGGGCTGAGGATTAGCTGACCTGGGCAGCCTGACCCTGCCGGCAAGCCCTCCCCAGGTGTGCCTGGGTTGAGGTCAATATAAACAGCACTCCAGGCAGCAATAGCCCCTGCAGCTGTGCCTGACTCCATATTCTCTGCCCCGTCAGCAGTCTCGGGGCTGTGCTGGTGGGAGGGTGTGAGGGTCCACGGCTTTGTGGGTGGCCCGGTGTGAGTGGGGCTCTGCTGGACTTTCTGCAGGAGTTGCCAGGCTGCCACCTGTAAAGAAGAGGATGTGTCACCCATAACTTCCACTGGAGTATCTCTCCGGGCTGAGGTGAGGAAGGAAAAAAAGGAGTGGGGGCCGGGACAGGAGGGGTATCTCAGGCAGGGCAATGGAAAGCTTCCAGAAGAGCGCCCGTGGCCAGGACCATCCTGGCTGACCTGCAGGCACCAAGTTGCCCTGCTTGCTTTCGCTAGTGTGGCTCCACGGCCCTTCCTCTAGGCTTTCAAGCCCTTGTACATATTCAGGTGTTTCACCTGGGAAGGGTGGGAACAGTTCAGCAGCAGCTGGCCTGGGGCTCAGCTCACGTTTACTCACAGAGGCCTAGGCACGGTCTCCCAGCTTTGCAATAAGGACGCTCCTTGCGTGGGCGGGAGGGGCTGCTGGCTGTATGGGAGATGATTCCCCACCTCTGACCAATTTCAGAATTGTTTACCACTGGAGCAAGTGCCTTGGTAGTGTTTTCCTCTGTATAACTGTTAGGTTCAGTTTTTTTTTTTCTTTTTTGGTTCAAGTTAGATATTATTCCTCTTTTATGTATTTATAGATATAAGCATGGAAATAATTCATTCTTATAAATACATCAGTGTGAATGGAAGAACTTTTTTCTGTTTTATGTTTACATTTTATTTTTAAAAATTTTGAAATTTAATTTTATTTATTTATTTATACACTAGGTTATTATTAGTTATCTATTTTATGCATAGACATGTATACAGGTCAATCCCAATCTCCCAACTCTTCCCACCACCACCACCCCATGGCTTCCCCCACTGTGTGTCCATATGTTTGTTCTCTACCTCTGTGTCTCTATTTCTGCCCTGCAAACCAGTTCATCTCTACCATTTTTCTAGGTTCCACATATAGGCATTAATATACAATATTTGTTTTTCTCTTTCTGACTTACTTCACTCTGTATGACAGTCTCTAGATCCATCAACTTCTCTACAAATGACTCAGTTTCATTCCTTTTTATGGCTATATTCCATTTTATATATGTACCACATCTTTATCCATTCGTCTGTCTGTGGGCATTTAGGTTGCTTCCATTACCTGGCTATTGTAAATAGTGCTGCAATGAACATTGTGGTGAATGTGTCTCTGTGATTTATGGTTTTCTCTCGGTATCTGCCCAGAAGTGGGATTGCTGGATCCTATGGTGATTCTCTTTTTAGTTTTTTAAAGGAACCTCTATACTGTTCTCCATAGTGACTGTATCAATTTACATTCCCACCAATAGCGGAAGAGGGTTCCTTTTGTCCACACCCTCCCCAGAATTTGTTGTTTGTAGATTATCTGATGATGCCGATTCTAACAGGTGTGAGGTCTTACCTCATTGTAGTTTTGATTTGCATTTCTCTAATAATTAGTGATGTTGAGCAGCTTTTCATGTGCGTCTTGGCCATCTCTGTGTCTTCTTTGAAGAAACGTCTATTTAGATCTTCTGCCCATTTTTGTATTGGGTTGTTTGTTGTATTAAAATTAAGCTGCATGAGCTGTATATATATATTGGAGATTAAACCTTTGTCCATTGATTCGTTTGTGAACGTTTTCGCCCCTTCTGAGGGTTACCTTTTTCAATTCCCGTTTTTTTAACAAAGAAAGAAAGAAAGCCAAAGAATCAGAACACTAATGTGCGTGAAATATGCCTCTTGAAACTGTCGTTTTGAAATATGGACGTCTTTTGAATTTTTTGGTCGATATATGACCCCAGGATTTGTTTTCAGGGCAGGTGTCATTTACAGGCCTGTAATGATTTGGAATATCCACTGACCATTAGCGCTGGGATTAAAGCTGCTGTTGTGTGAAACGGCCACAAGGTGGCAGCAGTTCTCCTTTACCAAATCTGGTTACTAGGGCAGCAGAGCCTCAATGGAAGTCGCGTTCTAGATTGGAATGTAGAACGGAATGTGCCAGGAGAAAGCCCCTCAAGTTTGTCTCACTACTTCTTGTTCGTGTTTTTAATTTAATTTTTTTTTTCTTTTTGCGGTATGCAGGCCTCTCACCGTTGTGGCCTCTCCCGCTGCGGAGCACAGGCTCCGGACGCGCAGGCCCAGCGGCCATGGCTCACGGGCCCAGCCGCTCTGCGGCACATGGGATCCTCCCAGACCGGGACACGAACCCGCATCCCCTGCATCGGCAGGCGGACTCTCAACCACTGCGCCACCAGGGAGGCCCTAATTTAATTTTTTATTTTTTATTACAGCAAGTTTGAGTACAACGTTTAGCTTGTTGTAGGTGTGCAAGAGGTGGTTCTTTTACACATATACATATGTCTGTTCTTCCTGGGATCCTTTTCCCATGTACGTTATGACAGAATGTTGAGTAGTCTTCTCTTGGTACTCCGTAGGTCTTTGGTGATTATATACGTCTACTGTGTTTGTATATGTCTGTTAACCCCAATATCGTAATGAATTCAATCCTCACACCTTTCCTTTGGTGAACCATAAGTTTGTTTAATGAATCTGTGATTGCCCTTCTCCGTGGAAATATCTGCCCTGGTATCAATTTATAGGTAACACCTATAAGTGATATGATATGATATGTGTCTTTCACTTTCTGACTTACTCCAAGTCACGTGATTACCTCTAGACTCATCTACGGTGCTGCAAATGGCATTGTGTGCTTCTTTTCCTTGGCGAATATTCTGTCTTAGCAAGGTCCATTTTCTGCAATGTGATTCCCTGAGGGCTGAGGATTAGCTGACCTGTGCAGCCTGACCCTGCCGGCAAGCCCTCCCCAGGTGTGCCTGGGTTGAGGTCAATATAAACAGCACTCCAGGCAGCAATAGCCCCTGCAGCTGTGCCTGACTCCATATTCTCTGCCCCGTCAGCAGTCTCGGGGCTGTGCTGGTGGGAGGGTGTGAGGGTCCACGGCTTTGTGGGTGGCCCGGTGTGAGTGGGGCTCTGCTGGACTTTCTGCAGGAGTTGCCAGGCTGCCACCTGTAAAGAAGAGGATGTGTCACCCATAACTTCCACTGGAATATCTCTCCGGGCTGAGGTGAGGAAGGAAAAAAAGGAGTGGTGGCCGGGACAGGAGGGGTACCACAGGCAGGGCAATGGAAAGCTTCCAGAAGAGCGCCCGTGGCCAGGACCATCCTGGCTGACCTGCAGGCACCAAGGTGGCCTGCGTGCTGTCGCTGGTGTGGCTCCACGGCCCTTCCTCTAGGCTTTCAAGCCCTTGTACATATTCAGGTGTTTCACCTGGGAAGGGTGGGAACAGTTCAGCAGCAGCTGGCCTGGGGCTCAGCTCACGTTTACTCACAGAGGCCTCGGCACGGTCCCCGAGCTTGGCAATAAGGACGCTCCTTGCGTGGGCGGGCGGGGCTGCTGGCTTTATGGGAGATGATTCCCCACCTCTGACCAATTTCAGAATTGTTTACCACTGGAGCAAGTGCCTTGGTAGTGTTTTCCTCTGTATAACTCTTAGGTTCAGATTTTTTTTTCTTTTTTGGTTCAAGTTAGATATTATTCCTCTTTTATGTATTTATGGATATAAGCATGGAAATAATTCATTCTTATAAATACATCAGTGTGAATGGAAGAACATTTTTTCTGTTTTATTTTTACATTTTATTTTTAAAATTTTTGAAATTTAATTTTATTTATTTTTTTTATACAGTAGGTTATTATTAGTTATCTATTTTATGCATAGACATGTATACAGGTCAATCCCAATCTCCCAACTCATCCCACCACCACCACCCCATGGCTTCCCCCACTTTGTGTCCATACGTTTGTTCTCTACCTCTGTGTCTCTATTTCTGCCCTGCAAACCAGTTCATCTGTAGCATATTTCTAGGTTCCACATATAGGCATTAATATACAATATTTGTTTTTCTCTTTCTGACTTACTTCACTCTGTATGACAGTCTCTAGTTCCATCAACTTCTCTACAAATGACCCAGTTTCATTCCTTTTTATGGCTGAGTAATATTCCATTTTATATATGTACCACATCTTTATCCATTCGTCTGTCTGTGGGCATTTAGGTTGCTTCCATTACCTGGCTATTGTAAATAGTGCTGCAATGAACATTGTGGTGAATGTGTCTCTGTGATTTATGGTTTTCTCTGAGTATATGCCCAGAAGTGGGATTGCTGAATCCTATGGTAATTCTCTTTTTAGTTTTTTAAAGGAACCTCCATACTGTTCTCCATAGTGACTGTATCAATTTACATTCCCACCAATAGCGGAAGAGGGTTCCTTTTGTCCACACCCTCCCCAGAATTTGTTGTTTGTAGATTATCTGATGATGCCGATTCTAACAGGTGTGAGGTCTTACCTCATTGTAGTTTTGATTTGCATTTCTCTAATAATTAGTGATGTTGAGCAGCTTTTCATGTGCGTCTTGGCCATCTCTGTGTCTTCTTAGAAGAAACGTCTATTTAGATCTTCTGCCCATTTTTGTATTGGGTTGTTTGTTTTATTAATATTAACCTGCATGAGCTGTTTATATATATTGGAGATTAAACCTTTGTCCATTGATTCGTTTGTGAAAGTTTTCGCCCATTCTGAGGGTTGCCTTTTTCCATTCCCGTTTTTTAACACAGAAAGAAAGAAATCAAAAGAAGCAGAACACTAATGTGCGTGAAATATGCCTCTTGAAACTGTCGTTTTGAAATATGGACGTCTTTTGAATTTTTTGATCGATATATGACCCCAGGATTTGTTTTCAGGGCAGGTGTCATTTACAGGCCTGTAATGATTTGGAATATCCACTGACCATTAGCACTGGGATTAAAGCTGCTGTTGTGTGAAACGGCCACAAGGTGGCAGCAGTTCTCCCTTACCAAATCTGGTTACTAGGGCAGCAGAGCCTCAATGGAAGTCGCGTTCTAGATTGGAATGTAGAGCGGAATGTACCAGTAGAAAGCCCCTCAAGTTTGTCTCACTACTTCTTGTTCGTGTTTTTAATTTAATTTTTTATTTTTTATTAAAGCACGTTTGAGTACAACGTTTAGTTTGTTGTAGGTGTGCAAGAGGTGGTTCTTTTACACATATACATATGTCTGTTCTTCCTGGGATCCTTTTCCCATGTTCGTTATGACAGAATGTTGAGTAGTCTTCTCTTGGTACTCCGTAGGTCTTTGGTGATTATATACGTCTACTGTGTTTGTATATGTTTGTTAACCACAATATCATAATGAATTCAATCCTCACACCTTTCCTTTGGTGAACCATAAGTTTGTTTAATGAATCTGTGATTGCCCTTCTCCATGGAAATATCTGCCCTGGTATCAATTTATAGGTAACACCTATAAGTGATATGATATGATATGTGTCTTTCACTTTCTGACTTACTCCAAGTCACGTGATTACCTCTAGACTCATCTACGGTGCTGCAAATGGCATTGTGTGCTTCTTTTCCTTGGCGAATATTCTGTCTTAGCGAGGTCCATTTTCTGCAATGTGATTCCCTGAGGGCTGAGGATTAGCTGACCTGGGCAGCCTGACCCTGCCGGCAAGCCCTCCCCAGGTGTGCCTGGGTTGAGGTCAATATAAACAGCAGTCCAGGCAGCAATAGCCCCTGCAGCTGTGCCTGACTCCATATTCTCTGCCCCGTCAGCAGTCTCGGGGCTGTGCTGGTGGGAGGGTGTGAGGGTCCACGGCTTTGTGGGTGGCCCGGTGTGAGTGGGGCTCTGCTGGACTTTCTGCAGGAGTTGCCAGGCTGCCACCTGTAAAGAAGAGGATGTATCACCAATAACTTCCACTGGAGTATCTCTCCGGGCTGAGGTGAGGAAGGAAAAAAAGGAGTGGGGGCCGGGACAGGAGAGGTATCTCAGGCAGGGCAATGGAAAGCTTCCAGAAGAGCGCCCGTGGCCAGGACCATCCTGGCTGACCTGCAGGCACCAAGTTGGCCTGCGTGCTGTCGCTGGTGTGGCTCCACGGCCCTTCCTCTAGGCTTTCAAGCCCTTGTACATATTCAGGTGTTTCACCTGGGAAGGGTGGGAACAGTTCAGCAGCAGCTGGCCTGGGGCTCAGCTCACGTTTACTCACAGAGGCCTCGGCACGGACCCCCAGCTTTGCAATAAGGACGGTCCTTGCGTGGGCGGGTGGGGATGCTGGCTCTATGGGAGATGATTCCCCACCTCTGACCACTTTCAGAATTGTTTACCACTGGAGCAAGTGCCTTGGTAGTGTTTTCCTCTGTATAACTGTTAGGTTCAGTTTTTTTTTTTCTTTTTTGGTTCAAGTTAGATTTTATTCCTCTTTTATGTATTTATAGATATAAGCAAGGAAATAATTCATTCTTATAAATACATCCGTGTGAATGGAAGAACTTTTTTTCTGTTTTATTTTTACATTTTATTTTTAAAAATTTTGAAATTTAATTTTATTTATTTTTTATACACTAGGTTATTATTAGTTATCTATTTTATGCATATACATGTATACAGGTCAATCCCAATCTCCCAACTCATCCCACCACCACCACCCCATGGCTTCCCCCACTTTGTGTCGATACGTTTGTTCTCTGCCTCTGTGTCTCTATTTCTGCCCTGCAAACCAGTTCATCTGTAGCATTTTTCTAGGTTCCACTTATAGGCATTAATATACAATATTTGTTTTTCTCTTTCTGACTTACTTCACTCTGTATGACTGTCTCTAGATCCATCAACTTCTCTACAAGTGACTCAGTTTCATTCCTTTTTATGGCTGAGTAATATTCCATTTTATATATGTACCACATCTTTATCCATTCGTCTGTCTGTGGCCATTTAGGTTGCTTCCATTACCTGGCTATTGTAAATAGTGCTGCAATGAACATTGTGGTGAATGTGTCTCTGTGATTTATGGTTTTCTCTCGGTATCTGCCCAGAAGAGGGATTGCTGGATCCTATGGTAATTCTCTTTTTAGTTTTTTAAAGGAACCTCCATACTGTTCTCCATAGTGACTGTATCAATTTACATTCCCACCAATAGCGGAAGAGGGTTCCTTTTGTCCACACCCTCCCCAGAATTTGTTGTTTGTAGATTATCTGATGATGCCGATTCTAACAGGTGTGAGGTCTTACCTCATTGTAGTTTTGATTTGCATTTCTCTAATAATTAGTGATGTTGAGCAGCTTTTCATGTGCGTCTTGGCCATCTCTGTGTCTTCTTTGAAGAAACGTCTATTTAGATCTTCTGCCCATTTTTGTATTGGGTTGTTTGTTTTATTAATATTAAGCTGCATGAGCTGTATATATATATTGGAGATTAATCCTTTGTCCATTGATTCGTTTGTGAACGTTTTCGCCCCTTCTGAGGGTTACCTTTTTCCATTCCCGTTTTTTTAACAAAGAAAGAAAGAAAGCAAAAGAATCAGAACACTAATGTGCGTGAAATATGCCTCTTGAAACTGTCGTTTTGAAATATGGACGTCTTTTGAATTTTTTGGTCGATATATGACCCCAGGATTTGTTTTCAGGGCAGGTGTCATTTACAGGCCTGTAATGATTTGGAATATCCACTGACCATTAGCGCTGGGATTAAAGCTGCTGTTGTGTGAAACGGCCACATGTGGCAACAGTTCTCCCTTACCAAATCTGGTTACTAGGGCAGCAGAGCCTCAATGGAAGTCGCGTTCTAGATTGGAATGTAGAACGGAATGTGCCAGGAGAAAGCCCCTCAAGTTTGTCTCACTACTTCTTGTTCGTGTTTTTAATTTAATTTTTTATTTTTTATTACAGCAAGTTTGAGTACAACGTTTAGCATGTTGTAGGTGTGCAAGAGGTGGTTCTTTTACACATATACATATGTCTGTTCTTCCTGGGATCCTTTTCCCATGTACGTTATGACAGAATGTTCAGTAGTCTTCTCTTGGTACTCCGTAGGTCTTTGGTGATTATATATGTCTACTGTGTTTGTATATGTCTGTTAACCCCAATATCGTAATGAATTCAATCCTCACACCTTTCCTTTGGTGAACCATAAGTTTGTTTAATGAATCTGTGATTGCCCTTCTCTGTGGAAATATCTGCCCTGGTATCAATTTATAGGTAACACCTATAAGTGATATGATATGATATGTGTCTTTCACTTTCTGACTTACTCCAAGTCACGTGATTACCTCTAGACTCATCTACGGTGCTGCAAATGGCATTGTTTGCTTTTTTTCCTTGGCGAATATTCTGTCTTAGCGAGGTCCATTTTCTGCAATGTGATTCCCTGAGGGCTGAGGATTAGCTGACCTGGGCAGCCTGACCCTGCCGGCAAGCCCTCCCCAGGTGTGCCTGGGTTGAGGTCAATATAAACAGCACTCCAGGCAGCAATAGCCCCTGCAGCTGTGCCTGACTCCATATTCTCTGCCCCGTCAGCAGTCTCGGGGCTGTGCTGGTGGGAGGGTGTGAGGGTCCACGGCTTTGTGGGTGGCCCGGTGTGAGTGGGGCTCTGCTGGACTTTCTGCAGGAGTTGCCAGGCTGCCACCTGTAAAGAAGAGGATGTGTCACCCATAACTTCCACTGGAGTATCTCTCCGGGCTGAGGTGAGGAAGGAAAAAAAGGAGTGGGGGCCGGGACAGGAGGGGTATCTCAGGCAGGGCAATGGAAAGCTTCCAGAAGAGCGCCCGTGGCCAGGACCATCCTGGCTGACCTGCAGGCACCAAGTTGCCCTGCTTGCTTTCGCTAGTGTGGCTCCACGGCCCTTCCTCTAGGCTTTCAAGCCCTTGTACATATTCAGGTGTTTCACCTGGGAAGGGTGGGAACAGTTCAGCAGCAGCTGGCCTGGGGCTCAGCTCACGTTTACTCACAGAGGCCTAGGCACGGTCTCCCAGCTTTGCAATAAGGACGCTCCTTGCGTGGGCGGGAGGGGCTGCTGGCTGTATGGGAGATGATTCCCCACCTCTGACCAATTTCAGAATTGTTTACCACTGGAGCAAGTGCCTTGGTAGTGTTTTCCTCTGTATAACTGTTAGGTTCAGTTTTTTTTTTTCTTTTTTGGTTCAAGTTAGATATTATTCCTCTTTTATGTATTTATAGATATAAGCATGGAAATAATTCATTCTTATAAATACATCAGTGTGAATGGAAGAACTTTTTTCTGTTTTATGTTTACATTTTATTTTTTAAAATTTTGAAATTTAATTTTATTTATTTATTTATACACTAGGTTATTATTAGTTATCTATTTTATGCATAGACATGTATACAGGTCAATCCCAATCTCCCAACTCTTCCCACCACCACCACCCCATGGCTTCCCCCACTGTGTGTCCATATGTTTGTTCTCTACCTCTGTGTCTCTATTTCTGCCCTGCAAACCAGTTCATCTCTACCATTTTTCTAGGTTCCACATATAGGCATTAATATACAATATTTGTTTTTCTCTTTCTGACTTACTTCACTCTGTATGACAGTCTCTAGATCCATCAACTTCTCTACAAATGACTCAGTTTCATTCCTTTTTATGGCTATATTTCATTTTATATATGTACCACATCTTTATCCATTCGTCTGTCTGTGGGCATTTAGGTTGCTTCCATTACCTGGCTATTGTAAATAGTGCTGCAATGAACATTGTGGTGAATGTGTCTCTGTGATTTATGGTTTTCTCTCGGTATCTGCCCAGAAGTGGGATTGCTGGATCCTATGGTAATTCTCTTTTTAGTTTTTTAAAGGAACCTCCATACTGTTCTCCATAGTGACTGTATCAATTTACATTCCCACCAATAGCGGAAGAGGGTTCCTTTTGTCCACACCCTCCCCAGAATTTGTTGTTTGTAGATTATCTGATGATGCCGATTCTAACAGGTGTGAGGTCTTACCTCATTGTAGTTTTGATTTGCATTTCTCTAATAATTAGTGATGTTGAGCAGCTTTTCATGTGCGTCTTGGCCATCTCTGTGTCTTCTTTGAAGAAACGTCTATTTAGATCTTCTGCCCATTTTTGTATTGGGTTGTTTGTTGTATTAAAATTAAGCTGCATGAGCTGTATATATATATTGGAGATTAAACCTTTGTCCATTGATTCGTTTGTGAACGTTTTCGCCCCTTCTGAGGGTTACCTTTTTCAATTCCCGTTTTTTTAACAAAGAAAGAAAGAAAGCCAAAGAATCAGAACACTAATGTGCGTGAAATATGCCTCTTGAAACTGTCGTTTTGAAATATGGACGTCTTTTGAATTTTTTGGTCGATATATGACCCCAGGATTTGTTTTCAGGGCAGGTGTCATTTACAGGCCTGTAATGATTTGGAATATCCACTGACCATTAGCGCTGGGATTAAAGCTGCTGTTGTGTGAAACGGCCACAAGGTGGCAGCAGTTCTCCTTTACCAAATCTGGTTACTAGGGCAGCAGAGCCTCAATGGAAGTCGCGTTCTAGATTGGAATGTAGAACGGAATGTGCCAGGAGAAAGCCCCTCAAGTTTGTCTCACTACTTCTTGTTCGTGTTTTTAATTTAATTTTTTTTTTTCTTTTTGCGGTATGCAGGCCTCTCACCGTTGTGGCCTCTCCCGCTGCGGAGCACAGGCTCCGGACGCGCAGGCCCAGCGGCCATGGCTCACGGGCCCAGCCGCTCTGCGGCACATGGGATCCTCCCAGACCGGGACACGAACCCGCATCCCCTGCATCGGCAGGCGGACTCTCAACCACTGCGCCACCAGGGAGGCCCTAATTTAATTTTTTATTTTTTATTACAGCAAGTTTGAGTACAACGTTTAGCTTGTTGTAGGTGTGCAAGAGGTGGTTCTTTTACACATATACATATGTCTGTTCTTCCTGGGATCCTTTTCCCATGTTCGTTATGACAGAATGTTGAGTAGTCTTCTCTTGGTACTCCGTAGGTCTTTGGTGATTATATATGTCTACTGTGTTTGTATATGTCTGTTAACCCCAATATCATAATGAATTCAATCCTCACACCTTTCCTTTGGTGAACCATAAGTTTGTTTAATGAATCTGTGATTGCCCTTCTCCGTGGAAATATCTGCCCTGGTATCAATTTATAGGTAACACCTATAAGTGATATGATATGATATGTGTCTTTCACTTTCTGACTTACTCCAAGTCACGTGATTACTTCTTGACTCATCTACGGTGCTGCAAATGGCATTGTGTTCTTTTTTTCCTTGGCGAATATTCTGTCTTAGCGAGGTCCATTTTCTGCAATGTGATTCCCTGAGGGCTGAGGATTAGCTGACCTGGGCAGCCTGACCCTGCCGGCAAGCCCTCCCCAGGTGTGCCTGGGTTGAGGTCAATATAAACAGCACTCCAGGCAGCAATAGCCCCTGCAGCTGTGCCTGACTCCATATTCTCTGCCCCGTCAGCAGTCTCGGGGCTGTGCTGGTGGGAGGGTGTGAGGGTCCACGGCTTTGTGGGTGGCCCGGTGTGAGTGGGGCTCTGCTGGACTTTCGGCAGGAGTTGCCAGGCTGCCACCTGTAAAGAAGAGGATGTGTCACCCATAACTTCCACTGGAGTATCTCTCCGGGCTGAGGTGAGGAAGGAAAAAAAGGAGTGGGGGCCGGGACAGGAGGGGTATCTCAGGCAGGGCAATGGAAAGCTTCCAGAAGAGCGCCCGTGGCCAGGACCATCCTGGCTGACCTGCAGGCACCAAGTTGCCCTGCTTGCTTTCGCTAGTGTGGCTCCACGGCCCTTCCTCTAGGCTTTCAAGCCCTTGTACATATTCAGGTGTTTCACCTGGGAAGGGTGGGAACAGTTCAGCAGCAGCTGGCCTGGGGCTCAGCTCACGTTTACTCACAGAGGCCTAGGCACGGTCTCCCAGCTTTGCAATAAGGACGCTCCTTGCGTGGGCGGGAGGGGCTGCTGGCTGTATGGGAGATGATTCCCCACCTCTGACCAATTTCAGAATTGTTTACCACTGGAGCAAGTGCCTTGGTAGTGTTTTCCTCTGTATAACTGTTAGGTTCAGTTTTTTTTTTTCTTTTTTGGTTCAAGTTAGATATTATTCCTCTTTTATGTATTTATAGATATAAGCATGGAAATAATTCATTCTTATAAATACATCAGTGTGAATGGAAGAACTTTTTTCTGTTTTATGTTTACATTTTATTTTTTAAAATTTTGAAATTTAATTTTATTTATTTATTTATACACTAGGTTATTATTAGTTATCTATTTTATGCATAGACATGTATACAGGTCAATCCCAATCTCCCAACTCTTCCCACCACCACCACCCCATGGCTTCCCCCACTGTGTGTCCATATGTTTGTTCTCTACCTCTGTGTCTCTATTTCTGCCCTGCAAACCAGTTCATCTCTACCATTTTTCTAGGTTCCACATATAGGCATTAATATACAATATTTGTTTTTCTCTTTCTGACTTACTTCACTCTGTATGACAGTCTCTAGATCCATCAACTTCTCTACAAATGACTCAGTTTCATTCCTTTTTATGGCTATATTCCATTTTATATATGTACCACATCTTTATCCATTCGTCTGTCTGTGGGCATTTAGGTTGCTTCCATTACCTGGCTATTGTAAATAGTGCTGCAATGAACATTGTGGTGAATGTGTCTCTGTGATTTATGGTTTTCTCTCGGTATCTGCCCAGAAGTGGGATTGCTGGATCCTATGGTAATTCTCTTTTTAGTTTTTTAAAGGAACCTCCATACTGTTCTCCATAGTGACTGTATCAATTTACATTCCCACCAATAGCGGAAGAGGGTTCCTTTTGTCCACACCCTCCCCAGAATTTGTTGTTTGTAGATTATCTGATGATGCCGATTCTAACAGGTGTGAGGTCTTACCTCATTGTAGTTTTGATTTGCATTTCTCTAATAATTAGTGATGTTGAGCAGCTTTTCATGTGCGTCTTGGCCATCTCTGTGTCTTCTTTGAAGAAACGTCTATTTAGATCTTCTGCCCATTTTTGTATTGGGTTGTTTGTTGTATTAAAATTAAGCTGCATGAGCTGTATATATATATTGGAGATTAAACCTTTGTCCATTGATTCGTTTGTGAACGTTTTCGCCCCTTCTGAGGGTTACCTTTTTCAATTCCCGTTTTTTTAACAAAGAAAGAAAGAAAGCCAAAGAATCAGAACACTAATGTGCGTGAAATATGACTCTTGAAACTGTCGTTTTGAAATATGGACGTCTTTTGAATTTTTTGGTCGATATATGACCCCAGGATTTGTTTTCAGGGCAGGTGTCATTTACAGGCCTGTAATGATTTGGAATATCCACTGACCATTAGCGCTGGGATTAAAGCTGCTGTTGTGTGAAACGGCCACAAGGTGGCAGCAGTTCTCCTTTACCAAATCTGGTTACTAGGGCAGCAGAGCCTCAATGGAAGTCGCGTTCTAGATTGGAATGTAGAACGGAATGTGCCAGGAGAAAGCCCCTCAAGTTTGTCTCACTACTTCTTGTTCGTGTTTTTAATTTAATTTTTTTTTCTTTTTGCGGTATGCAGGCCTCTCACCGTTGTGGCCTCTCTCGCTGCGGAGCACAGGCTCCGGACGCGCAGGCCCAGCGGCCATGGCTCACGGGCCCAGCCGCTCTGCGGCACATGGGATCCTCCCAGACCGGGACACGAACCCGCATCCCCTGCATCGGCAGGCGGACTCTCAACCACTGCGCCACCAGGGAGGCCCTAATTTAATTTTTTATTTTTTATTACAGCAAGTTTGTGTACAACGTTTAGCTTGTTGTAGGTGTGCAAGAGGTGGTTCTTTTACACATATACATATGTCTGTTCTTCCTGGGATCCTTTTCCCATGTTCGTTATGACAGAATGTTGAGTAGTCTTCTCTTGGTACTCCGTAGGTCTTTGGTGATTATATATGTCTACTGTGTTTGTATATGTCTGTTAACCCCAATATCATAATGAATTCAATCCTCACACCTTTCCTTTGGTGAACCATAAGTTTGTTTAATGAATCTGTGATTGCCCTTCTCCGTGGAAATATCTGCCCTGGTATCAATTTATAGGTAACACCTATAAGTGATATGATATGATATGTGTCTTTCACTTTCTGACTTACTCCAAGTCACGTGATTACTTCTTGACTCATCTACGGTGCTGCAAATGGCATTGTGTTCTTTTTTTCCTTGGCGAATATTCTGTCTTAGCGAGGTCCATTTTCTGCAATGTGATTCCCTGAGGGCTGAGGATTAGCTGACCTGGGCAGCCTGACCCTGCCGGCAAGCCCTCCCCAGGTGTGCCTGGGTTGAGGTCAATATAAACAGCACTCCAGGCAGCAATAGCCCCTGCAGCTGTGCCTGACTCCATATTCTCTGCCCCGTCAGCAGTCTCGGGGCTGTGCTGGTGGGAGGGTGTGAGGGTCCACGGCTTTGTGGGTGGCCCGGTGTGAGTGGGGCTCTGCTGGACTTTCTGCAGGAGTTGCCAGGCTGCCACCTGTAAAGAAGAGGATATGTCACCCATAACTTCCACTGGAGTATCTCTCCGGGCTGAGGTGAGGAAGGAAAAAAAGGAGTGGGGGCCGGGACAGGAGGGGTATCTCAGGCAGAGCAATGGAAAGCTTCCAGAAGAGCGCCCGTGGCCAGGACCATCCTGGCTGACCTGCAGGCACCAAGTTGCCCTGCTTGCTTTCGCTAGTGTGGCTCCACGGCCCTTCCTCTAGGCTTTCAAGCCCTTGTACATATTCAGGTGTTTCACCTGGGAAGGGTGGGAACAGTTCAGCAGCAGCTGGCCTGGGGCTCAGCTCACGTTTACTCACAGAGGCCTAGGCACGGTCTCCCAGCTTTGCAATAAGGACGCTCCTTGCGTGGGCGGGAGGGGCTGCTGGCTGTATGGGAGATGATTCCCCACCTCTGACCAATTTCAGAATTGTTTACCACTGGAGCAAGTGCCTTGGTAGTGTTTTCCTCTGTATAACTGTTAGGTTCAGTTTTTTTTTTTTTCTTTTTTGGTTCAAGTTAGATATTATTCCTCTTTTATGTATTTATAGATATAAGCATGGAAATAATTCATTCTTATAAATACATCAGTGTGAATGGAAGAACTTTTTTCTGTTTTATGTTTACATTTTATTTTTTAAAATTTTGAAATTTAATTTTATTTATTTATTTATACACTAGGTTATTATTAGTTATCTATTTTATGCATAGACATGTATACAGGTCAATCCCAATCTCCCAACTCTTCCCACCACCACCACCCCATGGCTTCCCCCACTGTGTGTCCATATGTTTGTTCTCTACCTCTGTGTCTCTATTTCTGCCCTGCAAACCAGTTCATCTCTACCATTTTTCTAGGTTCCACATATAGGCATTAATATACAATATTTGTTTTTCTCTTTCTGACTTACTTCACTCTGTATGACAGTCTCTAGATCCATCAACTTCTCTACAAATGACTCAGTTTCATTCCTTTTTATGGCTATATTTCATTTTATATATGTACCACATCTTTATCCATTCGTCTGTCTGTGGGCATTTAGGTTGCTTCCATTACCTGGCTATTGTAAATAGTGCTGCAATGAACATTGTGGTGAATGTGTCTCTGTGATTTATGGTTTTCTCTCGGTATCTGCCCAGAAGTGGGATTGCTGGATCCTATGGTAATTCTCTTTTTAGTTTTTTAAAGGAACCTCCATACTGTTCTCCATAGTGACTGTATCAATTTACATTCCCACCAATAGCGGAAGAGGGTTCCTTTTGTCCACACCCTCCCCAGAATTTGTTGTTTGTAGATTATCTGATGATGCCGATTCTAACAGGTGTGAGGTCTTACCTCATTGTAGTTTTGATTTGCATTTCTCTAATAATTAGTGATGTTGAGCAGCTTTTCATGTGCGTCTTGGCCATCTCTGTGTCTTCTTTGAAGAAACGTCTATTTAGATCTTCTGCCCATTTTTGTATTGGGTTGTTTGTTGTATTAAAATTAAGCTGCATGAGCTGTATATATATATTGGAGATTAAACCTTTGTCCATTGATTCGTTTGTGAACGTTTTCGCCCCTTCTGAGGGTTACCTTTTTCAATTCCCGTTTTTTTAACAAAGAAAGAAAGAAAGCCAAAGAATCAGAACACTAATGTGCGTGAAATATGCCTCTTGAAACTGTCGTTTTGAAATATGGACGTCTTTTGAATTTTTTGGTCGATATATGACCCCAGGATTTGTTTTCAGGGCAGGTGTCATTTACAGGCCTGTAATGATTTGGAATATCCACTGACCATTAGCGCTGGGATTAAAGCTGCTGTTGTGTGAAACGGCCACAAGGTGGCAGCAGTTCTCCTTTACCAAATCTGGTTACTAGGGCAGCAGAGCCTCAATGGAAGTCGCGTTCTAGATTGGAATGTAGAACGGAATGTGCCAGGAGAAAGCCCCTCAAGTTTGTCTCACTACTTCTTGTTCGTGTTTTTAATTTAATTTTTTTTTTTTCTTTTTGCGGTATGCAGGCCTCTCACCGTTGTGGCCTCTCCCGCTGCGGAGCACAGGCTCCGGACGCGCAGGCCCAGCGGCCATGGCTCACGGGCCCAGCCGCTCTGCGGCACATGGGATCCTCCCAGACCGGGACACGAACCCGCATCCCCTGCATCGGCAGGCGGACTCTCAACCACTGCGCCACCAGGGAGGCCCTAATTTAATTTTTTATTTTTTATTACAGCAAGTTTGAGTACAACGTTTAGCTTGTTGTAGGTGTGCAAGAGGTGGTTCTTTTACACATATACATATGTCTGTTCTTCCTGGGATCCTTTTCCCATGTTCGTTATGACAGAATGTTGAGTAGTCTTCTCTTGGTACTCCGTAGGTCTTTGGTGATTATATATGTCTACTGTGTTTGTATATGTCTGTTAACCCCAATATCATAATGAATTCAATCCTCACACCTTTCCTTTGGTGAACCATAAGTTTGTTTAATGAATCTGTGATTGCCCTTCTCCGTGGAAATATCTGCCCTGGTATCAATTTATAGGTAACACCTATAAGTGATATGATATGATATGTGTCTTTCACTTTCTGACTTACTCCAAGTCACGTGATTACCTCTAGACTCATCTACGGTGCTGCAAATGGCATTGTGTGCTTCTTTTCCTTGGCGAATATTCTGTCTTAGCAAGGTCCTTTTTCTGCAATGTGATTCCCTGAGGGCTGAGGATTAGCTGACCTGGGCAGCCTGACCCTGCCGGCAAGCCCTCCCCAGGTTTGCCTGGGTTGAGGTCAATATAAACAGCACTCCAGGCAGCAATAGCCCCTGCAGCTGTGCCTGACTCCATATTCTCTGCCCCGTCAGCAGTCTCGGGGCTGTGCTGGTGGGAGGGTGTGAGGGTCCACGGCTTTGTGGGTGGCCCGGTGTGAGTGGGGCTCTGCTGGACTTTCTGCAGGAGTTGCCAGGCTGCCACCTGTAAAGAAGAGGATGTGTCACCCATAACTTCCACTGGAATATCTCTCTGGGCTGAGGTGAGGAAGGAAAAAAAGGAGTGGGGGCCGGGACAGGAGGGGTATCTCAGGCAGGGCAATGGAAAGCTTCCAGAAGAGCGCCCGTGGCCAGGACAATCCTGGCTGACCAGCAGGCACCAAGGTGGCCTGCGTGCTGTCGCTGGTGTGGCTCCACGGCCCTTCCTCTAGGCTTTCAAGCCCTTGAACATATTCAGGTGTTTCACCTGGGAAGGGTGGGAACAGTTCAGCAGCAGCTGGCCTGGGGCTCAGCTCACGTTTACTCACAGAGGCCTCGACACGGTCCCCCACCTTTGCAATAAGGACGCTCCTTGCGTGGGTGGGCGGGGCTGCTGGCTGTATGGGAGATGATTCCCCACCTCTGACCAATTTCAGAATTGTTTACCACTGGAGCAAGTGCCTTGGTAGTGTTTTCCTCTGTATAACTGTTAGGTTCATTTTTTTTTTCTTTTTTGGTTCAAGTTAGATTTTATTCCTCTTTTATGTATTTATAGATATAAGCATGGAAATAATTCATTCTTATAAATACATCAGTGTGAATGGAAGAACATTTTTTCTGTTCTATTTTTACATTTTATTTTTAAAATTTTTGAAATTTAATTTTAATTATTTTTTTTATACAGTAGGTTATTATTAGTTATCTATTTTATGCATAGACATGTATACAGGTCAATCCCAATCTGCCAACTCATCCCACCACCACCAGCCCATGGCTTCCCCCACTTTGTGTCAATACGTTTGTTCTCTACCTCTGTGTCTCTATTTCTGCCCTGCAAACCAGTTCATCTGTAGCATTTTTCTAGGTTCCACATATAGGCATTAATATACAATATTTGTTTTTCTCTTTCTGACTTACTTCACTCTGTATGACAGTCTCTAGATCCATCAACTTCTCTACAAATGACCCAGTTTCATTCCTTTTTATGGCTGAGTAATATTCCATTTTATATATGTACCACATCTTTATCCATTCGTCTGTCTGTGGGCATTTAGGTTGCTTCCATTACCTGGCTATTGTAAATAGTGCTGCAATGAACATTGTGGTGAATGTGTCTCTGTGATTTATGGTTTTCTCTGGGTATATGCCCAGAAGTGGGATTGCTGGATCCTATGGTAATTCTCTTTTTAGTTTTTTAAAGGAACCTCCATACTGTTCTCCATAGTGACTGTATCAATTTACATTCCCACCAATAGCGGAAGAGGGTTCCTTTTGTCCACACCCTCCCCAGAATTTGTTGTTTGTAGATTATCTGATGATGCCGATTCTAACAGGTGTGAGGTCTTACCTCATTGTAGTTTTGATTTGCATTTCTCTAATAATTAGTGATGTTGAGCAGCTTTTCATGTGCGTCTTGGCCATCTCTGTGTCTTCTTTGAAGAAACGTCTATTTAGATCTTCTGCCCATTTTTGTATTGGGTTGTTTGTTGTATTAATATTAAGCTGCATGAGCTGTATATATATATTGGAGATTAAACCTTTGTCCATTGATTCGTTTGTGAACGTTTTCGCCCCTTCTGAGGGTTACCTTTTTCCATTCCCGTTTTTTTAACAAAGAAAGAAAGCAAGCCAAAGAATCAGAACACTAATGTGCGTGAAATATGCCTCTTGAAACTGTCGTTTTGAAATATGGACGTCTTTTGAATTTTTTGGTCGATATATGACCCCAGGATTTGTTTTCAGGGCAGGTGTCATTTACAGGCCTGTAATGATTTGGAATATCCACTGACCATTAGCGCTGGGATTAAAGCTGCTGTTGTGTGAAACGGCCACAAGGTGGCAGCAGTTCTCCCTTACCAAATCTGGTTACTAGGGCAGCAGAGCCTCAATGGAAGTCGCATTCTAGATTGGAATGTAGAACGGAATGTGCCAGGAGAAAGCCCCTCAAGTTTGTCTCACTACTTCTTGTTCGTGTTTTTAATTTAATTTTTTATTTTTTATTACAGCAAGTTTGAGTACAACGTTTAGCTTGTTGAAGGTGTGCAAGAGGTGGTTCTTTAACACATATACATATGTCTGTTCTTCCTGGGATCCTTTTCCCATGTACGTTATGACAGAATGTTGAGTAGTCTTCTCTTGGTACTCCGTAGGTCTTTGGTGATTATAAATGTCTACTGTGTTTGTATATGTCTGTTAACCCCAATATAGTAATGAATTCAATCCTCACACCTTTCCTTTGGTGAACCATAAGTTTGTTTAATGAATCTGTGATTGCCCTTCTCCGTGGAAATATCTGCCCTGGTATCAAATTATAGGTAACACCTATAAGTGATATGATATGATATGTGTCTTTCACTTTCTGACTTACTCCAAGTCACGTGATTACCTCTAGACTCATCTACGGTGCTGCAAATGGCATTGTGTGCTTCTTTTCCTTGGCGAATATTCTGTCTTAGCGAGGTCCATTTTCTGCAATGTGATTCCCTGAGGGCTGAGGATTAGCTGACCTGGGCAGCCTGACCCTGCCGGCAAGCCCTCCTAGGTGTGTCTGGGTTGAGGTCAATATAAACAGCACTCCAGGCAGCAATAGCCCCTGCAGCTGTGCCTGACTCCATATTCTCTGCCCCGTCAGCAGTCTCGGGGCTGTGCTGGTGGGAGGGTGTGAGGGTCCACGGCTTTGTGGGTGGCCCGGTGTGAGTGGGGCTCTGCTTGACTTTCTGCAGGAGTTGCCAGGCTGCCACCTGTAAAGAAGAGGATGTGTCACCCATAACTTCCACTGGAGTATCTCTCCGGGCTGAGGTGAGGAAGGAAAAAAAGGAGTGGGGGCCGGGACAGGAGGGGTATCTCAGGCAGGGCAATGGAAAGCTTCCAGAAGAGCGCCCGTGGCCAGGACCATCCTGGCTGACCTGCAGGCACCAAGTTGGCCTGCGTGCTTTCGCTGGTGTGGCTCCACGGCCCTTCCTCTAGGCTTTCAAGCCCTTGTACATATTCAGGTGTTTCACCTGGGAAGGGTGGGAACAGTTCAGCAGCAGCTGGCCTGGGGCTCAGCTCACGTTTACTCACAGAGGCCTCGGCACTGTCCCCCAGCTTTGCAATAAGGATGCTCTTTGCGTGGGCGGGTGGGGCTGCTGGCTGTATGGGAGATGATTCCCCACCTCTGACCAATTTCAGAATTGTTTACCACTGGAGCAAGTGCCTTGGTAGTGTTTTCCTCTGTATAACTGTTAGGTTCAGTTTTTTTTTTTTTCTTTTTTGGTTCAAGTTAGATTTTATTCCTCTTTTATGTATTTATAGATATAAGCATGGAAATAATTCATTCTTATAAATACATCAGTGTGAATGGAAGAACATTTTTTCTGTTTTATTTTTACATTTTATTTTTAAAAATTTTGAAATTTAATTTTATTTATTTTTTTATACACTAGGTTATTATTAGTTATCTATTTTATGCATAGACATGTATACAGGTCAATCCCAATCTCCCAACTCATCCCACCACCACCATCCCATTGCTTCCCCCACTTTGTGTCAATACGTTTGTTCTCTACCTCTGTGTCTCTATTTCTGCCCTGCAAACCAGTTCATCTGTAGCATTTTTCTAGGTTCCACATATAGGCATTAATATACAATATTTGTTTTTCTCTTTCTGACTTACTTCACTCTGTATGACAGTCTCTAGATCCATCAACTTCTCTACAAATGACCCAGTTTCATTCCTTTTTATGGCTGAGTAATATTCCATTTTATATATGCACCACATCTTTATCCATTCGTCTGTCTGTGGGCATTTAGGTTGCTTCCATTACCTGGCTATTGTAAATAGTGCTGCAATGAACATTGTGGTGAATGTGTCTCTGTGATTTATGGTTTTCTCTGGGTATATGCCCAGAAGTGGGATTGCTGGATCCTATGGTAATTCTCTTTTTAGTTTTTTAAAGGAACCTCCATACGGTTCTCCATAGTGACTGTATCAATTTACATTCCCACCAATAGCGGAAGAGGGTTCCTTTTGTCCACACCCTCCCCAGAATTTGTTGTTTGTAGATTATCTGATGATGCCGATTCTAACAGGTGTGAGGTCTTACCTCATTGTAGTTTTGATTTGCATTTCTCTAATAATTAGTGATGTTGAGCAGCTTTTCATGTGCGTCTTGGCCATCTCTGTGTCTTCTTTGAAGAAACGTCTATTTAGATCTTCTGCCCATTTTTGTATTGGGTTGTTTGTTGTATTAATATTAAGCTGCATGAGCTGTATATATATATTGGAGATTAAACCTTTGTCCATTGATTCGTTTGTGAACGTTTTCGCCCCTTCTGAGGCTTACCTTTTTCCATTCCCGTTTTTTTAACAAAGAAAGAAAGAAAGCAAAAGAAGCAGAACACCAATGTGCGTGAAATATGCCTCTTGAAACTGTCGTTTTGAAATATGGACGTCTTTTGAATTTTTTGGTCGATATATGACCCCAGGATTTGTTTTCAGGGCAGGTGTCATTTACAGGCCTGTAATGATTTGGAATATCCACTGACCATTAGCGCTGGGATTAAAGCTGCTGTTGTGTGAAACGGCCACAAGGTGGCAGCAGTTCTCCCTTACCAAATCTGGTTATTGGGCAGCAGAGCCTCAATGGAAGTCACGTTCTAGATTGGAATTTAGAACGGAATGTGCCAGGAGAAAGCCCCTCAAGTTTGTCTCACTACTTCTTGTTCCTGTTTTTAATTTAATTTTTTTATTTTTTATTACAGCAAGTTTGAGTACAACGTTTAGCTTGTTGTAGGTGTGCAAGAGGTGGTTCTTTTACACATATACATATGTCTGTTCTTCCTGGGATCCTTTTCCCATGTACGTTATGACAGAATGTTGAGTAGTCTTCTCTTGGTACTCCGTAGGTCTTTGGTGATTATATACGTCTACTGTGTTTGTATATGTCTGTTAACCCCAATATCGTAATGAATTCAATCCTCACACCTTTCCTTTGGTGAACCATAAGTTTGTTTAATGAATCTGTGATTGCCCTTCTCCGTGGAAATATCTGCCCTGGTATCAATTTATAGGTAACACCTATAAGTGATATGATATGATATGTGTCTTTCACTTTCTGACTTACTCCAAGTCACGTGATTACCTCTAGACTCATCTACGGTGCTGCAAATGGCATTGTGTGCTTCTTTTCCTTGGCGAATATTCTGTCTTAGCAAGGTCCATTTTCTGCAATGTGATTCCCTGAGGGCTGAGGATTAGCTGACCTGTGCAGCCTGACCCTGCCGGCAAGCCCTCCCCAGGTGTGCCTGGGTTGAGGTCAATATAAACAGCACTCCAGGCAGCAATAGCCCCTGCAGCTGTGCCTGACTCCATATTCTCTGCCCCGTCAGCAGTCTCGGGGCTGTGCTGGTGGGAGGGTGTGAGGGTCCACGGCTTTGTGGGTGGCCCGGTGTGAGTGGGGCTCTGCTGGACTTTCTGCAGGAGTTGCCAGGCTGCCACCTGTAAAGAAGAGGATGTGTCACCCATAACTTCCACTGGAATATCTCTCCGGGCTGAGGTGAGGAAGGAAAAAAAGGAGTGGTGGCCGGGACAGGAGGGGTACCACAGGCAGGGCAATGGAAAGCTTCCAGAAGAGCGCCCGTGGCCAGGACCATCCTGGCTGACCTGCAGGCACCAAGGTGGCCTGCGTGCTGTCGCTGGTGTGGCTCCACGGCCCTTCCTCTAGGCTTTCAAGCCCTTGTACATATTCAGGTGTTTCACCTGGGAAGGGTGGGAACAGTTCAGCAGCAGCTGGCCTGGGGCTCAGCTCACGTTTACTCACAGAGGCCTCGGCACGGTCCCCGAGCTTGGCAATAAGGACGCTCCTTGCGTGGGCGGGCGGGGCTGCTGGCTTTATGGGAGATGATTCCCCACCTCTGACCAATTTCAGAATTGTTTACCACTGGAGCAAGTGCCTTGGTAGTGTTTTCCTCTGTATAACTCTTAGGTTCAGATTTTTTTTTCTTTTTTGGTTCAAGTTAGATATTATTCCTCTTTTATGTATTTATGGATATAAGCATGGAAATAATTCATTCTTATAAATACATCAGTGTGAATGGAAGAACATTTTTTCTGTTTTATTTTTACATTTTATTTTTAAAATTTTTGAAATTTAATTTTATTTATTTTTTTTATACAGTAGGTTATTATTAGTTATCTATTTTATGCATAGACATGTATACAGGTCAATCCCAATCTCCCAACTCATCCCACCACCACCACCCCATGGCTTCCCCCACTTTGTGTCCATACGTTTGTTCTCTACCTCTGTGTCTCTATTTCTGCCCTGCAAACCAGTTCATCTGTAGCATATTTCTAGGTTCCACATATAGGCATTAATATACAATATTTGTTTTTCTCTTTCTGACTTACTTCACTCTGTATGACAGTCTCTAGTTCCATCAACTTCTCTACAAATGACCCAGTTTCATTCCTTTTTATGGCTGAGTAATATTCCATTTTATATATGTACCACATCTTTATCCATTCGTCTGTCTGTGGGCATTTAGGTTGCTTCCATTACCTGGCTATTGTAAATAGTGCTGCAATGAACATTGTGGTGAATGTGTCTCTGTGATTTATGGTTTTCTCTGAGTATATGCCCAGAAGTGGGATTGCTGGATCCTATGGTAATTCTCTTTTTAGTTTTTTAAAGGAACCTCCATACTGTTCTCCATAGTGACTGTATCAATTTACATTCCCACCAATAGCGGAAGAGGGTTCCTTTTGTCCACACCCTCCCCAGAATTTGTTGTTTGTAGATTATCTGATGATGCCGATTCTAACAGGTGTGAGGTCTTACCTCATTGTAGTTTTGATTTGCATTTCTCTAATAATTAGTGATGTTGAGCAGCTTTTCATGTGCGTCTTGGCCATCTCTGTGTCTTCTTAGAAGAAACGTCTATTTAGATCTTCTGCCCATTTTTGTATTGGGTTGTTTGTTTTATTAATATTAACCTGCATGAGCTGTTTATATATATTGGAGATTAAACCTTTGTCCATTGATTCGTTTGTGAAAGTTTTCGCCCATTCTGAGGGTTGCCTTTTTCCATTCCCGTTTTTTAACACAGAAAGAAAGAAATCAAAAGAAGCAGAACACTAATGTGCGTGAAATATGCCTCTTGAAACTGTCGTTTTGAAATATGGACGTCTTTTGAATTTTTTGGTCGATATATGACCCCAGGATTTGTTTTCAGGGCAGGTGTCATTTACAGGCCTGTAATGATTTGGAATATCCACTGACCATTAGCACTGGGATTAAAGCTGCTGTTGTGTGAAACGGCCACAAGGTGGCAGCAGTTCTCCCTTACCAAATCTGGTTACTAGGGCAGCAGAGCCTCAATGGAAGTCGCGTTCTAGATTGGAATGTAGAGCGGAATGTACCAGTAGAAAGCCCCTCAAGTTTGTCTCACTACTTCTTGTTCGTGTTTTTAATTTAATTTTTTATTTTTTATTAAAGCACGTTTGAGTACAACGTTTAGTTTGTTGTAGGTGTGCAAGAGGTGGTTCTTTTACACATATACATATGTCTGTTCTTCCTGGGATCCTTTTCCCATGTTCGTTATGACAGAATGTTGAGTAGTCTTCTCTTGGTACTCCGTAGGTCTTTGGTGATTATATACGTCTACTGTGTTTGTATATGTTTGTTAACCACAATATCATAATGAATTCAATCCTCACACCTTTCCTTTGGTGAACCATAAGTTTGTTTAATGAATCTGTGATTGCCCTTCTCCATGGAAATATCTGCCCTGGTATCAATTTATAGGTAACACCTATAAGTGATATGATATGATATGTGTCTTTCACTTTCTGACTTACTCCAAGTCACGTGATTACCTCTAGACTCATCTACGGTGCTGCAAATGGCATTGTGTGCTTCTTTTCCTTGGCGAATATTCTGTCTTAGCGAGGTCCATTTTCTGCAATGTGATTCCCTGAGGGCTGAGGATTAGCTGACCTGGGCAGCCTGACCCTGCCGGCAAGCCCTCCCCAGGTGTGCCTGGGTTGAGGTCAATATAAACAGCAGTCCAGGCAGCAATAGCCCCTGCAGCTGTGCCTGACTCCATATTCTCTGCCCCGTCAGCAGTCTCGGGGCTGTGCTGGTGGGAGGGTGTGAGGGTCCACGGCTTTGTGGGTGGCCCGGTGTGAGTGGGGCTCTGCTGGACTTTCTGCAGGAGTTGCCAGGCTGCCACCTGTAAAGAAGAGGATGTATCACCAATAACTTCCACTGGAGTATCTCTCCGGGCTGAGGTGAGGAAGGAAAAAAAGGAGTGGGGGCCGGGACAGGAGAGGTATCTCAGGCAGGGCAATGGAAAGCTTCCAGAAGAGCGCCCGTGGCCAGGACCATCCTGGCTGACCTGCAGGCACCAAGTTGGCCTGCGTGCTGTCGCTGGTGTGGCTCCACGGCCCTTCCTCTAGGCTTTCAAGCCCTTGTACATATTCAGGTGTTTCACCTGGGAAGGGTGGGAACAGTTCAGCAGCAGCTGGCCTGGGGCTCAGCTCACGTTTACTCACAGAGGCCTCGGCACGGACCCCCAGCTTTGCAATAAGGACGGTCCTTGCGTGGGCGGGTGGGGATGCTGGCTGTATGGGAGATGATTCCCCACCTCTGACCACTTTCAGAATTGTTTACCACTGGAGCAAGTGCCTTGGTAGTGTTTTCCTCTGTATAACTGTTAGGTTCAGTTTTTTTTTTTCTTTTTTGGTTCAAGTTAGATTTTATTCCTCTTTTATGTATTTATAGATATAAGCAAGGAAATAATTCATTCTTATAAATACATCCGTGTGAATGGAAGAACTTTTTTTCTGTTTTATTTTTACATTTTATTTTTAAAAATTTTGAAATTTAATTTTATTTATTTTTTATACACTAGGTTATTATTAGTTATCTATTTTATGCATATACATGTATACAGGTCAATCCCAATCTCCCAACTCATCCCACCACCACCACCCCATGGCTTCCCCCACTTTGTGTCGATACGTTTGTTCTCTGCCTCTGTGTCTCTATTTCTGCCCTGCAAACCAGTTCATCTGTAGCATTTTTCTAGGTTCCACTTATAGGCATTAATATACAATATTTGTTTTTCTCTTTCTGACTTACTTCACTCTGTATGACTGTCTCTAGATCCATCAACTTCTCTACAAGTGACTCAGTTTCATTCCTTTTTATGGCTGAGTAATATTCCATTTTATATATGTACCACATCTTTATCCATTCGTCTGTCTGTGGCCATTTAGGTTGCTTCCATTACCTGGCTATTGTAAATAGTGCTGCAATGAACATTGTGGTGAATGTGTCTCTGTGATTTATGGTTTTCTCTCGGTATCTGCCCAGAAGAGGGATTGCTGGATCCTATGGTAATTCTCTTTTTAGTTTTTTAAAGGAACCTCCATACTGTTCTCCATAGTGACTGTATCAATTTACATTCCCACCAATAGCGGAAGAGGGTTCCTTTTGTCCACACCCTCCCCAGAATTTGTTGTTTGTAGATTATCTGATGATGCCGATTCTAACAGGTGTGAGGTCTTACCTCATTGTAGTTTTGATTTGCATTTCTCTAATAATTAGTGATGTTGAGCAGCTTTTCATGTGCGTCTTGGCCATCTCTGTGTCTTCTTTGAAGAAACGTCTATTTAGATCTTCTGCCCATTTTTGTATTGGGTTGTTTGTTTTATTAATATTAAGCTGCATGAGCTGTATATATATATTGGAGATTAATCCTTTGTCCATTGATTCGTTTGTGAACGTTTTCGCCCCTTCTGAGGGTTACCTTTTTCCATTCCCGTTTTTTTAACAAAGAAAGAAAGAAAGCAAAAGAATCAGAACACTAATGTGCGTGAAATATGCCTCTTGAAACTGTCGTTTTGAAATATGGACGTCTTTTGAATTTTTTGGTCGATATATGACCCCAGGATTTGTTTTCAGGGCAGGTGTCATTTACAGGCCTGTAATGATTTGGAATATCCACTGACCATTAGCGCTGGGATTAAAGCTGCTGTTGTGTGAAACGGCCACATGTGGCAACAGTTCTCCCTTACCAAATCTGGTTACTAGGGCAGCAGAGCCTCAATGGAAGTCGCGTTCTAGATTGGAATGTAGAACGGAATGTGCCAGGAGAAAGCCCCTCAAGTTTGTCTCACTACTTCTTGTTCGTGTTTTTAATTTAATTTTTTATTTTTTATTACAGCAAGTTTGAGTACAACGTTTAGCATGTTGTAGGTGTGCAAGAGGTGGTTCTTTTACACATATACATATGTCTGTTCTTCCTGGGATCCTTTTCCCATGTACGTTATGACAGAATGTTCAGTAGTCTTCTCTTGGTACTCCGTAGGTCTTTGGTGATTATATATGTCTACTGTGTTTGTATATGTCTGTTAACCCCAATATCGTAATGAATTCAATCCTCACACCTTTCCTTTGGTGAACCATAAGTTTGTTTAATGAATCTGTGATTGCCCTTCTCTGTGGAAATATCTGCCCTGGTATCAATTTATAGGTAACACCTATAAGTGATATGATATGATATGTGTCTTTCACTTTCTGACTTACTCCAAGTCACGTGATTACCTCTAGACTCATCTACGGTGCTGCAAATGGCATTGTTTGCTTTTTTTCCTTGGCGAATATTCTGTCTTAGCGAGGTCCATTTTCTGCAATGTGATTCCCTGAGGGCTGAGGATTAGCTGACCTGGGCAGCCTGACCCTGCCGGCAAGCCCTCCCCAGGTGTGCCTGGGTTGAGGTCAATATAAACAACACTCCAGGCAGCAATAGCCCCTGCAGCTGTGCCTGACTCCATATTCTCTGCCCCGTCAGCAGTCTCGGGGCTGTGCTGGTGGGAGGGTGTGAGGGTCCACGGCTTTGTGGGTGGCCCGGTGTGAGTGGGGCTCTGCTGGACTTTCTGCAGGAGTTGCCAGGCTGCCACCTGTAAAGAAGAGGATATGTCACCCATAACTTCCACTGGAGTATCTCTCCGGGCTGAGGTGAGGAAGGAAAAAAAGGAGTGGGGGCCGGGACAGGAGGGGTATCTCAGGCAGAGCAATGGAAAGCTTCCAGAAGAGCGCCCGTGGCCAGGACCATCCTGGCTGACCTGCAGGCACCAAGTTGCCCTGCTTGCTTTCGCTAGTGTGGCTCCACGGCCCTTCCTCTAGGCTTTCAAGCCCTTGTACATATTCAGGTGTTTCACCTGGGAAGGGTGGGAACAGTTCAGCAGCAGCTGGCCTGGGGCTCAGCTCACGTTTACTCACAGAGGCCTAGGCACGGTCTCCCAGCTTTGCAATAAGGACGCTCCTTGCGTGGGCGGGAGGGGCTGCTGGCTGTATGGGAGATGATTCCCCACCTCTGACCAATTTCAGAATTGTTTACCACTGGAGCAAGTGCCTTGGTAGTGTTTTCCTCTGTATAACTGTTAGGTTCAGTTTTTTTTTTTTTCTTTTTTGGTTCAAGTTAGATATTATTCCTCTTTTATGTATTTATAGATATAAGCATGGAAATAATTCATTCTTATAAATACATCAGTGTGAATGGAAGAACTTTTTTCTGTTTTATGTTTACATTTTATTTTTTAAAATTTTGAAATTTAATTTTATTTATTTATTTATACACTAGGTTATTATTAGTTATCTATTTTATGCATAGACATGTATACAGGTCAATCCCAATCTCCCAACTCTTCCCACCACCACCACCCCATGGCTTCCCCCACTGTGTGTCCATATGTTTGTTCTCTACCTCTGTGTCTCTATTTCTGCCCTGCAAACCAGTTCATCTCTACCATTTTTCTAGGTTCCACATATAGGCATTAATATACAATATTTGTTTTTCTCTTTCTGACTTACTTCACTCTGTATGACAGTCTCTAGATCCATCAACTTCTCTACAAATGACTCAGTTTCATTCCTTTTTATGGCTATATTTCATTTTATATATGTACCACATCTTTATCCATTCGTCTGTCTGTGGGCATTTAGGTTGCTTCCATTACCTGGCTATTGTAAATAGTGCTGCAATGAACATTGTGGTGAATGTGTCTCTGTGATTTATGGTTTTCTCTCGGTATCTGCCCAGAAGTGGGATTGCTGGATCCTATGGTAATTCTCTTTTTAGTTTTTTAAAGGAACCTCCATACTGTTCTCCATAGTGACTGTATCAATTTACATTCCCACCAATAGCGGAAGAGGGTTCCTTTTGTCCACACCCTCCCCAGAATTTGTTGTTTGTAGATTATCTGATGATGCCGATTCTAACAGGTGTGAGGTCTTACCTCATTGTAGTTTTGATTTGCATTTCTCTAATAATTAGTGATGTTGAGCAGCTTTTCATGTGCGTCTTGGCCATCTCTGTGTCTTCTTTGAAGAAACGTCTATTTAGATCTTCTGCCCATTTTTGTATTGGGTTGTTTGTTGTATTAAAATTAAGCTGCATGAGCTGTATATATATATTGGAGATTAAACCTTTGTCCATTGATTCGTTTGTGAACGTTTTCGCCCCTTCTGAGGGTTACCTTTTTCAATTCCCGTTTTTTTAACAAAGAAAGAAAGAAAGCCAAAGAATCAGAACACTAATGTGCGTGAAATATGCCTCTTGAAACTGTCGTTTTGAAATATGGACGTCTTTTGAATTTTTTGGTCGATATATGACCCCAGGATTTGTTTTCAGGGCAGGT
Organism: Mesoplodon bidens; assembly: GCF_964165515.1. Classification (NCBI taxonomy): domain Eukaryota; kingdom Metazoa; phylum Chordata; class Mammalia; order Artiodactyla; family Ziphiidae; genus Mesoplodon; species Mesoplodon bidens. The sequence goes on from NW_027671286.1 coordinate 1,566,644, forward strand.
GTCATTTACAGGCCTGTAATGATTTGGAATATCCACTGACCATTAGCGCTGGGATTAAAGCTGCTGTTGTGTGAAACGGCCACAAGGTGGCAGCAGTTCTCCTTTACCAAATCTGGTTACTAGGGCAGCAGAGCCTCAATGGAAGTCGCGTTCTAGATTGGAATGTAGAACGGAATGTGCCAGGAGAAAGCCCCTCAAGTTTGTCTCACTACTTCTTGTTCGTGTTTTTAATTTAATTTTTTTTTTTTCTTTTTGCGGTATGCAGGCCTCTCACCGTTGTGGCCTCTCCCGCTGCGGAGCACAGGCTCCGGACGCGCAGGCCCAGCGGCCATGGCTCACGGGCCCAGCCGCTCTGCGGCACATGGGATCCTCCCAGACCGGGACACGAACCCGCATCCCCTGCATCGGCAGGCGGACTCTCAACCACTGCGCCACCAGGGAGGCCCTAATTTAATTTTTTATTTTTTATTACAGCAAGTTTGAGTACAACGTTTAGCTTGTTGTAGGTGTGCAAGAGGTGGTTCTTTTACACATATACATATGTCTGTTCTTCCTGGGATCCTTTTCCCATGTTCGTTATGACAGAATGTTGAGTAGTCTTCTCTTGGTACTCCGTAGGTCTTTGGTGATTATATATGTCTACTGTGTTTGTATATGTCTGTTAACCCCAATATCATAATGAATTCAATCCTCACACCTTTCCTTTGGTGAACCATAAGTTTGTTTAATGAATCTGTGATTGCCCTTCTCCGTGGAAATATCTGCCCTGGTATCAATTTATAGGTAACACCTATAAGTGATATGATATGATATGTGTCTTTCACTTTCTGACTTACTCCAAGTCACGTGATTACCTCTAGACTCATCTACGGTGCTGCAAATGGCATTGTGTGCTTCTTTTCCTTGGCGAATATTCTGTCTTAGCAAGGTCCTTTTTCTGCAATGTGATTCCCTGAGGGCTGAGGATTAGCTGACCTGGGCAGCCTGACCCTGCCGGCAAGCCCTCCCCAGGTTTGCCTGGGTTGAGGTCAATATAAACAGCACTCCAGGCAGCAATAGCCCCTGCAGCTGTGCCTGACTCCATATTCTCTGCCCCGTCAGCAGTCTCGGGGCTGTGCTGGTGGGAGGGTGTGAGGGTCCACGGCTTTGTGGGTGGCCCGGTGTGAGTGGGGCTCTGCTGGACTTTCTGCAGGAGTTGCCAGGCTGCCACCTGTAAAGAAGAAGATGTGTCACCCATAACTTCCACTGGAATATCTCTCTGGGCTGAGGTGAGGAAGGAAAAAAAGGAGTGGGGGCCGGGACAGGAGGGGTATCTCAGGCAGGGCAATGGAAAGCTTCCAGAAGAGCGCCCGTGGCCAGGACAATCCTGGCTGACCAGCAGGCACCAAGGTGGCCTGCGTGCTGTCGCTGGTGTGGCTCCACGGCCCTTCCTCTAGGCTTTCAAGCCCTTGAACATATTCAGGTGTTTCACCTGGGAAGGGTGGGAACAGTTCAGCAGCAGCTGGCCTGGGGCTCAGCTCACGTTTACTCACAGAGGCCTCGACACGGTCCCCCACCTTTGCAATAAGGACGCTCCTTGCGTGGGTGGGCGGGGCTGCTGGCTGTATGGGAGATGATTCCCCACCTCTGACCAATTTCAGAATTGTTTACCACTGGAGCAAGTGCCTTGGTAGTGTTTTCCTCTGTATAACTGTTAGGTTCATTTTTTTTTTCTTTTTTGGTTCAAGTTAGATTTTATTCCTCTTTTATGTATTTATAGATATAAGCATGGAAATAATTCATTCTTATAAATACATCAGTGTGAATGGAAGAACATTTTTTCTGTTCTATTTTTACATTTTATTTTTAAAATTTTTGAAATTTAATTTTAATTATTTTTTTTATACAGTAGGTTATTATTAGTTATCTATTTTATGCATAGACATGTATACAGGTCAATCCCAATCTGCCAACTCATCCCACCACCACCAGCCCATGGCTTCCCCCACTTTGTGTCAATACGTTTGTTCTCTACCTCTGTGTCTCTATTTCTGCCCTGCAAACCAGTTCATCTGTAGCATTTTTCTAGGTTCCACATATAGGCATTAATATACAATATTTGTTTTTCTCTTTCTGACTTACTTCACTCTGTATGACAGTCTCTAGATCCATCAACTTCTCTACAAATGACCCAGTTTCATTCCTTTTTATGGCTGAGTAATATTCCATTTTATATATGTACCACATCTTTATCCATTCGTCTGTCTGTGGGCATTTAGGTTGCTTCCATTACCTGGCTATTGTAAATAGTGCTGCAATGAACATTGTGGTGAATGTGTCTCTGTGATTTATGGTTTTCTCTGGGTATATGCCCAGAAGTGGGATTGCTGGATCCTATGGTAATTCTCTTTTTAGTTTTTTAAAGGAACCTCCATACTGTTCTCCATAGTGACTGTATCAATTTACATTCCCACCAATAGCGGAAGAGGGTTCCTTTTGTCCACACCCTCCCCAGAATTTGTTGTTTGTAGATTATCTGATGATGCCGATTCTAACAGGTGTGAGGTCTTACCTCATTGTAGTTTTGATTTGCATTTCTCTAATAATTAGTGATGTTGAGCAGCTTTTCATGTGCGTCTTGGCCATCTCTGTGTCTTCTTTGAAGAAACGTCTATTTAGATCTTCTGCCCATTTTTGTATTGGGTTGTTTGTTGTATTAATATTAAGCTGCATGAGCTGTATATATATATTGGAGATTAAACCTTTGTCCATTGATTCGTTTGTGAACGTTTTCGCCCCTTCTGAGGGTTACCTTTTTCCATTCCCGTTTTTTTAACAAAGAAAGAAAGCAAGCCAAAGAATCAGAACACTAATGTGCGTGAAATATGCCTCTTGAAACTGTCGTTTTGAAATATGGACGTCTTTTGAATTTTTTGGTCGATATATGACCCCAGGATTTGTTTTCAGGGCAGGTGTCATTTACAGGCCTGTAATGATTTGGAATATCCACTGACCATTAGCGCTGGGATTAAAGCTGCTGTTGTGTGAAACGGCCACAAGGTGGCAGCAGTTCTCCCTTACCAAATCTGGTTACTAGGGCAGCAGAGCCTCAATGGAAGTCGCATTCTAGATTGGAATGTAGAACGGAATGTGCCAGGAGAAAGCCCCTCAAGTTTGTCTCACTACTTCTTGTTCGTGTTTTTAATTTAATTTTTTATTTTTTATTACAGCAAGTTTGAGTACAACGTTTAGCTTGTTGAAGGTGTGCAAGAGGTGGTTCTTTAACACATATACATATGTCTGTTCTTCCTGGGATCCTTTTCCCATGTACGTTATGACAGAATGTTGAGTAGTCTTCTCTTGGTACTCCGTAGGTCTTTGGTGATTATAAATGTCTACTGTGTTTGTATATGTCTGTTAACCCCAATATAGTAATGAATTCAATCCTCACACCTTTCCTTTGGTGAACCATAAGTTTGTTTAATGAATCTGTGATTGCCCTTCTCCGTGGAAATATCTGCCCTGGTATCAAATTATAGGTAACACCTATAAGTGATATGATATGATATGTGTCTTTCACTTTCTGACTTACTCCAAGTCACGTGATTACCTCTAGACTCATCTACGGTGCTGCAAATGGCATTGTGTGCTTCTTTTCCTTGGCGAATATTCTGTCTTAGCGAGGTCCATTTTCTGCAATGTGATTCCCTGAGGGCTGAGGATTAGCTGACCTGGGCAGCCTGACCCTGCCGGCAAGCCCTCCTAGGTGTGTCTGGGTTGAGGTCAATATAAACAGCACTCCAGGCAGCAATAGCCCCTGCAGCTGTGCCTGACTCCATATTCTCTGCCCCGTCAGCAGTCTCGGGGCTGTGCTGGTGGGAGGGTGTGAGGGTCCACGGCTTTGTGGGTGGCCCGGTGTGAGTGGGGCTCTGCTTGACTTTCTGCAGGAGTTGCCAGGCTGCCACCTGTAAAGAAGAGGATGTGTCACCCATAACTTCCACTGGAGTATCTCTCCGGGCTGAGGTGAGGAAGGAAAAAAAGGAGTGGGGGCCGGGACAGGAGGGGTATCTCAGGCAGGGCAATGGAAAGCTTCCAGAAGAGCGCCCGTGGCCAGGACCATCCTGGCTGACCTGCAGGCACCAAGTTGGCCTGCGTGCTTTCGCTGGTGTGGCTCCACGGCCCTTCCTCTAGGCTTTCAAGCCCTTGTACATATTCAGGTGTTTCACCTGGGAAGGGTGGGAACAGTTCAGCAGCAGCTGGCCTGGGGCTCAGCTCACGTTTACTCACAGAGGCCTCGGCACTGTCCCCCAGCTTTGCAATAAGGATGCTCTTTGCGTGGGCGGGTGGGGCTGCTGGCTGTATGGGAGATGATTCCCCACCTCTGACCAATTTCAGAATTGTTTACCACTGGAGCAAGTGCCTTGGTAGTGTTTTCCTCTGTATAACTGTTAGGTTCAGTTTTTTTTTTTTTCTTTTTTGGTTCAAGTTAGATTTTATTCCTCTTTTATGTATTTATAGATATAAGCATGGAAATAATTCATTCTTATAAATACATCAGTGTGAATGGAAGAACATTTTTTCTGTTTTATTTTTACATTTTATTTTTAAAAATTTTGAAATTTAATTTTATTTATTTTTTTATACACTAGGTTATTATTAGTTATCTATTTTATGCATAGACATGTATACAGGTCAATCCCAATCTCCCAACTCATCCCACCACCACCATCCCATTGCTTCCCCCACTTTGTGTCAATACGTTTGTTCTCTACCTCTGTGTCTCTATTTCTGCCCTGCAAACCAGTTCATCTGTAGCATTTTTCTAGGTTCCACATATAGGCATTAATATACAATATTTGTTTTTCTCTTTCTGACTTACTTCACTCTGTATGACAGTCTCTAGATCCATCAACTTCTCTACAAATGACCCAGTTTCATTCCTTTTTATGGCTGAGTAATATTCCATTTTATATATGCACCACATCTTTATCCATTCGTCTGTCTGTGGGCATTTAGGTTGCTTCCATTACCTGGCTATTGTAAATAGTGCTGCAATGAACATTGTGGTGAATGTGTCTCTGTGATTTATGGTTTTCTCTGGGTATATGCCCAGAAGTGGGATTGCTGGATCCTATGGTAATTCTCTTTTTAGTTTTTTAAAGGAACCTCCATACGGTTCTCCATAGTGACTGTATCAATTTACATTCCCACCAATAGCGGAAGAGGGTTCCTTTTGTCCACACCCTCCCCAGAATTTGTTGTTTGTAGATTATCTGATGATGCCGATTCTAACAGGTGTGAGGTCTTACCTCATTGTAGTTTTGATTTGCATTTCTCTAATAATTAGTGATGTTGAGCAGCTTTTCATGTGCGTCTTGGCCATCTCTGTGTCTTCTTTGAAGAAACGTCTATTTAGATCTTCTGCCCATTTTTGTATTGGGTTGTTTGTTGTATTAATATTAAGCTGCATGAGCTGTATATATATATTGGAGATTAAACCTTTGTCCATTGATTCGTTTGTGAACGTTTTCGCCCCTTCTGAGGCTTACCTTTTTCCATTCCCGTTTTTTTAACAAAGAAAGAAAGAAAGCAAAAGAAGCAGAACACCAATGTGCGTGAAATATGCCTCTTGAAACTGTCGTTTTGAAATATGGACGTCTTTTGAATTTTTTGGTCGATATATGACCCCAGGATTTGTTTTCAGGGCAGGTGTCATTTACAGGCCTGTAATGATTTGGAATATCCACTGACCATTAGCGCTGGGATTAAAGCTGCTGTTGTGTGAAACGGCCACAAGGTGGCAGCAGTTCTCCCTTACCAAATCTGGTTATTGGGCAGCAGAGCCTCAATGGAAGTCACGTTCTAGATTGGAATTTAGAACGGAATGTGCCAGGAGAAAGCCCCTCAAGTTTGTCTCACTACTTCTTGTTCCTGTTTTTAATTTAATTTTTTTATTTTTTATTACAGCAAGTTTGAGTACAACGTTTAGCTTGTTGTAGGTGTGCAAGAGGTGGTTCTTTTACACATATACATATGTCTGTTCTTCCTGGGATCCTTTTCCCATGTACGTTATGACAGAATGTTGAGTAGTCTTCTCTTGGTACTCCGTAGGTCTTTGGTGATTATATACGTCTACTGTGTTTGTATATGTCTGTTAACCCCAATATCGTAATGAATTCAATCCTCACACCTTTCCTTTGGTGAACCATAAGTTTGTTTAATGAATCTGTGATTGCCCTTCTCCGTGGAAATATCTGCCCTGGTATCAATTTATAGGTAACACCTATAAGTGATATGATATGATATGTGTCTTTCACTTTCTGACTTACTCCAAGTCACGTGATTACCTCTAGACTCATCTACGGTGCTGCAAATGGCATTGTGTGCTTCTTTTCCTTGGCGAATATTCTGTCTTAGCAAGGTCCATTTTCTGCAATGTGATTCCCTGAGGGCTGAGGATTAGCTGACCTGTGCAGCCTGACCCTGCCGGCAAGCCCTCCCCAGGTGTGCCTGGGTTGAGGTCAATATAAACAGCACTCCAGGCAGCAATAGCCCCTGCAGCTGTGCCTGACTCCATATTCTCTGCCCCGTCAGCAGTCTCGGGGCTGTGCTGGTGGGAGGGTGTGAGGGTCCACGGCTTTGTGGGTGGCCCGGTGTGAGTGGGGCTCTGCTGGACTTTCTGCAGGAGTTGCCAGGCTGCCACCTGTAAAGAAGAGGATGTGTCACCCATAACTTCCACTGGAATATCTCTCCGGGCTGAGGTGAGGAAGGAAAAAAAGGAGTGGTGGCCGGGACAGGAGGGGTACCACAGGCAGGGCAATGGAAAGCTTCCAGAAGAGCGCCCGTGGCCAGGACCATCCTGGCTGACCTGCAGGCACCAAGGTGGCCTGCGTGCTGTCGCTGGTGTGGCTCCACGGCCCTTCCTCTAGGCTTTCAAGCCCTTGTACATATTCAGGTGTTTCACCTGGGAAGGGTGGGAACAGTTCAGCAGCAGCTGGCCTGGGGCTCAGCTCACGTTTACTCACAGAGGCCTCGGCACGGTCCCCGAGCTTGGCAATAAGGACGCTCCTTGCGTGGGCGGGCGGGGCTGCTGGCTTTATGGGAGATGATTCCCCACCTCTGACCAATTTCAGAATTGTTTACCACTGGAGCAAGTGCCTTGGTAGTGTTTTCCTCTGTATAACTCTTAGGTTCAGATTTTTTTTTCTTTTTTGGTTCAAGTTAGATATTATTCCTCTTTTATGTATTTATGGATATAAGCATGGAAATAATTCATTCTTATAAATACATCAGTGTGAATGGAAGAACATTTTTTCTGTTTTATTTTTACATTTTATTTTTAAAATTTTTGAAATTTAATTTTATTTATTTTTTTTATACAGTAGGTTATTATTAGTTATCTATTTTATGCATAGACATGTATACAGGTCAATCCCAATCTCCCAACTCATCCCACCACCACCACCCCATGGCTTCCCCCACTTTGTGTCCATACGTTTGTTCTCTACCTCTGTGTCTCTATTTCTGCCCTGCAAACCAGTTCATCTGTAGCATATTTCTAGGTTCCACATATAGGCATTAATATACAATATTTGTTTTTCTCTTTCTGACTTACTTCACTCTGTATGACAGTCTCTAGTTCCATCAACTTCTCTACAAATGACCCAGTTTCATTCCTTTTTATGGCTGAGTAATATTCCATTTTATATATGTACCACATCTTTATCCATTCGTCTGTCTGTGGGCATTTAGGTTGCTTCCATTACCTGGCTATTGTAAATAGTGCTGCAATGAACATTGTGGTGAATGTGTCTCTGTGATTTATGGTTTTCTCTGAGTATATGCCCAGAAGTGGGATTGCTGGATCCTATGGTAATTCTCTTTTTAGTTTTTTAAAGGAACCTCCATACTGTTCTCCATAGTGACTGTATCAATTTACATTCCCACCAATAGCGGAAGAGGGTTCCTTTTGTCCACACCCTCCCCAGAATTTGTTGTTTGTAGATTATCTGATGATGCCGATTCTAACAGGTGTGAGGTCTTACCTCATTGTAGTTTTGATTTGCATTTCTCTAATAATTAGTGATGTTGAGCAGCTTTTCATGTGCGTCTTGGCCATCTCTGTGTCTTCTTAGAAGAAACGTCTATTTAGATCTTCTGCCCATTTTTGTATTGGGTTGTTTGTTTTATTAATATTAACCTGCATGAGCTGTTTATATATATTGGAGATTAAACCTTTGTCCATTGATTCGTTTGTGAAAGTTTTCGCCCATTCTGAGGGTTGCCTTTTTCCATTCCCGTTTTTTAACACAGAAAGAAAGAAATCAAAAGAAGCAGAACACTAATGTGCGTGAAATATGCCTCTTGAAACTGTCGTTTTGAAATATGGACGTCTTTTGAATTTTTTGGTCGATATATGACCCCAGGATTTGTTTTCAGGGCAGGTGTCATTTACAGGCCTGTAATGATTTGGAATATCCACTGACCATTAGCACTGGGATTAAAGCTGCTGTTGTGTGAAACGGCCACAAGGTGGCAGCAGTTCTCCCTTACCAAATCTGGTTACTAGGGCAGCAGAGCCTCAATGGAAGTCGCGTTCTAGATTGGAATGTAGAGCGGAATGTACCAGTAGAAAGCCCCTCAAGTTTGTCTCACTACTTCTTGTTCGTGTTTTTAATTTAATTTTTTATTTTTTATTAAAGCACGTTTGAGTACAACGTTTAGTTTGTTGTAGGTGTGCAAGAGGTGGTTCTTTTACACATATACATATGTCTGTTCTTCCTGGGATCCTTTTCCCATGTTCGTTATGACAGAATGTTGAGTAGTCTTCTCTTGGTACTCCGTAGGTCTTTGGTGATTATATACGTCTACTGTGTTTGTATATGTTTGTTAACCACAATATCATAATGAATTCAATCCTCACACCTTTCCTTTGGTGAACCATAAGTTTGTTTAATGAATCTGTGATTGCCCTTCTCCATGGAAATATCTGCCCTGGTATCAATTTATAGGTAACACCTATAAGTGATATGATATGATATGTGTCTTTCACTTTCTGACTTACTCCAAGTCACGTGATTACCTCTAGACTCATCTACGGTGCTGCAAATGGCATTGTGTGCTTCTTTTCCTTGGCGAATATTCTGTCTTAGCGAGGTCCATTTTCTGCAATGTGATTCCCTGAGGGCTGAGGATTAGCTGACCTGGGCAGCCTGACCCTGCCGGCAAGCCCTCCCCAGGTGTGCCTGGGTTGAGGTCAATATAAACAGCAGTCCAGGCAGCAATAGCCCCTGCAGCTGTGCCTGACTCCATATTCTCTGCCCCGTCAGCAGTCTCGGGGCTGTGCTGGTGGGAGGGTGTGAGGGTCCACGGCTTTGTGGGTGGCCCGGTGTGAGTGGGGCTCTGCTGGACTTTCTGCAGGAGTTGCCAGGCTGCCACCTGTAAAGAAGAGGATGTATCACCAATAACTTCCACTGGAGTATCTCTCCGGGCTGAGGTGAGGAAGGAAAAAAAGGAGTGGGGGCCGGGACAGGAGAGGTATCTCAGGCAGGGCAATGGAAAGCTTCCAGAAGAGCGCCCGTGGCCAGGACCATCCTGGCTGACCTGCAGGCACCAAGTTGGCCTGCGTGCTGTCGCTGGTGTGGCTCCACGGCCCTTCCTCTAGGCTTTCAAGCCCTTGTACATATTCAGGTGTTTCACCTGGGAAGGGTGGGAACAGTTCAGCAGCAGCTGGCCTGGGGCTCAGCTCACGTTTACTCACAGAGGCCTCGGCACGGACCCCCAGCTTTGCAATAAGGACGGTCCTTGCGTGGGCGGGTGGGGATGCTGGCTGTATGGGAGATGATTCCCCACCTCTGACCACTTTCAGAATTGTTTACCACTGGAGCAAGTGCCTTGGTAGTGTTTTCCTCTGTATAACTGTTAGGTTCAGTTTTTTTTTTTCTTTTTTGGTTCAAGTTAGATTTTATTCCTCTTTTATGTATTTATAGATATAAGCAAGGAAATAATTCATTCTTATAAATACATCCGTGTGAATGGAAGAACTTTTTTTCTGTTTTATTTTTACATTTTATTTTTAAAAATTTTGAAATTTAATTTTATTTATTTTTTATACACTAGGTTATTATTAGTTATCTATTTTATGCATATACATGTATACAGGTCAATCCCAATCTCCCAACTCATCCCACCACCACCACCCCATGGCTTCCCCCACTTTGTGTCGATACGTTTGTTCTCTGCCTCTGTGTCTCTATTTCTGCCCTGCAAACCAGTTCATCTGTAGCATTTTTCTAGGTTCCACTTATAGGCATTAATATACAATATTTGTTTTTCTCTTTCTGACTTACTTCACTCTGTATGACTGTCTCTAGATCCATCAACTTCTCTACAAGTGACTCAGTTTCATTCCTTTTTATGGCTGAGTAATATTCCATTTTATATATGTACCACATCTTTATCCATTCGTCTGTCTGTGGCCATTTAGGTTGCTTCCATTACCTGGCTATTGTAAATAGTGCTGCAATGAACATTGTGGTGAATGTGTCTCTGTGATTTATGGTTTTCTCTCGGTATCTGCCCAGAAGAGGGATTGCTGGATCCTATGGTAATTCTCTTTTTAGTTTTTTAAAGGAACCTCCATACTGTTCTCCATAGTGACTGTATCAATTTACATTCCCACCAATAGCGGAAGAGGGTTCCTTTTGTCCACACCCTCCCCAGAATTTGTTGTTTGTAGATTATCTGATGATGCCGATTCTAACAGGTGTGAGGTCTTACCTCATTGTAGTTTTGATTTGCATTTCTCTAATAATTAGTGATGTTGAGCAGCTTTTCATGTGCGTCTTGGCCATCTCTGTGTCTTCTTTGAAGAAACGTCTATTTAGATCTTCTGCCCATTTTTGTATTGGGTTGTTTGTTTTATTAATATTAAGCTGCATGAGCTGTATATATATATTGGAGATTAATCCTTTGTCCATTGATTCGTTTGTGAACGTTTTCGCCCCTTCTGAGGGTTACCTTTTTCCATTCCCGTTTTTTTAACAAAGAAAGAAAGAAAGCAAAAGAATCAGAACACTAATGTGCGTGAAATATGCCTCTTGAAACTGTCGTTTTGAAATATGGACGTCTTTTGAATTTTTTGGTCGATATATGACCCCAGGATTTGTTTTCAGGGCAGGTGTCATTTACAGGCCTGTAATGATTTGGAATATCCACTGACCATTAGCGCTGGGATTAAAGCTGCTGTTGTGTGAAACGGCCACATGTGGCAACAGTTCTCCCTTACCAAATCTGGTTACTAGGGCAGCAGAGCCTCAATGGAAGTCGCGTTCTAGATTGGAATGTAGAACGGAATGTGCCAGGAGAAAGCCCCTCAAGTTTGTCTCACTACTTCTTGTTCGTGTTTTTAATTTAATTTTTTATTTTTTATTACAGCAAGTTTGAGTACAACGTTTAGCATGTTGTAGGTGTGCAAGAGGTGGTTCTTTTACACATATACATATGTCTGTTCTTCCTGGGATCCTTTTCCCATGTACGTTATGACAGAATGTTCAGTAGTCTTCTCTTGGTACTCCGTAGGTCTTTGGTGATTATATATGTCTACTGTGTTTGTATATGTCTGTTAACCCCAATATCGTAATGAATTCAATCCTCACACCTTTCCTTTGGTGAACCATAAGTTTGTTTAATGAATCTGTGATTGCCCTTCTCTGTGGAAATATCTGCCCTGGTATCAATTTATAGGTAACACCTATAAGTGATATGATATGATATGTGTCTTTCACTTTCTGACTTACTCCAAGTCACGTGATTACCTCTAGACTCATCTACGGTGCTGCAAATGGCATTGTTTGCTTTTTTTCCTTGGCGAATATTCTGTCTTAGCGAGGTCCATTTTCTGCAATGTGATTCCCTGAGGGCTGAGGATTAGCTGACCTGGGCAGCCTGACCCTGCCGGCAAGCCCTCCCCAGGTGTGCCTGGGTTGAGGTCAATATAAACAGCACTCCAGGCAGCAATAGCCCCTGCAGCTGTGCCTGACTCCATATTCTCTGCCCCGTCAGCAGTCTCGGGGCTGTGCTGGTGGGAGGGTGTGAGGGTCCACGGCTTTGTGGGTGGCCCGGTGTGAGTGGGGCTCTGCTGGACTTTCTGCAGGAGTTGCCAGGCTGCCACCTGTAAAGAAGAGGATGTGTCACCCATAACTTCCACTGGAGTATCTCTCCGGGCTGAGGTGAGGAAGGAAAAAAAGGAGTGGGGGCCGGGACAGGAGGGGTATCTCAGGCAGGGCAATGGAAAGCTTCCAGAAGAGCGCCCGTGGCCAGGACCATCCTGGCTGACCTGCAGGCACCAAGTTGCCCTGCTTGCTTTCGCTAGTGTGGCTCCACGGCCCTTCCTCTAGGCTTTCAAGCCCTTGTACATATTCAGGTGTTTCACCTGGGAAGGGTGGGAACAGTTCAGCAGCAGCTGGCCTGGGGCTCAGCTCACGTTTACTCACAGAGGCCTAGGCACGGTCTCCCAGCTTTGCAATAAGGACGCTCCTTGCGTGGGCGGGAGGGGCTGCTGGCTGTATGGGAGATGATTCCCCACCTCTGACCAATTTCAGAATTGTTTACCACTGGAGCAAGTGCCTTGGTAGTGTTTTCCTCTGTATAACTGTTAGGTTCAGTTTTTTTTTTTCTTTTTTGGTTCAAGTTAGATATTATTCCTCTTTTATGTATTTATAGATATAAGCATGGAAATAATTCATTCTTATAAATACATCAGTGTGAATGGAAGAACTTTTTTCTGTTTTATGTTTACATTTTATTTTTTAAAATTTTGAAATTTAATTTTATTTATTTATTTATACACTAGGTTATTATTAGTTATCTATTTTATGCATAGACATGTATACAGGTCAATCCCAATCTCCCAACTCTTCCCACCACCACCACCCCATGGCTTCCCCCACTGTGTGTCCATATGTTTGTTCTCTACCTCTGTGTCTCTATTTCTGCCCTGCAAACCAGTTCATCTCTACCATTTTTCTAGGTTCCACATATAGGCATTAATATACAATATTTGTTTTTCTCTTTCTGACTTACTTCACTCTGTATGACAGTCTCTAGATCCATCAACTTCTCTACAAATGACTCAGTTTCATTCCTTTTTATGGCTATATTTCATTTTATATATGTACCACATCTTTATCCATTCGTCTGTCTGTGGGCATTTAGGTTGCTTCCATTACCTGGCTATTGTAAATAGTGCTGCAATGAACATTGTGGTGAATGTGTCTCTGTGATTTATGGTTTTCTCTCGGTATCTGCCCAGAAGTGGGATTGCTGGATCCTATGGTAATTCTCTTTTTAGTTTTTTAAAGGAACCTCCATACTGTTCTCCATAGTGACTGTATCAATTTACATTCCCACCAATAGCGGAAGAGGGTTCCTTTTGTCCACACCCTCCCCAGAATTTGTTGTTTGTAGATTATCTGATGATGCCGATTCTAACAGGTGTGAGGTCTTACCTCATTGTAGTTTTGATTTGCATTTCTCTAATAATTAGTGATGTTGAGCAGCTTTTCATGTGCGTCTTGGCCATCTCTGTGTCTTCTTTGAAGAAACGTCTATTTAGATCTTCTGCCCATTTTTGTATTGGGTTGTTTGTTGTATTAAAATTAAGCTGCATGAGCTGTATATATATATTGGAGATTAAACCTTTGTCCATTGATTCGTTTGTGAACGTTTTCGCCCCTTCTGAGGGTTACCTTTTTCAATTCCCGTTTTTTTAACAAAGAAAGAAAGAAAGCCAAAGAATCAGAACACTAATGTGCGTGAAATATGCCTCTTGAAACTGTCGTTTTGAAATATGGACGTCTTTTGAATTTTTTGGTCGATATATGACCCCAGGATTTGTTTTCAGGGCAGGTGTCATTTACAGGCCTGTAATGATTTGGAATATCCACTGACCATTAGCGCTGGGATTAAAGCTGCTGTTGTGTGAAACGGCCACAAGGTGGCAGCAGTTCTCCTTTACCAAATCTGGTTACTAGGGCAGCAGAGCCTCAATGGAAGTCGCGTTCTAGATTGGAATGTAGAACGGAATGTGCCAGGAGAAAGCCCCTCAAGTTTGTCTCACTACTTCTTGTTCGTGTTTTTAATTTAATTTTTTTTTTTTCTTTTTGCGGTATGCAGGCCTCTCACCGTTGTGGCCTCTCCCGCTGCGGAGCACAGGCTCCGGACGCGCAGGCCCAGCGGCCATGGCTCACGGGCCCAGCCGCTCTGCGGCACATGGGATCCTCCCAGACCGGGACACGAACCCGCATCCCCTGCATCGGCAGGCGGACTCTCAACCACTGCGCCACCAGGGAGGCCCTAATTTAATTTTTTATTTTTTATTACAGCAAGTTTGAGTACAACGTTTAGCTTGTTGTAGGTGTGCAAGAGGTGGTTCTTTTACACATATACATATGTCTGTTCTTCCTGGGATCCTTTTCCCATGTTCGTTATGACAGAATGTTGAGTAGTCTTCTCTTGGTACTCCGTAGGTCTTTGGTGATTATATATGTCTACTGTGTTTGTATATGTCTGTTAACCCCAATATCATAATGAATTCAATCCTCACACCTTTCCTTTGGTGAACCATAAGTTTGTTTAATGAATCTGTGATTGCCCTTCTCCGTGGAAATATCTGCCCTGGTATCAATTTATAGGTAACACCTATAAGTGATATGATATGATATGTGTCTTTCACTTTCTGACTTACTCCAAGTCACGTGATTACTTCTTGACTCATCTACGGTGCTGCAAATGGCATTGTGTTCTTTTTTTCCTTGGCGAATATTCTGTCTTAGCGAGGTCCATTTTCTGCAATGTGATTCCCTGAGGGCTGAGGATTAGCTGACCTGGGCAGCCTGACCCTGCCGGCAAGCCCTCCCCAGGTGTGCCTGGGTTGAGGTCAATATAAACAGCACTCCAGGCAGCAATAGCCCCTGCAGCTGTGCCTGACTCCATATTCTCTGCCCCGTCAGCAGTCTCGGGGCTGTGCTGGTGGGAGGGTGTGAGGGTCCACGGCTTTGTGGGTGGCCCGGTGTGAGTGGGGCTCTGCTGGACTTTCGGCAGGAGTTGCCAGGCTGCCACCTGTAAAGAAGAGGATGTGTCACCCATAACTTCCACTGGAGTATCTCTCCGGGCTGAGGTGAGGAAGGAAAAAAAGGAGTGGGGGCCGGGACAGGAGGGGTATCTCAGGCAGGGCAATGGAAAGCTTCCAGAAGAGCGCCCGTGGCCAGGACCATCCTGGCTGACCTGCAGGCACCAAGTTGCCCTGCTTGCTTTCGCTAGTGTGGCTCCACGGCCCTTCCTCTAGGCTTTCAAGCCCTTGTACATATTCAGGTGTTTCACCTGGGAAGGGTGGGAACAGTTCAGCAGCAGCTGGCCTGGGGCTCAGCTCACGTTTACTCACAGAGGCCTAGGCACGGTCTCCCAGCTTTGCAATAAGGACGCTCCTTGCGTGGGCGGGAGGGGCTGCTGGCTGTATGGGAGATGATTCCCCACCTCTGACCAATTTCAGAATTGTTTACCACTGGAGCAAGTGCCTTGGTAGTGTTTTCCTCTGTATAACTGTTAGGTTCAGTTTTTTTTTTTCTTTTTTGGTTCAAGTTAGATATTATTCCTCTTTTATGTATTTATAGATATAAGCATGGAAATAATTCATTCTTATAAATACATCAGTGTGAATGGAAGAACTTTTTTCTGTTTTATGTTTACATTTTATTTTTTAAAATTTTGAAATTTAATTTTATTTATTTATTTATACACTAGGTTATTATTAGTTATCTATTTTATGCATAGACATGTATACAGGTCAATCCCAATCTCCCAACTCTTCCCACCACCACCACCCCATGGCTTCCCCCACTGTGTGTCCATATGTTTGTTCTCTACCTCTGTGTCTCTATTTCTGCCCTGCAAACCAGTTCATCTCTACCATTTTTCTAGGTTCCACATATAGGCATTAATATACAATATTTGTTTTTCTCTTTCTGACTTACTTCACTCTGTATGACAGTCTCTAGATCCATCAACTTCTCTACAAATGACTCAGTTTCATTCCTTTTTATGGCTATATTCCATTTTATATATGTACCACATCTTTATCCATTCGTCTGTCTGTGGGCATTTAGGTTGCTTCCATTACCTGGCTATTGTAAATAGTGCTGCAATGAACATTGTGGTGAATGTGTCTCTGTGATTTATGGTTTTCTCTCGGTATCTGCCCAGAAGTGGGATTGCTGGATCCTATGGTAATTCTCTTTTTATTTTTTAAAGGAACCTCTATACTGTTCTCCATAGTGACTGTATCAATTTACATTCCCACCAATAGCGGAAGAGGGTTCCTTTTGTCCACACCCTCCCCAGAATTTGTTGTTTGTAGATTATCTGATGATGCCGATTCTAACAGGTGTGAGGTCTTACCTCATTGTAGTTTTGATTTGCATTTCTCTAATAATTAGTGATGTTGAGCAGCTTTTCATGTGCGTCTTGGCCATCTCTGTGTCTTCTTTGAAGAAACGTCTATTTAGATCTTCTGCCCATTTTTGTATTGGGTTGTTTGTTGTATTAAAATTAAGCTGCATGAGCTGTATATATATATTGGAGATTAAACCTTTGTCCATTGATTCGTTTGTGAACGTTTTCGCCCCTTCTGAGGGTTACCTTTTTCAATTCCCGTTTTTTTAACAAAGAAAGAAAGAAAGCCAAAGAATCAGAACACTAATGTGCGTGAAATATGACTCTTGAAACTGTCGTTTTGAAATATGGACGTCTTTTGAATTTTTTGGTCGATATATGACCCCAGGATTTGTTTTCAGGGCAGGTGTCATTTACAGGCCTGTAATGATTTGGAATATCCACTGACCATTAGCGCTGGGATTAAAGCTGCTGTTGTGTGAAACGGCCACAAGGTGGCAGCAGTTCTCCTTTACCAAATCTGGTTACTAGGGCAGCAGAGCCTCAATGGAAGTCGCGTTCTAGATTGGAATGTAGAACGGAATGTGCCAGGAGAAAGCCCCTCAAGTTTGTCTCACTACTTCTTGTTCGTGTTTTTAATTTAATTTTTTTTTCTTTTTGCGGTATGCAGGCCTCTCACCGTTGTGGCCTCTCTCGCTGCAGAGCACAGGCTCCGGACGCGCAGGCCCAGCGGCCATGGCTCACGGGCCCAGCCGCTCTGCGGCACATGGGATCCTCCCAGACCGGGACACGAACCCGCATCCCCTGCATCGGCAGGCGGACTCTCAACCACTGCGCCACCAGGGAGGCCCTAATTTAATTTTTTATTTTTTATTACAGCAAGTTTGTGTACAACGTTTAGCTTGTTGTAGGTGTGCAAGAGGTGGTTCTTTTACACATATACATATGTCTGTTCTTCCTGGGATCCTTTTCCCATGTTCGTTATGACAGAATGTTGAGTAGTCTTCTCTTGGTACTCCGTAGGTCTTTGGTGATTATATATGTCTACTGTGTTTGTATATGTCTGTTAACCCCAATATCATAATGAATTCAATCCTCACACCTTTCCTTTGGTGAACCATAAGTTTGTTTAATGAATCTGTGATTGCCCTTCTCCGTGGAAATATCTGCCCTGGTATCAATTTATAGGTAACACCTATAAGTGATATGATATGATATGTGTCTTTCACTTTCTGACTTACTCCAAGTCACGTGATTACTTCTTGACTCATCTACGGTGCTGCAAATGGCATTGTGTTCTTTTTTTCCTTGGCGAATATTCTGTCTTAGCGAGGTCCATTTTCTGCAATGTGATTCCCTGAGGGCTGAGGATTAGCTGACCTGGGCAGCCTGACCCTGCCGGCAAGCCCTCCCCAGGTGTGCCTGGGTTGAGGTCAATATAAACAGCACTCCAGGCAGCAATAGCCCCTGCAGCTGTGCCTGACTCCATATTCTCTGCCCCGTCAGCAGTCTCGGGGCTGTGCTGGTGGGAGGGTGTGAGGGTCCACGGCTTTGTGGGTGGCCCGGTGTGAGTGGGGCTCTGCTGGACTTTCTGCAGGAGTTGCCAGGCTGCCACCTGTAAAGAAGAGGATATGTCACCCATAACTTCCACTGGAGTATCTCTCCGGGCTGAGGTGAGGAAGGAAAAAAAGGAGTGGGGGCCGGGACAGGAGGGGTATCTCAGGCAGAGCAATGGAAAGCTTCCAGAAGAGCGCCCGTGGCCAGGACCATCCTGGCTGACCTGCAGGCACCAAGTTGCCCTGCTTGCTTTCGCTAGTGTGGCTCCACGGCCCTTCCTCTAGGCTTTCAAGCCCTTGTACATATTCAGGTGTTTCACCTGGGAAGGGTGGGAACAGTTCAGCAGCAGCTGGCCTGGGGCTCAGCTCACGTTTACTCACAGAGGCCTAGGCACGGTCTCCCAGCTTTGCAATAAGGACGCTCCTTGCGTGGGCGGGAGGGGCTGCTGGCTGTATGGGAGATGATTCCCCACCTCTGACCAATTTCAGAATTGTTTACCACTGGAGCAAGTGCCTTGGTAGTGTTTTCCTCTGTATAACTGTTAGGTTCAGTTTTTTTTTTTCTTTTTTGGTTCAAGTTAGATATTATTCCTCTTTTATGTATTTATAGATATAAGCATGGAAATAATTCATTCTTATAAATACATCAGTGTGAATGGAAGAACTTTTTTCTGTTTTATGTTTACATTTTATTTTTAAAAATTTTGAAATTTAATTTTATTTATTTATTTATACACTAGGTTATTATTAGTTATCTATTTTATGCATAGACATGTATACAGGTCAATCCCAATCTCCCAACTCTTCCCACCACCACCACCCCATGGCTTCCCCCACTGTGTGTCCATATGTTTGTTCTCTACCTCTGTGTCTCTATTTCTGCCCTGCAAACCAGTTCATCTCTACCATTTTTCTAGGTTCCACATATAGGCATTAATATACAATATTTGTTTTTCTCTTTCTGACTTACTTCACTCTGTATGACAGTCTCTAGATCCATCAACTTCTCTACAAATGACTCAGTTTCATTCCTTTTTATGGCTATATTTCATTTTATATATGTACCACATCTTTATCCATTCGTCTGTCTGTGGGCATTTAGGTTGCTTCCATTACCTGGCTATTGTAAATAGTGCTGCAATGAACATTGTGGTGAATGTGTCTCTGTGATTTATGGTTTTCTCTCGGTATCTGCCCAGAAGTGGGATTGCTGGATCCTATGGTAATTCTCTTTTTAGTTTTTTAAAGGAACCTCCATACTGTTCTCCATAGTGACTGTATCAATTTACATTCCCACCAATAGCGGAAGAGGGTTCCTTTTGTCCACACCCTCCCCAGAATTTGTTGTTTGTAGATTATCTGATGATGCCGATTCTAACAGGTGTGAGGTCTTACCTCATTGTAGTTTTGATTTGCATTTCTCTAATAATTAGTGATGTTGAGCAGCTTTTCATGTGCGTCTTGGCCATCTCTGTGTCTTCTTTGAAGAAACGTCTATTTAGATCTTCTGCCCATTTTTGTATTGGGTTGTTTGTTGTATTAAAATTAAGCTGCATGAGCTGTATATATATATTGGAGATTAAACCTTTGTCCATTGATTCGTTTGTGAACGTTTTCGCCCCTTCTGAGGGTTACCTTTTTCAATTCCCGTTTTTTTAACAAAGAAAGAAAGAAAGCCAAAGAATCAGAACACTAATGTGCGTGAAATATGCCTCTTGAAACTGTCGTTTTGAAATATGGACGTCTTTTGAATTTTTTGGTCGATATATGACCCCAGGATTTGTTTTCAGGGCAGGTGTCATTTACAGGCCTGTAATGATTTGGAATATCCACTGACCATTAGCGCTGGGATTAAAGCTGCTGTTGTGTGAAACGGCCACAAGGTGGCAGCAGTTCTCCTTTACCAAATCTGGTTACTAGGGCAGCAGAGCCTCAATGGAAGTCGCGTTCTAGATTGGAATGTAGAACGGAATGTGCCAGGAGAAAGCCCCTCAAGTTTGTCTCACTACTTCTTGTTCGTGTTTTTAATTTAATTTTTTATTTTTTATTACAGCAAGTTTGAGTACAACGTTTAGCTTGTTGAAGGTGTGCAAGAGGTGGTTCTTTAACACATATACATATGTCTGTTCTTCCTGGGATCCTTTTCCCATGTACGTTATGACAGAATGTTGAGTAGTCTTCTCTTGGTACTCCGTAGGTCTTTGGTGATTATAAATGTCTACTGTGTTTGTATATGTCTGTTAACCCCAATATAGTAATGAATTCAATCCTCACACCTTTCCTTTGGTGAACCATAAGTTTGTTTAATGAATCTGTGATTGCCCTTCTCCGTGGAAATATCTGCCCTGGTATCAAATTATAGGTAACACCTATAAGTGATATGATATGATATGTGTCTTTCACTTTCTGACTTACTCCAAGTCACGTGATTACCTCTAGACTCATCTACGGTGCTGCAAATGGCATTGTGTGCTTCTTTTCCTTGGCGAATATTCTGTCTTAGCGAGGTCCATTTTCTGCAATGTGATTCCCTGAGGGCTGAGGATTAGCTGACCTGGGCAGCCTGACCCTGCCGGCAAGCCCTCCTAGGTGTGTCTGGGTTGAGGTCAATATAAACAGCACTCCAGGCAGCAATAGCCCCTGCAGCTGTGCCTGACTCCATATTCTCTGCCCCGTCAGCAGTCTCGGGGCTGTGCTGGTGGGAGGGTGGGAGGGTCCACGGCTTTGTGGGTGGCCCGGTGTGAGTGGGGCTCTGCTTGACTTTCTGCAGGAGTTGCCAGGCTGCCACCTGTAAAGAAGAGGATGTGTCACCCATAACTTCCACTGGAGTATCTCTCCGGGCTGAGGTGAGGAAGGAAAAAAAGGAGTGGGGGCCGGGACAGGAGGGGTATCTCAGGCAGGGCAATGGAAAGCTTCCAGAAGAGCGCCCGTGGCCAGGACCATCCTGGCTGACCTGCAGGCACCAAGTTGGCCTGCGTGCTTTCGCTGGTGTGGCTCCACGGCCCTTCCTCTAGGCTTTCAAGCCCTTGTACATATTCAGGTGTTTCACCTGGGAAGGGTGGGAACAGTTCAGCAGCAGCTGGCCTGGGGCTCAGCTCACGTTTACTCACAGAGGCCTCGGCACTGTCCCCCAGCTTTGCAATAAGGATGCTCTTTGCGTGGGCGGGTGGGGCTGCTGGCTGTATGGGAGATGATTCCCCACCTCTGACCAATTTCAGAATTGTTTACCACTGGAGCAAGTGCCTTGGTAGTGTTTTCCTCTGTATAACTGTTAGGTTCAGTTTTTTTTTTTTTCTTTTTTGGTTCAAGTTAGATTTTATTCCTCTTTTATGTATTTATAGATATAAGCATGGAAATAATTCATTCTTATAAATACATCAGTGTGAATGGAAGAACATTTTTTCTGTTTTATTTTTACATTTTATTTTTAAAAATTTTGAAATTTAATTTTATTTATTTTTTTATACACTAGGTTATTATTAGTTATCTATTTT
Source organism: Mesoplodon bidens (assembly GCF_964165515.1). Classification (NCBI taxonomy): domain Eukaryota; kingdom Metazoa; phylum Chordata; class Mammalia; order Artiodactyla; family Ziphiidae; genus Mesoplodon; species Mesoplodon bidens. The sequence continues at coordinate 1,588,122 of NW_027671286.1, forward strand.
ATGCATAGACATGTATACAGGTCAATCCCAATCTCCCAACTCATCCCACCACCACCATCCCATTGCTTCCCCCACTTTGTGTCAATACGTTTGTTCTCTACCTCTGTGTCTCTATTTCTGCCCTGCAAACCAGTTCATCTGTAGCATTTTTCTAGGTTCCACATATAGGCATTAATATACAATATTTGTTTTTCTCTTTCTGACTTACTTCACTCTGTATGACAGTCTCTAGATCCATCAACTTCTCTACAAATGACCCAGTTTCATTCCTTTTTATGGCTGAGTAATATTCCATTTTATATATGCACCACATCTTTATCCATTCGTCTGTCTGTGGGCATTTAGGTTGCTTCCATTACCTGGCTATTGTAAATAGTGCTGCAATGAACATTGTGGTGAATGTGTCTCTGTGATTTATGGTTTTCTCTGGGTATATGCCCAGAAGTGGGATTGCTGGATCCTATGGTAATTCTCTTTTTAGTTTTTTAAAGGAACCTCCATACGGTTCTCCATAGTGACTGTATCAATTTACATTCCCACCAATAGCGGAAGAGGGTTCCTTTTGTCCACACCCTCCCCAGAATTTGTTGTTTGTAGATTATCTGATGATGCCGATTCTAACAGGTGTGAGGTCTTACCTCATTGTAGTTTTGATTTGCATTTCTCTAATAATTAGTGATGTTGAGCAGCTTTTCATGTGCGTCTTGGCCATCTCTGTGTCTTCTTTGAAGAAACGTCTATTTAGATCTTCTTCCCATTTTTGTATTGGGTTGTTTGTTGTA